>NW_022987616.1:4342297-4527297 GCF_902827165.1 Trematomus bernacchii | reverse complement strand
GCTCTTTGACCTCTCACCTCTGGCTGTCAGCAGCCCGGCTCGCTAAACACACTAAACCTGAGCTACGGCAAGGGGAAAGGGAAAAAAAACCTGCAAACACACTGCCATGCACGTAGCGGCTAAATCACAACTGAGTGCTCATGTAAACACACACTCGTTCAAAAAGGTAGTCCCCTGAAAAGGAATAATTTAGGCAGTGTGTTCCATTCAGTGGAAAAACTAAATAATGACCAGAACCTTTATTCAACCCTAAAAATATAAGGCACTTACCCAAAGAAAACACCAGCAATTTTTAAATCTTAGCAAGATGTATCTTTGAGTGTGTCTCTGTATGTGAATTCCCAATGAGAGTGTGATAGACCAAATGAATGCTGATAAACACCAGCGTATGTCGTGTCAAAACAGACAACTTGTCAAAACGACATGCTAACTAGGTCAATCACAAAGTTTAAGGAGAAACTTTGGAGTGGAGCTTTGGTTTATGCACATCTCTACGTGGATGTCTCCGCCGTGTGATAAGCTTCTGAACGAATCTGCGGGAGGGGACCTCCAATATCGAAGGTATTTTTAAATCAATGAGCTCTTAAGTGTATCTCAGTCTCAATGTGTTCACACATTGGCACGCACACAACACTCGGCGCAGACAGAATCCCTACTGACAGGCAATGACAAGATAAAGAGAGGGAGAAATAAGGGGGGAGAGGACGACAGGAGGGGGAGAAATAATATTTGAACAGTCGGAGGTGGGGGGGTGGTGACGGGGGATGAAAGGGAGAAGTGGCAAGGCAAGAAAAGAAATTAGCAATAAGAGAGATCAAGAGGGAAAGCAGGGAAAGAGAGAAAAATCAGTAAGCCATTCTGATGGTTGTAAAGCATTGTGAGTGGGACCAATGTTTGTCCAACCTTGAAGGCTTCAGCAACCTTCCACTGTACATCACTCTCTGCCTCCTCACAGTTTTGTTTGCTTCATGCCCTCAGCCACCCTTTGCCAATTTCAAATCATTTGGATTCTTATATACATGTATAATGCGCTTTATAGAGGAACTATGAGTGCATACTTTTCAAACTGGAGCCCCCCGTAGGGACAGAGGGAGACACACTGTGCTGGAGTGTTAGCAGTAAATAAAATGATTGGACATCAGACACTGAACTAACATTCAGAGATCTTGTTTTCACACTGCATCTTATCTTAAGCACATAGAATTGAAAATGAGCAACACAACAAGCTCTCACAAAATGGAACAACAAATGCTTTTTTCCCCCTTCTCTTTTGCTTTGAAAACATCTTCATGCAGATTTGAATCATTGATCAGCCCCTGAATCAAACATTGTTTAATTGATTGTGCTGGGTCCGAGTGAACCATCACTTGTAAAGTCCTTAACCTTCAAATGACAAAACTATTCTGGTTTTAAAAAAGCAAAATAAATAAAAATGAATGGCAACAATTACATTTAGTGGCTATATAATAATTCCTGACCAGAGATCAGTCTGTTATGAATTAAAATCTCAACCCATTGGCTATCTCCCTTTATCTGAACGTCCCTTCCTCCCTACATCCTGCAACCTCCCCTTTCCAAGTTTCTCACACTAAATCCATCCATCCATCCATCTCCCTCTATCCCTCCTTCCCCCTCCTCCTGTATACATTTACGACTTGCACATTTAAAAGAGAAGCCTCCAGAGAACCGTGCAACTAAGTGACTTTAGGTTTTCTGAGATGAAGCGGATCATCTCGGAGACAAAGCCCCTCGTCATGTTAATGGCTTCACTTCTTTCAAGGTCCACAATGGGGGAGTTTGGAACAGTTTAACCACATGTTAAAACTACGGCAACATGTGGCCATTGCATGACGACAATATGTGTGAAGTTACAGAGGAGATGGAGAACATGTAAAAAGATACAGATAAATGACGAATAAAGGGATTAAGAAGATATAAGAATTTGTCACATTTTTCCTTTTCTAACTAATGGACTGTTCATGCTCTGATTATCAAATTCCATGTTTGGTCAAGTGTGTTTTTTTTTATGATCCAATCCCGAGAGCCATCAATGATAACGAAGAGAAAAAGAAATATAGAAACATTTTTGCACTGATTTCTAAAACGCCCTTGAACTCAAGTAAGACCAATGCTTCCTCCTTCCTACTTCAAACCCCCTCTACTTTTCAAGCAGTTTCATTGAATTTGATGTAAAAACTCAAATTAAAAGTGGATTACTCTCCAGAAAAAGCAAACTGCTTTCCCATTCTTCCTCCTAAGTGAGAGCGGGAGAGAATGAGCAGAGCACATTTCACGTGAAGAGAGGGTGTTGACAGTATTTGTTCAGCTGTGCTAATGTGACATTTAGCGCTGCAGAGGAAAATACTTAGCACAAAAGTTCTCTCAGCTTCTCTTACAGTAGATTCAAGTGGGAGCAGCACACTCTCTTGCTACCACTGTCCGTACAAAATTGGAGTGAAGTGTACGTACGTGCGTGTGTGTGTGCGTGTGTGTGTGTGTTTGTGTGTGTGTGTGTGAGAGCGAGCTTGTAATAGATCAGAGAAGGAGCATTGTGGTGCATAAAGCAGGGCCAGATGTGGAGCAGAAACCAGATCCCTGGACAGAGTGTAATGGTCCATCTGATGGCTTAAGCAATCCAAACATGAAACACACAACTTCACACACACAAATACAGTACACGTGCATGCATACATAAAGTATAGCTAATTATATACCATGTACACACAAGGATAAATGAGGATTTGACCAATCGTGCATGGTTGTACAGTAGCCTTGTGAAATCTTAATGCTCCTATTCTGCAGGATAATTACATTTCACTACACCAGAGGTCAAAAATATGCTCTAAAATGTTTAATTAAAATATGTTACTTTATCAAAGCACATTTGCTGTCATATAACATGAGCAACAAAGGATGTAGGTCTTATAAATGAGCACGCTATAAACTGTGAGACTGCTGTAACAATAGCCTCAGTGAAAGCCAACTAAATCCTGACCCTTACCCTAACCGCAGAAATATTCTGAATTGAAGTCAGTGAACTGCATGAACTGTATCTTGTGTGCTGCTTTTCTTTTACAAATCCAAGCCCTTAAAATTCACAGATGGCTTAGTGAAAAATATCTTTCCAACCTGGTTATTTGAAGGTTAAATTAAAAACCACTGAGCGCTAACATATGCTTTGGGTATATCACAAAAAGGGCAGAGCATAAAAAAAGTCTAACAAGCAATAAACCATATGCGATGTTTGAGTAAGTCCTAGCTTGGGAAAATAATCTAATTTCTGCAGAACAATCCAAATGTATGACAAGTTCGTCAAAAGTGTGTTTTTAATAAGGCTCTAAATATCAGAACATCCCATTACACATTATCTCAAACCTTATTATCAGCAGCATTGTAGGAATAGACAATGCCTGTCACAGTGAATATTACATTTGAAAATTGAATATTTAAATGAATCCGTCACCTGCACGACCCTTCTTATCAGCCCCATTGTGGGGAAAGACAATGCATTACATTAAAGTGAATATTATATTTCATCTCCATGCTGTGGAATATTTCTGTTTAACCGTTTCTTCCTGACATTGTCCACTCTGTGTCGAGAATGTTTCTTGACCTTGTGAGCAAACGAACTTGCTGATAATGTAACGGTGTCAACAATACATGGCCGAAAACCGGGAAGTCAAATGTGCTCGTCTGAAACTAAAATACGTTGATTTAGTTTAATATTTGAATGAAGACCTTTCGGTAGAAACCAATTACCTTCTTTTCAGCGGTGTGACGTGCATGTGTTAGCTCCTGCTGCAGATGCTTCCTCGCTTTGTTGGCATGGTGCAACTGCTCTTGGATCTGCTGTTGTTCCGTGTCCAGACTCTTCCTGGTTTGATCCAGGGTTTCACTTGTCGTTTGTAACTGAGGGCAGAAAGATGAAGAATAAGTACAGTATGTGTGCTTCTAACCTCCTCCAAACGCAGTGAGAGGGACAGTTAGTTGTAGTGAGAGCTGAGGAAGAGAGGCACACAAAGAGAAGAATGGACAACGGTTACAAGATACAAGCAGGAGAAGGACATGATGGTGTAATTTAGGGGAAGTTTGTCATCCTTCTGTCTCCATAGCGGTGAAAGGCACATCATAAAGGCTTTGTGCCAGGCAGGGGAACCATACAGTTACCGCTTTGACTCAAGACCAATAAAACAACTTGACTACAGATCATAAAGTCGTAGGACACAAACTGTAGTGAATCTTAAACCTTAGGACAAGACACGCTGAGAGCAGGGGTCCTTTTTCCTTTGAGCTCCACATCAGAGAAGAGAAACACTATGCTATTGTTAGCATTGGTCCTTGGAAAGAACCACATTTCTTTAAACCACCTGCACTACAATTAAATAATGCTGGAAATCCTATGTACAGTCACCTTGCTTTTTAGCTTGAGTCATACTTTTAAAATACATCTGCATAAAAGATATTAGCACTAATGAGTAGCATGCCTGAGACTTCTTTGTGCTTTCAATTCAATTCCTTTATTTATCCAGGTGAAATCCCATTGAGATCATTGATCTCTTTTTCAAGGGAGACCTGCAGCAGTAGGTTCCACATGAAGACATACAAACATAAACAACAGAACAACAAAAGGACATCATACAGCAAAAATTACAGGGATTACAATTTACATACCTATCCACATGTACAGGTACCAACAGCATCTGATTGTGTAGCATCCAACCGAGCTTTAAAAACATGTAGTGGCACCAGATTGGTAATTTTCCATTCTTTTTGCAGACTGTTCCAAGTCAGTGGAGCTGCACAAGCGTCTAAGACAGTCCTAGCACTTGGCACATTTAATAAAACCACAGCATGCGATCTCAGGCAATAACTACTTTCAATTCGCCGAGAGATCAGGGAGCAGATATAAGATGGTAGTTTATCCAACATGGCTTTGTAAATGAACATGTACCAGTGACTGAGCCTCCGTACAGTAAGTGATGGCAAAACCGCCTTGGTATACAGTGTACAGATGATGCTTTAAATAATAATGTTTTAGAAAAATAGGCATATATGTTGGAAGTAATAGCCATACAACATTATAAATGAGACTTTTATAATACCCATTTACTTTCATTCATATGGAATCTTCTTTGATTTTGTATTCTTCATTCACTGTCAAGGTTTGCAAGAAAAAGAAGAAGCCAAGGTAACGCAGAATGAGTACTTGATATACAACGTTTTCTCGGTGAATTATCCCTTTAATTTTGAACTTTGTCACTCCTTGTATAGTCAGAATAATATAGACTGATATACACAAGCATTAGATCAGTAAAATATAATGGAAACCAATTTACTACACTCACACCTGTGACACAGAGTATGCAAGGTGAGCTCAAGTACTTGAAGAAATGGGAAAATAGAATAAAATGCTTGCCTTCAATCTGCTTGCCTCCTCCAGAATACATCAATGATGTCAGTGAGGTAACAGGGAAATTAATTTAGTGTTAGAAAAGTAAAGGCATAGAGTCGGCATCTAAGAGAGTCTTTCAAGTGTTCCCTAAGTCAAGTAACACGCTTTATGTTGAATATACTTTATTTAGTTGGCTGCCGGGCACCCGCAACTCTGAAACACCAGCAGATGAATGACTTAGCTTGGTCAAGGACACAGTAAATGGGTTCATTTAAGCTTAAAACACATCACCGCCACGCTCGGCGCTGATATACCTAGAGGGGTGAGAGAAGGAGGAAAATAAGGAGAATACAGTGAGAGTGAGACAGAGAGGGAGGAAATTATAAGAAGGAGAGGAAAAGGACAACGAGAGAAACCTAAAGGCCATTCCATTCATCATGCCTATGACTCTTTAATGTTCCCATGCATTACCATTGGTTCTCATTGGGGCGAGGGTGAGATTGGACAAGGGAGATGAGACAGGAAGGACAAGAAAGCAAGGAAGAATAAGAAGATAAAAGACCAAAGAAATAAACCAAAACATTTAACCCATCCTCCACTCTCTCTGCTAAGTGATATTCACACGAACATGGTTCTTTATTGTACAACCCTCTGCGGAGCTAAGATGGTGGCGATGAGTTATTAAATATGGAGAGAGGGCGAGAGGGGGAAGGCGGAGGAGGGGGGGGGGGGGGGTGAAGAAGGACGGATGATTAACTGTGAATGAAGTAAAAAATGAGGAGAATTCCCCCTTGTACCTGACTGGATTTGATTTAGAGAAAGGTTGCCCAATTCTGTTCCGTATTTAAGAAGAGCGCCCCCTCATATGTGTGTGTGTGAGAGAGAGAGTGAGTGTGTGTGTGTGTGTGTGTGTGTGTGTGTGTTACCTACTTTGCTCTGCAGTGAAGACAGGCTTTCTTTGAGCTGCGTGTTGTCGTGGAGCAGCTGTTGTGTGTGTTTCTCCTTCAGAGCCAAGGTTCCCTTCAGAGAGTCCTGTGTGGCTCGCAGTCCAACCACATCCACCTCTCTCTCCTTCATCTAACACACACATAAAACAGAACAATATGTACGTATGAATATATACTACTGCTGCAGCATGTGCGTTTTACCTGTCTACGCAAACCCCAAAAGTAGCATGCTTGGACGCACCCTTTCACATTACTATGATATTCTGTCTGAGAATAAGGGATGTCGATCAAAATATGTTGATTGTGGAGAATTTACATTATCATAATAATCATGAATGTCCACAAATGAGTGACTTGAAAAAGCAGCTTAGGTAACTATCATGTTAGGGAAGTGAAAACACATAAAATATAAAAGGAACCAACATGTAAGAAACAACAGACTCACATAATATTGCTTTTGTTTTTATGTCGTCATCCTTTATTTGATTTTTGATTACCTTGTTTTATCATTTATTTGTGTGGAGCAGGGTGGACCCAAATGCAGGAGACAGGTAGAATTAACAGAAACTACCTTTGGCTTCATGTAATCCAGCGAGAAACCGCTTCACTAAGTGTTGCACGACATACAAAGCCCTGACAAAGACTAAGAGAAAACGAGGACTTAAGTACAAGCAGAACTAATGAGGGTATGCAGTGCAGGTGTGCAGGGCTGATGGGAAACAGGTGAAACTAATAAAGCCAGGAGAGACAATCAAGCAGGCGGGAGAACACACAGGAAGTAAGAACAGACATGAAACACACAGGCCGTTTCTCAATCTCGAGGAAACTGGCTTCCAAGCCAATATTTCAAGGATGCTACGTCATCAAGTGGCGCAGCAGGACCGTTCCAATGTCCAGCATACTTGGAATTCCACCGAGGCCGCGTCCTTGGTTTGGGGGAAATTTCGACGCTGCACATGGGTAGACTTCGCGTCCTTAAAATCCCCACAATGCTTTGCGCA
Organism: Trematomus bernacchii; assembly: GCF_902827165.1. NCBI lineage: Eukaryota > Metazoa > Chordata > Actinopteri > Perciformes > Nototheniidae > Trematomus > Trematomus bernacchii. The sequence goes on along the minus strand of NW_022987616.1, from coordinate 4,519,957 downwards.
CGGACCAATTTCCCCAAATCTGTGGTGGAAAATGTAAGGCGGGGCCTCTCATATGACGCACACCTGCACACTTGCTAGCCTGTTCCACTCTTCGTTTTCCGAATGCCAGGAAGGATTCTTGCCTAGCTTCTGAAGGAAGTGACTCGGAAGACATGTGCTACCAAGCAAGCGTACTCGCGATTGAGAAACACCCACAGGGTGCGTCTCACTTCGGTTATTTTTCATTTCCTCGCTCCTCGGGCTCGGTATCACCGGAAGTTGATTTGTCTGCGCCATCTTGAGTAGCGTCCCAGTGGCCTTATTTTTGCCGGAGGACCGAGGATCGAGGAGAGATAACGGAGGAGCGATAATTGAGGAACTACCAGACCATACTCCGGTGAAATCCTCAGCCACTCGCCCCGCCCCCTTACTGTGTATCGCTCACTGATTGGACGATGCAGCGCATGCACTGATCTGGCTGCTGTCAGACGATCAGCTGTGCGGCGTCATCACAAACGAACGTCGCTTCGGAGGAAACAACGTCCCATTGCTCTGCTTCTCGTGGTTTCCTTGCGTCTCTCCATGCTTCCCTGGTCGCAGGGAAACAACGCAAGTGAGGGACGCAAGGAATCCATTTAACCGAAGTGAGATGCAGCTATAGTAAAATCTTCAACATAAAACAGGAAAGTAAAAACAAGGACCATGAGAATATTTGATGCAATCAAAATATGAATCATAAATACTTGTTTCACCCTACAGCGGGGACATTTACACTTTAACAGCAAAGGGATAGGCTAAACAAATAATTGTGTTTCTTAATAATTCTAGTTTGTTGTAGCCATTTTGAGAGTTTTAAGCATATTTTGATGATTAAGTTAAATATCGTGAATAGAAATGATTTGAGACAGAATAATTGTGACATTATTTTCGAATCGTCCCATGTCTACTCAGGAGAGCAGAATAGAGCTGTCACTAAGTCTGAATAATTGGCGAGATGACCCAGTTAAATGGTGGTTTCATGTCAACGTTAATAGCTTTTTCATACATTTTACATTATGATTACTTATTTATGACTGTATTGATATTTTTTTCACTTTTAAGTATTAAAGCTGTGCACTTCTACACACCTCTTTGCTTGTTCAGGGACCATTCCAATTCTTGTAACACTTGAAACCATCTTGGATAAGTATAAGAATATATCTAGCGCCAAACATCTTTGTAACGGTCTCCTGTGTGCAGCAGTGGGGAGTCTGTCCAAACATGTTGTTGGCAGATGTACTAAAGATAATTCCATGTGAACAAAAACTCTATCATGTTTGTGTGAGGTCCACTGGTCTGTGATATTTAGTTTGACAAATGTTCAAACTCCAGTCAAACCATTGTAATGTGATATTTATAGTAGAATGTAAAACTGACACATCAATTACTCTTATCATCAACATCACAAATTGAATTGTTACCCATCAGCACACAAAATTAAACAAATATTTATATACACGCAAATGACTGTACATGAATAAGTGCTTGAGTAATTATCAGGGGAAAGAGGGGTTATTTCTAAGGAAGCAGACAGGGGTTGAACTCTTCACCCCGTGCATGACTGTGAGTGTGTGTGTGGGCCTGTGGTTCAAAACTTCCATCCAAATCAAAGCCCCTTTTCATTAGCACTGTGTTATATGAGTCCTGTGTTAGATTAGCAGGAGGCAGACATAGTTACAGTACACACATGCAAACACATTTATATATACATCAGGGCTGTGTATCTGCAAGAATGTGGCGATACGAGGGGTTACAACTCAATATATTGTGATTCATTGTGTGTCTGTAAGCAAAGACGCTTTTAATAAGAAAAAAATAAGGCAAAGGTCACATTTCAATATAAAAGTGTGTTAATATTTCTTTCACCCCTAAAGAGCTATCACCTGACTTGATTATTTAAGATGAGTGAGTTGTGAATCAACATGTTTTTTTTATCCTGAGCAAAATTGGGTTTTGTGATTAAATAAATACTATATAAATACAAAATAAAATTCAATAAACATAAGAAGTGAAACGCAAAAAAATATCAACTTAAATAAATTCAAATAAATATAAGAAGTAAAATGAAAATGTCCATAAGAAGAAAATATAAAATATAATTCAACTATTTGTATACAAATAAGAAGTTAAATAAAAAACGTGCACATTCCATCCTTCCATTCCCACGTCAAATCTGTGACCAAATCGGCCTTTTTCCACCTGAGGAACATTGCCAGACTCCGACCGTCACTCTCGGAGTCGGTTGCCGAAACCCTAGTGCATGCATTTGTCACCACCCGCTTGGACTACTGCAATGGTGTCCTGTTCGGGGTTCCCAAAAAAACCTGGACAGGCTCCAGTATGTCCAAAACTGTGCTGCTAGGGTACTCACACACACAAAGCCGTGGCAGCACATCACTCCCACCCTCATCCACCTACACTGGTTGCCGGTCAACTCAAGTCCCGTATATCGTACAAAGTACTCCTCCTTACCTACAAGTCCCTCCATGCCCTTGCCCCCCAGTACCTATCGGACATCCTTCGCCCACATGCCCCACCCCGGAACCTGCGGTCCTCAGACTCTGGCCTGCTTACCACCCCCCGCACCAAACTGCGAACCTTCGGGGACAGAGCCTACAGTGTGGCAGCCCCCACCCTCTGGAACGCTCTCCCTGCGGAGATTCGCAACATCCCCACACTCGACGCCTTCAAAAGGGCCCTCAAGTCCCATCTGTTTGCCAAGGCTTTCGGCCCCTAATCGATCTGTTGTTTTGTCTGTCTGACTTTTGTTTGTTATGTTTGTTTTTGCTATATTACTTGTAAAGCGACCTTGGGTCCCTTGAAAGGCGCTATATAAATGCAAGCTATTATTATTATTATTATTGTACTATTAAATAATGTGTATATTACAATACATATGGTTGTGTAGAGTACAGTGTCTTTCCTACTTTCAGATACTCTGTGGTTCTGCCTTAGCACAGACCCACACCCACCCCCCCCCTCTCACTGCCTCCCCCACACACTCTGCAGTATATACATCATCCAACCTATTGTAACATGGAGCTAAAGGTGGTCTTTTATGCAGTTAACTCATCCAGAGCATGGCTAATGGATGGTAACAATTATAAGCAATGGGGCAGCCATTATTGCAACACTGAATTAAAATGACTCTTTTTATCTTGATACGCCACTAGGTTCAGTGTGACTATAGGGAAATAAAATACGTTTCACAGGACTGAGACAATAATAAGTGTGAATTGCAGCGCTTCAACCAGGTCCAACACATTTCAATAGTTTGGTAAAAGTCTGTATGTTAACTCGTCCATAGTGCAAGAGGGACTTAATGAATAATTATTACTAAGAAAGGAGCAGATATTCTATGCATTTTGAATATTATCATCATTACTGTTGAACCAAGTGAAGGTAATGATATATCCTCAAATCCAGCTACTGTAACTGTTTTATTGTACTTACTTATGACAATGAGTTATGTTAATACTTCATAAGCAATAGACATTATATTCTGTATATTTAAATATGAACTAAACTCCTATATTGCTACCATCAATCTATATCACTATATATTTTTTTAACTTGAGGGATATGCATAAGTAAAAAAATAAGCTTGAGCAACTTTGAGGATAATAATATACTGAGATGAAACAATGTTCTTTTTAAAGGCTTTTTGGGCTTTTTTGACATTTGTTGGATGGTAAAAAGTCAGACAAAACATAGGGAAAGAGATTAAATTCTCCACAATCCTCCTCACTGTATGGTCACTGGTATTTATCCATAGGCAGCTAGTTAAAGATCACAGTGTCTGTGAAAATCCCTCCTATATCCCAAGGTCTTTACGCCAGTGACTTTGAGAACTCCCTAATATTGTTACATAATGAATACATTACGGGAGACTTTTCTCATCTCCAAATCTGCCATCATCAGAGATGATTAAAACTTCCCATGTGGTCTGTGTGGAGTTTAAATTCTCCAATGGGGGAGTATGAGACCCTCGCTTGAAGTCCCGGCGACAGAATATCAGATTTGTGATTTTATTTCAAATTAGTGCTTAAGCCTTGGACTTTCATATTAGTAGAGTCCCTATTGAGATCTGATCAAGTCTCATTACTTTAGCAATTAAGGTTTCACCCCTATAGTCCTCCCCTCCGCTCCTGCCCCCCCCGCCTCCTCCTAAATTCTCCTCCTCCTGTCTCCTTTTCCTTTATCCTCTCCTCCTAGCCATCATGTGTTTTTAGCCACCGAGGCGGAGGAGGAGAGGAGAAAGGGAGAACGGCTTGCGCAAATCCTTGATTGGCGAAAATCTATCCTCCATCTAGGATTACGAATAGAAATGGAACATTTGAGGACAAAATAAGGAGGGGTGAGATGGGAAGAGACCGAAAAGAAGAAAGAGAGATTGAGAGTGAGAGTGAGAGATGTGAGTTGCAGAGTTATGGGCACACAGAGAGAGAGAGAAGGTGGCTAATATAATTGAATTAAAAAGATGGAGCGGGGCCATTTCTAAGCAGGTGGGAGTGTGGAGTGAGAAAGAGCAGGCGAGATATTAACTTCTAATAAAAGAGAGATTAGAAAGTGGCTAGGAGGACTGCTCTGTCTTTACCTGTGGGAGTGGCGGCCCCCACATAACCTTTCACAGCAATATGCACACTGATATTGGGCGCAATATTCCGAGCATACCACACACAGACAGACAAAAGCATATACACAACTTCCATGGTGTCTGCATCCGCACCTAAGAGTATATATAGACATATATAGGTGACGGTGACATTCTCACACACACACACACACACACACACACACACACACACACACACACACACACACACACACACACACACACACACACACACACACACACACACACACACACACACACACACACACACACACACACACACACCACACACACACACACACACACACACACACACACACACACACACCACACACACACACACACACACACACACACACACACACACACACACACACACACACACACACACACACACACACACCACACACACACACACACACACACACACACACACACACACACACCGTGTGACAGCAATGCATTATCAGCTCTCATTCAATGATCCAACAGGCGCCTGGCATCAGATAATGAAGACGCAGCTCTTTTGGAAGCCTCTGCTATACAGACAATTAATTAACTAATTGGTCTAACGAGCTCGTTAAGGGCGTGCTTTTTTGGCAGCCGGTGTGAATACATTAACGAGGCTAATTCAATGAAACAGGTGCAGATTTCACAGCTGCCTCTCTCAGGCGCACACACACACACACACACAAATCCTACAGGTGTTGTGTACATGCACGCTCCATTTGACTCTGATGTCTTTCTCAGCGAAACTTTGGCATTCGATCAAAAGCGTAATGATATGCATATCATGCGGCCGTGTGTACTTGTGTGTGTTTCACTCGGTGCTTGTGCCTCAATGGGCCGCTGTGCCTTTGAATCCAAAGTACAGCTCAATAAGCTTGAGCTGCTTTGGTAATCTGTATAATTGAAAGGGCATAAAACAAGTGGGTGGAAAACGTATTGAAGCGCTATGATAGGATACTTAAAACAGAATCCCAGGGGTCAACCAGTAATGTTAGCCAAAGCTACACACGCAATACAATTCTTAATTTGTTCCAAAGCTTTTTGAAAATATACAGTGTGGGTGTTTTCACAATATATTATTGGGTAGGTAGAAATAATGATTTTGCCAGTCAGGATAGATGTATTAACATGTGGAAAAGAACCCTGTCTTTTAGCTAAATATAAAAACACAAGTAGTTTGGGTACACTTCTTAGCTTTAGTCTTGCTGTATTCAGCTCTTCAGTTAGGTGGTTATTTCTTTCCTCTTTCTCCTCCATCCTTCTCTCAAATAAAGTGCCGAGCCCCCCCCCTTAAAGACTCCATTTTGGCCTCGGCCTGTAACACAGTCATGGGTTAATATTCATTCACCGTCATCAACTGTAGACAAAGCAATGACATGTGTATTGTAGTCACTCAAGCTCCTTGGGAAAAATGACAATGAATCAAATTCTGATTGACAATGCGTGGAATTATCCTCATAAGAAGACAAAATTGCAATAAAATGGCAAGAAATTAGACACTGATTGTCTAGAATGCTGCCATGACTTGAAATTCTACACACACACACACACAATATAGACAATACAGGTATTACCTGTACATATATAGTGTGGGTGGGCACACATAGATCACACACAATCATAGAGTGGGACTTCTGATGTCACAGGGCGTGATGTTTATGTGTGTTTGTAAATGTATATGCATGGCAATTTGGTGTTTGGTTTGTTATGGCAGCAGCTCCATTAGAAGCTCCCCCATTGGCTGACTAAAGCGCTGAGGTCGCTGGTTAGCTAAACTCCCATGGAGATGATACCACTGATTAATTTCCTCCTTCTTCACCCCCCTCCCCCATCTCCATCCATAAGTCCACCTTCCTTCCCTTCCCCCAGCCCCTTCAGCCACTGCTGAATATTAAATCAGTCCCTTTTTTAATTTCCAGATAACCACGGTTCATTTTTCTCCGAGTGTCATATAGCCATGACATGGTGTAGCAGCCTATATATTAGGGATGGCTGATGTGATTTATTGTTATTGTTATCTTTCTTCCATTTACTGCCGGTGTGTCCTACTGTACGCTATGCATGGCTAAATCATTACATCCACGTGTGGTACAAATATCGAATAACCACATTAGTAATTTGCAGTGTAATTTCCTATCTCCACAGTGCTATGTTGCCGCCTTCAGAGCCTACAAGTCTTTGTTTCACCAGAACATGAATATTGCCCTGTGGTGTTTTGTATGGCGTTTGTTTCCTGCTGGTTTATAATTAAGTCTGTGTTTGACAGTACATATGTTTGTGTGTACACGTTGGTCAGGGAGAAGGAGAAGAGAGGTAAATCTATACTCCTGTAGTGTGTTTTATAGCGATTTTGATTTTTGCCACTAACACTTAGAGGCTAATGTTAAAGAGGGAACTGACACACACATAACAAATACACAAGCAATCCTGACAGCAGTCCTGCAGCTTGAACTATATATATTTTAGGGCTATCCATTCGCAATATGGCATACTGCAATTCTCAAAACGCAGGAGGTGTAATCGTTTTAAAATGCGTAATGTGTGTCCAAACACTAACTTTAACCTTGACCATCAGAGTAATGAAGTAAAAAACATAACTGCATCTCAGAGAAAATAAATGTTTTTTTTTTACAATTTGTTCAACTCTTGTATATATATATAAATATATTTATATACGTACATGTGTGTGTTTTAGTATTCTATACACATATGCACACACAGACAGACACACACCACAGACGTCATCACTCAATGTCCCAGCAGCAAATTCAATCTAACAATCTGAGTGGCCCCCTCTGAAAAATCTCTATGCCTCCTGCAACCCCCCCCCCCCCCCCTTCTAATTCTGGGTCTTCACTAAATCACATGATGTTTTTATTTACCAACCTGCACACCTGCCTTTACTTCATCCTAATTCAAAACACTTGCTGACTAGACGCAACCACAAACAACCTGTGTGTGCTCATTTGTGTTATTGTCAGTGTGATCAAATATTTATTTACCCCTATATTTGCGCACAAGTTAACACTTCGCTATCCTATCATTATGCTTTGTCCTACATCCAGACTTTTAACAACAACAGCTGCTCTCAGGTTTTTTTCTTCCCTTGCATTGTTGTGCCTTCCCATCATCATATTACTCCACATCACCTGCTTGCATAGCCTGGAACCTCGCCCAGGAAACTGGGGAAGTGGGAAGTGATTTGGAAAAATGAGGGCAATAAAAAAAACACAGGGATGAATGGAGAGATGTGATATAGGGTAATATGCTAACCCAATCAGCGGGCTGCTGTTGCCGACAGTATAATCAACATATCGGCCTAATGTCATTACAGCTATATGAGAAATAATATTGCGTGAAATGATATTGCCCGGCGCGTGCACGGCCATGTGGTGCACACATGGACGAGCTCACACGTCCAGATGTATGCATCACCTACCACTTCCTGGCTGAGTCCTGCACACACACACATGGGGACACAAAGACATACAATTCTGCATGCACCCACTGCAGACAAAACGACTACCTATTTCTGTGTAACAACCATCAGTTGTGATTTTCTCATAATTTTAAAGAAGGAGAGAAATTGCCATTGAAATGAAAAGATTCCACTTGTTCAAGACAATTAATTACTTTATGATTGAAATTGATTAGATACATTTAAAAAGGTGGTATTATTTGACCACACTGACAATTTCTTCCATGTATTTTAGGATACGACTTTAAAGACTACAACTAGGGTTATGGGCACACAACTAGGGTTTTTCACTACGCGCGCACACCTACATCTGCATTTTTCTTGCATACACAGACTGCCCGATAGCTCTGACACAAGAGGATAATAGTTAGTGTGTGGCTTCCATATCCTGAATGCATGAGGCCGCTGATGGCCTCTATTGATGGACACTGGCGTGAAGCCATCACTCAAGTTATGGAGCTTTAATTGGAGACAGCATAAAAACGATAAACCAAGAAACATGCATGGCTGAACAGCCCAATGTAAACCATTAATCATAGCGCAGGCAAAGACAAGTGGCCGCCACATACACACACACACACACACACACACACACACACACACACACACACACACACACACACACACACACAGGCAGGAGGGTACACACAGGCAGGAGGGTGCACACAGCTGCAGAGGCACACACCAGCTGCCCTGCACCACACACCTTTCATTTGTGTGCATATTTGCGCTCACACACACACACACACACACACACTCAGATCGTGGCAGAGACAAGTGTCCCAGTCACATATTCTCATGATAGATGACCCATTTAACTTTGATTTCTGAGAGGAATGAGCTCGCCAGCGATACTGGGTTACCACACACACATACTTACTCATTCATAATACCCAAACATAGATACTATACATTGGGTACATACTGTATATGAACTCACAGTTTTTCATTTATTTTATATGTAAATAACAGCTTGCATTATTTTGTTTACACATGTATTCATCGTCTCTCTCTCTCTCTCTCTCTCTCTATGCCGTGCTCGGGCACATACGCAGTGCCTACTTATTTGCATGAGAAGGGTTATAATATGGGGATGATTTGTGATGCGAGCAATCAGAAGTGAAGTAATTCATCAGCGGTGGTGTCTAACACACATCTCCACAGGTCATAAATACAAATCTACACACACCTGCTTGTAAAATCTGCACAATCCCACAGAGGAGAGAATAAATCAGTAAAAAGTTGGCATGAAGACCGTTAATAACACAGAACGACACAAATGTGCTCTCACACACATCACACGCTCCACAAATACTTGGATTAAAAAAAACCTGACACATGTTTGGATTTCATGTAGGCCTCATTACATCTGTAAAGTCTGGGATAAAGGCACATGTGTTTGCAATATGAGTTTGTTTTAAAATGTTTGTTATGTGCAAAGCTGCTTATGTGCCTAAAATAAATGAAAAATGGTTTTACAGTGTGTTGACATGTCATTGTTTAATATCATATCATGACTAGGTGAGCTGATACTAGAAAGGGGAGACAAATCATCATCTGAGGATCCTGGGGTACTATCCTCAGCGGAAATGGAAATAGATATGGGATGGCTAACGTGCTAAAGTCTCTCAGGAAATGGGACGGAAAAGGGTTAACGTAGGCAGCACGTGACCTAATGTGAGTATAGAGGTTATTCGTCCAATGGAAAGCGAGTAAAAGCACTGAAGTAATTCAAGGTCTCAAGGCCGATGGGTTAAACAACTCAGGCTGACGTGAAACCTGAGCAAGGGGACACACAAATTAAAAGCATTCTCTGTCTGTACCTCAGCCTTATGTTATTGTACAGAAGTGTGGCTGCTGTCAAAATATAAAATCATTGTTCCAGCTTGAGTCCCAGGAGCAATTCATTTTGCAAACTGATATTGCTGTAATCCAGTTCTTTTCTTATTTGGGTCTTGATTGCAAATGTTCACACCCCAAAACAAATTGCACCCCCACCGAAGCCACTGTCCAGTGACATATTAGACAGTGTTGATATTTAGACAGATGGATGGTGCATTAGAAGGATTCCAAATACACACAAACAGGAACAACACACGCACACACACACACACACACACACACGTTCCATACAGCGGTTGCAGCCCCTCAGCGCTCCTCTGTCCTCACATGCTTGGTTTCCCCATCTAATTGCTGCCATTCGTCAGTGTGTGTGTGTGTGTGTGTGTGTGTGTGTGTGTGTGTGTGTGTGTGTGTGTGTGTGTGTGACTGACGCCAAGTCCTCATGTACTTTGTGTTATTGTGCTTCTTTTGTGATTCTGTCACTGTGCATTTACAAACAACTGTGGTGAAAAGAGAGAAAGTAACAGGGAAGGAAGAGAAAGAAGATAGAAAGACAGAAATATGTGGAGACTGAGAAACACACAAACAGACACACACAAACAGACACACACACACTCACACACAGAGCTGTCACAGTGCCATAGGGCATACTAAACCTGTCAGCATTTAAACCTGCTGGCTTGTTCTGTGGTTTGCCAAGCGGAATTAGTCTCACATAATATGCCAGCCTCTTTATCGAAATCCAGAAACACCTACCTAAGTTATACGATATCAATATATTCACACAAACAGAATCACACACAGTAATTAATTTGTTTGTGTTGTTCTGTCTGAAGAGTTTTAACCACTCTACTCTAGAAAAGCAGTTAAATATCAGGTAAGTAATAAAAACGTCCACATACTTATCAAGGTACAAAATCCTCAGTATTGTTTGATCTTACTTAATTTAACTTTTTATATAATTATATTTATTACATATTTTTGTTTTATTATTGGACATTTTACTTTATTTTTTTATGTTTATTTGAATATCTTTATCGCACATTCTTACTTTAACTTTGTATGTTAATTAAAATATTATTATTATTATATTTATTTTTCTTTTATTATACATTTGACTTCTTATGTTTAAGAAATATTTATATAATTTTTTATTATCTTTCATTGGACATTTTACTTATAATTCTTATGTTTTTATAAATATATTTATTTCTTTTATCTCTTAATTGGATATTATTACTTTAACTTCTTATGTTGTTTAAAATATATGGTTTTCTTTTATCTTCATTCATTCATGCAACACAACTCAATTTCCCTGGGGATGAATAAAGTATTTTGATTATGATCCTGATTATGAAGCAAATCAAAACTCTAAGTGCGTTAAACAAGTTAATTGCAACTTAACTTGACCTATATACTCATACTCATACATATTCTCATACTGACATGTAAACAAATCAGACTGACTCATTGCAATCATGAAGATATGACTGTGCTGATGAATAACCCCGCCTATGTTCTGTATGGCCAGAGTGTGTGTGTGATATGACGGTGTTTGGGTGGGTTTAATAAGGAGGTCCACGTTATTACGTTTTTTTTCGCATGTGCTTGTGTGTCTATGTGTGCATGTGTGTGTGTGTGTGTTCAACATGATAATTTGTCAGTTTATGTTGTGAGGGGGCTAAACAGATAAGCAATCCACGGCTCAATCCTTCATCCTGCTCTGATTATAAATCAGCTGGAGCTCTCAGAAGCAATCAGCAAGAGCAATCTGCAGCCTGCACAGACACCTTATCAATCAGAGGGGACCATCACACTGTCACACACACACATGCACATAAACTGGAGAAATACACACTCCCATATTGGTACCTTCCCGCATGCACACAGCCGTAGACACAAAGGCAGGTACGCTGCGATTGTAATTCTACATCCCCAGCCTGCAGCGTCTTTCCTCCTTTTAAAAACTTCCGTCTCTTTTTTTTTTGTTTTGTGAAAGGGGATCACAGAGTCGCAGCGAGAGTTTCATCCAGCGCGCTGCCTGGCGGCCACGAAACGGCACGGAGCGAGACACATCACTCCTAATTACAGTCTGATATTAATAACAGAGAAATATATTAATCTTGGAGGTAAACACTAAGCCGCTTAAAGGAAAATTGCAAATAAATCAGATTATCTTATAGGAATATCCTCCGAATGGGCCGGGGGGGTAATGAGAAACCAGGGCCCAGCTTCTCCCTCTCCTTCTCCCTCCTCTCATTCCCCACTCTCCTGCAGGATTGAAAAAGGTGTGTGTGTACGTTTGTGAGCACATCTGTGTATTTATAAATCTGTAGTACGACCCCCCCCCCCCCTTCCTCCTCCTTCACCACCACCAGCATCCCCTCCCTCTCTCTGCTGCTGTATTCATTTTTCACCTCCAATTTTATTTTTTCATCAGTCGGGGGGGGGCGCCGCCGAGCAGATTCAATTAGGTTCAGTGATTGGGCCGCTGGCATTCAGCGGGGTCATGAAAAGGTTAAAGAATTCAGTGGCACAAACATGATTATGGCTCTGTAGCATTTGATCAAAAGTAAGGTTTGTCATGGCAAAGTGGAGCCCCTCTGTTTCTCGGACCGGGACCACCGGTTTGTCCAGAGTGTGAGAGCTGCTCCACGTGTTGGTACAGATGATTCATACACTGCATGGCAATTATGTGCTGAAGATGCAGACCGGGAGAGATACACAGACATATGCACAAGCGCATATAAAGGTGTGGCATGAAAAAAACACACACACAGAAACGTTCATTCCCTCTCTGACACACACACACACACACACACACACACACACACACACACACACACACACACACACACACACACACACACACACACACACACACACACACACAACACACCACACAACACACACACACACACACACACCACACACACACACACACACCACACACACACACACACACACACACCACACACACACACACACACACACACACACAACACACACACACACACACACACACACACCACACACACACACACACACACACCACACACACACACACACACACACACACACACACACAACACACACACACCCACACCATCACACACACACACACACACACACACACACACACCACACACACACACACACACACACACACACACACACACACACTACACACACACACACACAACACACACACACACACACACACACACACAACACACACACACACACACACACTTCCGGAGAGTAGCAGAGTAATAAAGTCCACCCTTGCAGTGAAATTAAAGCTAGTCAATGACACTGCGTGCTGAGTACACACTAAATCATTTTTATATCCAGATGAAACAGCCAACATAATACTACCTCTGCACATGTAGCCAATATCACCTGGAGACTGTAAAAAAAACAACAACAAAGAAACAACTAATCAAATATCATATTGGATGTGTCAGATCCGTGTCAGAACAAGAGATTGATACTAAGTATAGGAAATATGGTACAATAACAGTGTGAGATCTTTTTATATTCAAAATGACCAAGCAGAGAGCACATTATGAGATATTGGATTGATAAACAGGCCGGGGTGCTGTTGTTCGGAGAGTATAATAGAACAATAACGTTGCTCCTGGGTTAGCAAAGATTGCATTATGATTTTAATGTGTTTTACAGACACAAGCCCTTCACTGAGAGGAAATTACGTCGATAAATAAGCAGCCTCGCATTTTAAAACAAAGGGAATCGGAGTCAATGAAAAAAATATGGGGTTTGGTTAGTTTTAAATATCCTACACACATGCACACACATTCATACCATCATGTGGAGTCAGAAATATACGATTCTGCATGACTTATTTAAACTTTATGGACAAATTCAGAATCTGTAATCTTGATGTATGCTTGTGTTTTTATAGGTTAATCTCAGAAAGGTTAATACTGAAACCTGGATCAATACTACAAAAGTTTAGAGTAAATTACATTTTAAGCATTTGATATGTGTAATCTTTGATGGTCAACATCTAGCAAGGACTAGGCATATATCGAGATATATCACATTGAGAATTCTGATAGAAAATCAAGATAAATGTTGATATATTAACTAAGCGGGTAAAGGTCAATTAAGGAAAAACTAAGAGAGTCTGGTGAATTTTGAAATTAACCACAATAATGTAATGCAACCTTTAAAACCAAGACAAAACGATATTTATGGCATTTAAAATCTAGGACAATAACTAGTCTCATATCACAATATTGATATAGTATCAATACATAGCCCTGCCTTACTCAGAGCTACACACTACTATAATGTCCCGATACCCATGCGTATTTACACACACTCACACACTTTTCTTTCCACTCACACCTGAAGTTGCCCATAAGTAGATTCATAGTGACAGTGCACGTCAATCATCTCATTTTGGGAGTGCCTGTCAATCATCTTCCCTCAAATCACCAGAAGTAGCAGCCATAAGGGAGCCTTCCCGCCTCCCACTCGCTGCCACTTCAGGTGTGGAACGGCAGACGCTGCCTGTCAATAGAGCTGTTTGGTCCTCCGGTCCCTCGCTGCGGCCCTAATTGCCGGTGCCACACTCAAATGTGTCCTACACTTCCCAATTCTTGTGAACCCCCAGCTCCCGCTAAGCAATCCCCCATTCCATACTCAGGATGGGTATTTACATGCCCCACACCGCGGAGAGCAAACAAGCTCATTTAAAAGTTCACATGCTAATGTGTGACATTTAATCCAAACTTTACACGGGGAAAAGGACACGCAACAATAGATTTTGATTCCTTTCTTGTCCGTGAATCTCATCATCTTTTGCCTTCCATATTTATGAGGAGGAAAAAGGCGGGACACTTACGAGGGGAGTGAGGGGAAGGGACAGGGAGTTTGAAAATTGGACTTGACAGAGATATATTGTTATAATGTATTATTTATATTATAACATTCACTGACAAATTACTCATTGTCTAAGTTGACATGCACAAAATATAGTTATTTTCCCTCATTCCAAAAAAAGACAAAAGTCATACTAAGCTGTTACTGTAATGAAAAGGAATATTCCACTAATACTCCTGTTTGCAGCGTTGTAAGGAGTTTTGTGTTTACAAGACCCATCAAATTCAGAATAGTCATATTTTGAATAAATGTATTTTTTGTATAGCCAGGAGGCAAAAACTCATAAAAAACCTACTCCAAACGTTTGTGGTATGAAATAATACCACAAATAATAAGAAAAGTTCATCGATTTATTGTCAACTTTAAATGGCTTCAGGCTGATTTGTCTTATTAATGCAGATGATTCCATGAGTTAAAACACAATGAAACTCTTTGCTGTTTCCTTGTAAGTATATTCTAAAAGGCAGTATTTGAACGCTGGGCAAATGACAATTGAATTTCCCAGACATACACCACTCTGTATCATTTGCTATTTCAGAAGAGTGGAAAGAATGAAAAGTGGAAAAAGTCAGCCAGAGTTGTTGGGAGGGTTAGTTGGTGTGTGTTTGCATATCATTTTTGGTTTCACTGCCGCACGACATCTTATATTCCCATGCAAATGTATGTTCAATCTAGACTTGAATGGGGTAATGTGGGTAATTTTTCTTTCAATCCATGATCACTAGGTATTTCGGTTGTGTTTGTTTAGTAATTTATTCTCCCCTTGGATGTGTTCTAAGCAAAAAAGATAAGATCAAACTACACTGATCCCCCTGGGGAAACTGAGCCTTTTGAGGCCAGATGATGAATTTTCATTGCATTTATAATTCCTTTCAGGCGGAGGAGTCAAGCTAAGGGTGAGAGGGGAAACCACAGCTAAATGAGGATGACAGGGACACACATGAATGCAAGGAATGTTTTTTTGTTGTGTTTTCCATACCTTAGAGAGAAGCGCCTCCTCCTTCTGACGGGACCCTGACAGCTCCTTCTGCTGCCGCTCCACCTGCTTCCTGCTGACCGCCGACTACACAGACAAGGGTGGGAAATGGCTCAATAAGAATAATGATAAGAATAACTCTGCTACACCAATGTGGAACACATACAAGTTAATAACTGAACAGCAATGGGGCATATCAAAAGGGAAAGAAATAAAGACACAGGTGGACTTATGCTGTGTTTTTTTTGTAAGTACCAAAGAAAAAGGATTCTTTCTTCCTGTCTGTCTCTCTCTCTCTTTCACACACACACACACACACTCCCCACGCAGATCGACCAGGACAGGCCAGGGATGAGCACACCCCATCTGATCTGTGGCCCGTTCATTCATTAGACCCGTGCTCTCCCCTATTGATTTCAGCTTAAATAATGAGAAAGCTTATCCAAAAATCTTTAGCATTTGGGCTCCAACTTAAGGGAATCGATGGGGCCATTTCCCATTCTGAACAGCACATACGCAGGGGTTTTATGTACGGTGAACGGGACAAATCCAGATGCTGATAAATCAATAGGCCTTTTTGTCGATGGACAGGCATGCTTGCACACACACATACATGCAAACATGGACACACATGGCTGATAAATGGTATTTTTGAGGCAATTAAAGTGAGCTGTAAACATATGAAGGCCAATCAATTGGCCAGTGAGGTCTATTATCAAGGCTTTAACACTGATTTAGAAGGGGCTTAAAGGAGCCAGCAGCTTTAAGTGTGCCACAGTCACTTATGCAGATCGGCAGCAGCTAGAGACCCGAACAGATCAGTGCTGCACTCCACTAAGCTGCTCACACAACAACAGGGTCACACTACACAAACTCAAAACTGCTGCACACAGGGAAAGGTGAGTGAATGAAAATGTGCTTCTACCTTAAAAAGCACATTTTTGTTTATTTGCTTATGTGAACTTCTATTATTTAACCCACCCTGATATAGAAAAAAAACCCACCTTTAACCAATATTGTAGCAAAACATTTATAAATGCTGCTTATGAAATCTTGGCAAACAAACAACGTGGTCAGACAATATTAACTTCCTCTTAGCCATAGGCATTGTCGAAGAATTGTATCATTTATTCTCTCCATAATTCATTTTCTTTATACGCAGTTTGCATCTAGGTGAAATAAGGAGAGGGGAGGGGTGGACAATTCTATTTTAGAAGGGGTAGACAAGCTTGTTAGGAGGAAAACGAATACATCAGCGCTGTCCAGCCTCCAGGCCCCCCCCCCCCCCCACTGCTTCCACTTTGCTAAAGGTGAGACACGTGTGTTAGCCAAGCTAACCTACAGACAACATTTCCCTGAGGTAATTGGTTCCGCATTAATATTCATTTGATTCTGTATTCAGCTGCTATGACAAGCCTCCCTGCTTTGATGCTCTGTGCCTATGTCCACCACACAAGGTTTAACTATGAGTTTAGATACTCACATATTTAGGGCTATTTTTTCTGAAGAGAGATATAAGTGAAGCTTTCTCCCCTCTGAGTGTTACATTTGTCTCTGGTTTCTCTCATGTTGTCTTGTTTCAGTCTGGTTGATCTGGTGTGTGTGCATGTGTGTTTCTGAGACATGACATTTCAATTGTGCGTCCAATCAAATGAGAGGACAGGCAGCGAGGAAGGTTGGGGAGTGACGAGGGGTGCGGGGAAGTTCGACCGACCGTTACCATGGTGAACCACTTCTGTCAAAACCACCAAGGTCACAACTGCTGACCTGCAGTGTTGTGGGACTTCTGAATAGAAAACTGTACATGGACATGAGGATTTATCTTTCTTTCTTTACAAACCTTTTCTTTCTCTTTGTAGGTCATCGTTCTTTCTTTCTATCTAGTGTGTTCATCTCCTTCTCTTTTCTGTCAATGTTTTGGTGCATTTCCATCTTTTATATTTATCATATTTAGTTTTAAGACGGAATGATTGAACCATTGTGAGGCTCATGGTGCCAGGAGACCAAACCGTCATTTTCTTCTTTTGCAATAACAATCATTATGTTGTACTATTAAGGTGAATAAGGTCAACGATTGCACTAAAACGTATCCAAATAGAACAAAATGAATAAAAACGTTGGCAGGTTTCAAGCTTGTGAGTTAATTACGAGGATTTGTCTTCCTTTTACGTCTTCTCTTCACAATATTTTAAAAACTATCCCCTTTTCTTCTGTGTTTCTTTCATCTTCTTTGTTTATCCCCCTCTTCTTCTTATGTCTATGTATCTCCACATTTCCTCCATTTGGCCTTTCTTTCTTATTTAAGATTGACTAATTGAACCATTATGAAGCCTGTGGTGTTGCTGAATACATTATGTATGGCCTGTGCTGGTAGTGAGTCTGTACACGGCCTGTTTTCAGTCATTATAATTCCGTTTTCCAACACACAGCCATTGTGCTAGTCTGGGGTTAGGGGAGATGGTATGATAAAATATTGAGGGCGAGCAAGGCAGCTGCAGATGCTAGCTGTCATGTGTGAGCGAATGAATGTTATGACAAGCATGTTTAAACATTCATGCGGGGAGGAGAGTTTAGGAGGGCTTTTCATTAACACCAATATGTCTTCGTCTCCCTGGTGCAGACACTGCTGGTGTTAGCATGACAACAACGGGGAGGAGAGGAATTAACATCTTGAGAGGAGACTGTCACAGACACACGCATAAAGAGAGGTGGAAGCAAACAGTCTTGAGCATGAGCACACAGGAACGTACACATTTTTACAGTGGCTGAGTACTTCCTTACATCCAACATGAAAAGTCTCAAGTAAAATTGGCACTCCGCTTTCAAACTCTATAAGACAGCGAGACAACGTCCTCTTGTTTACCACAACTATCTAAAAGTGTAACGCCGCGTTCTGAGCTGATCAAATGGCTCAAAGTAGAACGGAGCAACACATTCAAACAGAAAGAAACAGGAGTGCACAACAATGACATAATAGAAAATTATTTCTCAAAGGAAGAATAAAGATGTGGGAGGTTTCTAGGCCAAACTTACATCACCCAGCACGCTGTTAGGCTGTCAGGAGATTTGACCCAGTAGCATTCTCTTGACAGTTTCTGGAGACTAGAGAGAAGAAAAGCTATTTGTGGCGTTTGTTGGGAGCAGAGCAACGGCCAATCTGTTTGCATAACCTTGACAAAGCTTGATGAAGGTGGGGGCTGAAGTAACAGCACTGTGCTAAATGGATGAACACTGTGTCCATGTACTGTACCAAACAAACATTTTCTTTTAATCTTTTACCTAAACTCCATTTACATATCTGTGATGAAAAGCACATGCACACACAGTAGTGCAACAGAGCTCAACATCATTATACTGTTACTGCATGTTATTATAGGTAATACACCTTTTGGCTTATAAAACTCCACCAAATGGAGTGCAAAATCAATACCTATGCTGATGATCTCGTGAAGTCAAATCAAGGCAGAGGAGAAAAAAAAGGACCGTCACGTATTCTCAGCATAAGTGGCTTTGACTTGAAAAATGTGTTTGCATAACATGAGCTTTAGATAATGTCATAAATGGCTTTAAATGCTGCAAGGTGCATTAAAAATATGCACAGTCATCGCTTTTCCCCGCACCTTGATGCAAACGTTTTGAATTAATCTAGTTTTCACTGGTCAAGCAATTCCATTTTGATATTTAAATGTGGTGTGTGTGTGTGTGTGTATGCGTGCACGCTCTTGCAAGACTAATCTAATCAGTCTTAAATCAGTTAATAAGCCAAGGACACAGAGAAGATGACTCAGCTAATGTGAGCACGAGCTAATATTAGCATCTCACCCCTGTTGGAGACCTGCGCTGCATCCAGTGTTTGGTCTTCCCATTACAAAAGTGCAGGCTTTGGACGGTAAGCCTCACAGTTTAGCTCACTACTGTGAATTCCATTAGCACATTAGCCAAGGTGCCATGACCTCATGCTAATGTCGGGAGAGCATTTAATACCTCAGTCGTTTTTTAAAACACCATAAGGCAATTTTGAAGGTAGCCATTAAACCAGTGATACCTAATTTACGACCCATCGGCCAAATTTGGTCGGAGGGTGGCATTTTTTAATTTCCAATGTGAATTTATTTGTGTGCTTTTAATGTGAATGAGGTGCTACATTGCAAATACAAATGTCCAAACAGAATAATAGAGCTATGATTAGAAAAAGTGCCAGGTGTTGATTAGTCAATTTAGTTCATATATTAGGTTTAATTAGAAAATTAGGAATTTCCCCCAAAAAAGTGTTTATCTTAAAAAGTATTATAAATATTTGTTTATTAAATGGCCTGTGGCTTCCTGTCATTTTGCAAAAGTGGCCCCGGGTCATAGTCATTTCAGTGTTTCTGCCTTAAACTGTTTAAAATAATTAAAATAATAATAAAAAAAAGGTAATCCAAAAGTATGTATGTATAGGTGACTGTAAGACTTGTTCGACACAGCTTGTTATCTTATTATCATGTCAAAACATTCTGAGGTTATGTTTTAATTGAAGAATATGCAAACACTGCTGCACCTATGCAAACACAGGTGCAGAGAACCATGCCAGAGAGCCAAACAGATACACCCATGAACATGAATACCCAGTAAATACAAGTGTGTACGCATGAACTTAGGCTGACTGTTGATTAAAAGCCAGAGCATGGAGTTGACTCGGGTAGGCGGTTGTGCGACACCACAAATCTGGGAGACTTCCTGTAAGACATAAATCTGTTGTGTTCTCTCTCTCTCTCTCTGTACATCTATCTGTGTCTGACTCTCTCTCTCGCACAGGCACAACAAAGACAGTCTTGTCTGGGTGTCTCCCTCCCTTAGCTTCCCAGCATTCATTAGAAGCACAAGAAGCTGTGGTCAGGTTCAAAGAAAATCTACATTCTTTCTCTTTCAGTCACTCATTCATTCCCTCTATCTTTGGGCTTTGAGCTGGCGTTTTCTCATTTTCCCCCTCCCTCTCTCTCTCCCCCTCTCCTCTCTAAACACTGTCTCTTCCACATGGCCCGGATAATGAGTGGTGAAGCTAAACGAGAGGAAACACAGCTCACTATTAGGATGGGAACGCTGACTGAAGGTTTTAAATAAACGGAGAGAACTTGAGGCCAAATTGTATTTCCAAGGACATAAACTAATGGAACAGGCAGACATTCCCTGAAAAAATACACACTCTGTTTAAACTACCATAATAATTGTAAAAATATACATGTCCATGTGGATCTAACTGGCAGAAGGCAAACAGAAATGTGTATAAAGGCATTTATCCTCTCATATGTGGAAAACACCGTTAACATGAATTAAATCCCATGTATTCCTTTGGTGTGGAAAGCCTATTATCTGGCATTCAAAAGTAAAACAATAAAGTCATGGAAAAAAACATAAATGCTTGATTATGACATTGAGAATTAATTAGGCAAATGTGTTTTCTTAAGTGTCTCTGATATGCTCTCAGGCAGAGAAATCCACACCCACACATAAACACACACTCTATGAGGTTAATTGGGTTATCTAGGCTGATTAGCATAACTAATTAGGCTGCTTGTTAACGGATACAAATTATTTATTCAATTAGCGCTCAGTGTGTATGGATGAAGCTGTGCCTGTGTATAGATCATCATTGGCACAAGTTCAAAATGAAAATGAAGCGAGGCTAAGTAGGCATGAAGAGAGACCTGTGGGTGTGTGTGTGTGTGTGTGCGCTTCATTTATTTATTCTACCCACAGATGCTCACCATCAGGTGCCAGACACCCCACCCTTTCACACGCAACATGCCATGCCGTGGCTCTTAAACCCCTTAATCATCATCATTAGCGCGTGTTTAGCATAATTAGCATTGTTAAACAGAGCCAGTCTGTGCCAGTCACAGCGACAGACATATGTCACCCTCCTGGCACCTTTCCAGGCTGCTGAAGAGCCTCTTGTCCCCATCAGGAGGGGTTTATACAACATTTGCATGCTCTCACTGATTGCCGATGGATACCGTAGCAGCCGATGTTCGCAGGGCATTCTGACGCAACGTGTGCAGAGATGTCCAAAGGGTTGGTTTCTTCTTCTGATGGCAAACAGCTTGTAACAGTTATATGAGTTAATGGAACAATGCTGCGCTCATTCCACCAATTTATTCATTCACAAATGCAGATGCCGCCTTTTGTTTGTGATGCTTAACATGCACTTCGAGCCGACAGTAAACACGAAAGGAGCAAATCAACAACACTCCTCTAGTGTTCGGCTCGCGAGTGAAAACTCACAAACACACTCCAACACTCACAAATAACCAGAGAGGGAAAATGAAAGAGAGAGGGAGCGCTACATTTACTGAAATTAAACATTTTCTCATCAGCCTGAGGGTGCAGCAGACCCACTAATGTATTATTCATCCCCACTTCACAAAGGAACATTAATCAATTATGAAGATATGAGGATCTTAAAGTATAGAGGAGAGACGAAGAGCGGCCCGTTCGTATTAATATGCGGCCGCAATCGTGCACCCCCACCACCCCCACCCCCTTGCTCCTCAAATCAATATTTTGCAGATTAATTTGGAGCGGTTGTGGCGAGATGGCAGGATGGAAGGAAGGAGGGGGGTGGAGGGGAGGAGAGTGTCTGAGGTCTGAATTAAGGTGAAGTGTTTTGCTGCGTAAGTGCGTGTACATGCGTGCGTGTAAATATGCTGTCTTGTGTCGAGCTGGAAGTAAACAAACTGCTCAATTAGGAAAACTGTATCGTAAAAAAATAAGACTTAAAGTTGTCTGTGTAAGTCAGAGCCTCGAGAATAAAAAGTAAAAAATTAAAATATTCTGAGTTCAAACAAGGAGAAACTTTTCTAAACATTAACTCAATTAAAATTGCAATTTAATGATTCTAGTCATCTTTTAATTGTGGATGAAGGGGGGATATGTTGAGTTCACGGGGGAAAGAGAATAATTTCATACACAACAATTCAAACAAAAGAAGCAAGTAAATAATATCACATGCAGCCAAGTGTACTCATGACCCATTGTGGAGTTTGGTTAAAACAATAGATCACATGTCAACTCACCTCAGATTTCAGGACATCTGCTTTTTTGGCCCACTGCCCAACAGCCTGAGCATGGGTCTTCCTTTCTTCATCCCCCTTCCTCACCCTCTCCTGTTGCTCCCGCCTCCCCCTCTCCTCTGCTTCTTCATGCTCCTTTTCATATTTCAGCTTCTGCTCGTTTTCTCTTTGCCTCCATTCCTCCTCTTTCCTCCTAAGTTCCTCCTGAAGCTCCCTCGCTCTTTCATTCAGCTTGGAGAGCTAGTCAGAAAAAAGGTGAAGGCAGTCACATGTTGTATTATGTAAAAACAAATGAGGTACAAGTCACTTCATCTCAAATGAAGACATCAAGAGGCCCATTGCTAGGCAACATCCCTTGAAAAACGCTCAAAGTATTTATATTGCATGCTGCTTTAGATTGCTAATACAACACATGTTAGATTTACAAATTAGCTTATTTGCAGTTCATGATTGTTCAAAAAAAAAAATGTCATAAAATATAATAAAATACAGTCATTAAGGGTACATTTGACTCCTGAGGGGCTCTGTGAGGAAGTCTGAAGGAAGGGGCAGATTTTTTCCGGATGTGTACTTTCAAATTCGAGCTGGTTTCTCCATTCTTACCTACCCTACTTTTAATACAATTCTAATGCAGTATTTTTCTGTTAGTGTTATTAATTGCTTTGTTTCGGGTCAAGATTTTTCATATACTGTATCTATATATAATGAATATAATATAATAAAATATTAGTCAGGGTACATTTTGTTCCCCAATAGGTCCTTTTAACTTCTGTTGTCGTTTTAAATTAATTTAGCTTAAGTGATCTTGCTTGAGAGCAGTGAGAGGCTGGCGCATCTGATAACAATTCAGTGTTCAAAGACAACACTTCCAATGGAGTGTAAAAGTAAAAGATCTGAATCATTGTTCCACACTGTGCCCACCTGAGTGCGTGTGTCGTTGCCCTCTTGTCGTCGCAGCAGCTCAGAGGCCGCCTGCAGTTTGGTGATGCAGACGCCTCTCTCTGTGATCTCCTTCATGTTGTCTTTGTGGATCCTCTGCAGACATGAGAGCTCGCTCTGCAGGAGCTCCAGCCTCTCACGGCTCTCCAGTGTCTGGGCTGCAGTCTGGGCCCGGAGGGAGTTCAACAGTTAAACATTATCTCAGAGGAAGACACTTACTTACAGTAAATGTGTCTCACTATCTATCTATATTCAGTAATCATTTATTCAACTCATTTATTAAACAACTTTTACTAGTT
Source organism: Trematomus bernacchii (assembly GCF_902827165.1). Classification (NCBI taxonomy): domain Eukaryota; kingdom Metazoa; phylum Chordata; class Actinopteri; order Perciformes; family Nototheniidae; genus Trematomus; species Trematomus bernacchii. The sequence continues at coordinate 4,495,818 of NW_022987616.1, read as the reverse complement.
ATTGTAGATTGTCATATAGCATGACATAAATGTTTATAGCTAGTCCGGCTAAAGTAAAACAGCATTCTTTACTTGAATTCTACAGTTGTTGTTATTTACGAGACAGGTCAGGGTCAGACTGTAAAGAGGAGCCACCGGGTCACAGAGAGGATAATGGCATGGGTTATGTAAAGGAAACACTTTAACCATGTTAGTCATTCCCATATCATTAAAGATGAAAACCTTCTACACTGACAGACTCAAAGGGATAACATTGTATACATGCCTTTATTTCCATTGCTACGGATATCATTTGTTTTAATTGGGCCTCATAGATGTCACATTCTGGGAATGTTTTGCGTTATACACAAACTGGCTTACTGCTAACGAGCAGAGATGAGATTCTGTGGCAATCATCTTTATTAAGTGTGTGTGTACACGAGTCTGTGCCAAAAGATCTATCCGTGCATCTGCATTGCAGATGTACCAGTTAAACAGAAACACAGGCAGAATGAAAAGATATATCAACATTTGTTGAAAATATAATTAACAGAACAAGCTCCAGTTACTCCGCTTGTTTCTCTTAGGCTGTGTAATCACACAAACCACTAATTAGCTGCAGTGCAAATGAGACAACTCACAAGCAGCATAAACACACAGTAACCATCCAACACACACATAAACAACCAACAAGCCGGGTTCACCACAAGCACAAATGCATGCGTGCGCATGTGTGTGTGCATTTCTGCAAGCCTGTGTGTATTTACGCGCTTCTTAACCGTAAGCCACAGAAGACAGTAAAACAGCGGTGGGTATAATTTAGTGACACCCTGTAAGGAGGTGTGGGAAGGCCGTAAAAAAACTCTCCCTTTTAATCCCGGCCGGCGACGCCATGTTTGTTACCCCCGGCTCTGAGATATGCCGGTAATTCATCACACACGCCTCGGCTTCCTGTTAAACCTGGCTGCACATGGAGCGCTTCCAGCACAGCTGCCAAACCAATATCGTAAAAAGAAAAAAAAACTCCACTCCTCAGACAGCCTTCTAAACAATAACAAGCACTCTGCAGAGAAATCACCTTAACAAGTCATTTAATTGTGTGGGCAGTCTTAAAACTGCTATGAAAAGAATAGGCTAAAATGATAGGAATTAGTTTCTTTGTTCATGTCTGTCTTATGTACGGAAAAACACTTGATTGAACCAAATAGCATGTAGGTGTATGCAATGAACTGTATTCAATTACATTTGAGAAATAGGAAATATTAAGAAAGCTAAATGATCTTAAGAATAAGGCAGATGTCAAAAGATTGGGCAATATCTTGATGACATTTTGTGTGGCGAGTGATCCTGTAGTTTGAAATACCTTTGGTTGATTACCTTTTGCTTCTGCTGGGAATTCTCTCTGAGCGTCCTCTCCAGATCACAGATGACCATGTCCTTGGTTTGCAACTGGATTTTCAAGTCTTCTAACTCCGATGTGATCTGAACCAAGGAGACAGAGCTGGAGCAGAACAACAGAGAGAAAAAGAAAAGAGACGAAAATAAATGACAAATAACAGGAAAAAACGGTGAATTCAAAACAGGTTGTACTGGTGGGTCACTTCCTGTAATTATATGCAATGTAAGCTGCCAGTATATTCCCTGGTACCATTTCCAGTATGTGTATTGAATATGTTAAATATCTTTATATGATCTCAATACAGTAATTATTTTCAAGGCCACTCTTGATACTGGTTTACTGCATTTCAAATGACACAAAACTAAGTCAACCTTGACAGTTACTGTAATTAAGATGCTTTATTAATTCATGTAATGCTCTCTGACCTAAAGTAATATATAAATAAGCAATCCGCTATATGAACAGCATGCCGTGTGTACAAAATGTAATATGTGCTTTATGAGAAAAATCTAATTCAAGAGAAGCAAAGAGATGCTGAGCCTGGTGAAATTTGTGCTAGGTGACAGCAACTGGAGCGCGTGTGTGTGTGTGTGTGTGTGTGTGTGTGTGTGTGTGTGTGTGTGTGTGTGTGTGTGTGTGTGTGTGTGTGTGTGTGTGTATTCCGGCAGTGAAAATATGTTAACTCTGCCCAGACACCTTTCTGAGTCACCAGTGACAGCTGTCACACACCCAAGATGGAAGGAGAAAGAAAAAAAGGAAACAGATCACACAATTCTGCAGTACTCTTCACACACACACACACACACACAGACACACACACACACATTCATATTTACCAGCCTCCTGAGATGAGTTATTCTGATGAAACTTTGCGCAGATTAAAAATGTTAAACTCACATTTGATCAAGCGTGTCTACACGTTCGCAGCAAGCAGGGAAGGAAAGGCAAGATTTGACAAAAGTGACATGTGAGTGGATAGAGAGCGCTGAGAGTTAAATCTTTCACTTCAGGAAAAAAACAACTTTTCAGTCAAATGGAGTAAAAGCCACAGAGGAGAGTGTGAACAAACTGACTTTAGATTACAGTCTGTTTCTGTGTCTAGAAGGGAATGGAGTGTGTGCTGCCGCGCTATCTATTCCCCTTTTTTTTTTATTCCACTCTAACTACAGTGTTCCTTTGTTATGAATTATCACTTTGCCGAGCATTTCACTAAGAAAATCTGTTTAAAAAAAGAATGTTAAAAACTGAGTGTACTCCTAAGCATGCAGAGAAGCCTTTATTATGTATATAAATGTGTGGACAAAGACAATCTTTCCCCAAAGATATGCACAAATAGCAATCCTTAACTTTTACACAGGATAAAACCTTCTACAGTTGCATCAAAACATGATTATTTTAGGGCCTTTTTAAGGGAGGGAAAAGCTTGGTCGATTCATTAGCATTTGCAAAACTTATTTTCCTGTCAGTTCTTTGAAAAAATACTTAAATCAGCCCAAATTTAGTCGAGATTATTAAATGACGAATGGTTTGAAATGGGAACTAGTTGTAAATGGAAAGAGGGTTTTTGAATGAAAAGTAACTGCAGCCAATTTCATCCTTATTTTCACCTTCACAGCGGGATGGTTAGAGTGCTGTGTGTACGACGGAAAACACTCACTGGCTGAGATAAGGAACATCACTTTGTCTTGGCCCAGTATTCTTATTAAACACACATATGCACACACACCCAGCTTTGTAGTCAACAAAGATTGAAAAATCGAAGAAAATAAGCACAGTTTGTATTACTTAATGGTACGTAAGGTTCTATTTTCTGCACCATTAATGGAAGAAACTGAATTTAATATGGCAGGTAGAGGCTGTATTATATATTTTTTCCACTAGTTTTTTGGGAAATTAATACAAAAAAAATGTGACCTGCAACAAGTCACAATGCAAATGTATTCATGTGATTTAATGTGTGAATATGCGTGCATGTGTGGGTGCATATCAGGTCATGATTATGCATGTAACAAATGAGGTTATATGATTTACCATATTGTTATATACAATAAAGCAGTTGTGCTAAACAAATGACACAATGTCAAACCAACAGATGAACAGGGAATTCCGATTTAGAGCCCTAAGTGTTGTTATGATTACTGTGCGGACAGAGAGCAGGGTGTGTGTCTGTATGTGTGTGTGTGTCACCGTGAGTGTGTGTGATATTAAAGTCGACTCTCGATATCTCAAGCTGTCACTCAGGCCTATTAGGCAAGGCTAACAAAATTAGTCATGAATATGCAGTAATAACATGCAAATTGCCACCCCTTCCCCCTGCCGTGTGTGTGTGTGTGTGTGTGTGTGTGTGTGTATGCATGTATGTGTTTGCCCTCAGGGCTATAGACATTGGCTGTGTAAACCCAATTCTTTCTACATCATTACAGCAACAAGACATAATTCATAAGAATAATATAAACATGCATGTACTGTAGCCTGGCTTACTTGCACAACAAGCGCACACACACTTACACACACATGCATGCATGCACACCACACAGGACACAGGTGGGTCCCCTCCGCTGCCCTCTTCATATGCCACGGCTAATTTACTGCAGGCTGCTGTTTAACACTTTTACGTAGAGAAAAGCGCTTTTAGATTCCCAGTGCCGCGTTTAATGCTTAAACACACACTCATTTGTGCGTGTGCGTACACAAACATGTAGATCGTCTGTTGCCTCCGTGTCCCCAGGGTGATGTTTGACACAGCCTGGGTGCTGCCACAGCAATTAACCCCCCTGTTAATGAGAAGAGCTCTGTCAAGCAGCCAGATGGCACCGCCTGGCACGCTGCCATTTACACACACACATGTGCATGGGCACACACACACCATCCTGTCTCCCCCTGCTGTACACCTAACTGTTGCTGGTTGACAGTGCCCTGCACCCCTCCCTCTTCTTCCCTTCTCTCCTGCATTGTCTTCCACGGCACTCCCCCCCCCTCCCCCCCTCCATCTCTGGCAGCTGCTTATCCATGCAGCACTGCAGATGTCACAACTCACCAGCTGAGAAAACAGCAGGGGAGGAGAGGAGAGGAGTTGCATCTTCACATTTGACAGGGAAGCAACCAAGTGCATGACGATTTATAGTTTTATACATGATTGATTGATTGATTGATTCTGGCATTAGTTGTGTTCAGATGTGTGAGTTTTTTTATTACAGATTGTAGAAATGTAAGAGTTGCATTTCACTTTCTGTTCATTTTGATTCTATGTATATAGTTGCTTATTCCTGCATTTAACTTGCACCATTGTTCGACTTGCACTTCTTATGTCTTAAGTATAATGTGTGTTGCACTGTTGGAGGAGTCTTAATATTTTTGTTTGCCTAACTATTGTGCATATGACAAAAACAACCTTTGAATCTTGAATTGTTTCTAGAATCAGCTGTATTATTATAAATTGTATAAATAAATCCATTTATGAGAGAGTGTGATTGGTATGTATACCGTATATTTCCTGCTGTGTGTGTGTTAATGAGCGTGGCACTTGGCCGGGGCACGGCCCGCTGTGTCTGCCTGTCTGCATGTCCACACAGCAGCCCACCAGGCCGGCGTATTGATCAGTTAGCTTGGCCTAATAGGAGAAGAGGAGCCTGACCTGGGAAAGTCAATATGGAGAAAAAGAGACATATCCTCCTCCCGTCCTGAGAGAGAAGTGGGAGAGAGGGAGAGAAAGAGAGGGGAGAAATAGAGTCAGAGATAGAAAGTAATGTGCATCTACTGGAGACCTTGAACGATACAAAATAAATGGGGAGAGAAGAATCGGGAGACTGTCGGATAAACAGCTGGACAATAGAAAAACAAGCAGGAAAATTATAATGTAGCAATAATGAAGCACCAGTCTCCTAAGCCTAAATATCTTATCACTTCAGAACAAAGAAAAGTTTTCAGTTGAATTAGAACAGTTACACTGAGGGATACTGCCGGAGTGGAAATAAAGTAAGTTCCCACCGTTCCCAAATGAGAATCAGGATATTCTGTCAAAGCTTTTTCTTTTTACCTAACTAACTTTCAGCATTTGACTGCTTTTGGCAAAGGAAAACAGCACTAACTCAAGTGTGAAAAACTCTGCAGGATATCATACTAGGGGAAATAATTAAACAATGGGAAGGAAGTGGGAAAATAAAATACTGACACCCACTCACACATCAATACATCGATAGATCAATCTGTGTGTGAGAGTGTGTTCTGCACAGCTTTAATATATAAATAAATCTGTAGATAAACAAAAAACCAGAGGAAAAAGAAAAGTAGATAAAAGACTTAGGTTTCACCATGCTCACATTTACACACACACACACACACACCTGGCTGAGTGATGCTACCCTGGAGGGTGGCTTCAATCTGATGTGTTTAATGTTGACGCTGGTGGCAAGAAACACACACACTCACCCACTGTTTCAACCTGCCTGTCATGAGTCCTGATTTACTCATTTCATTTTTTTTATTATTATAATATGTGCAGCCATTTAAAACGCTCAAGGTGTGATGCAAATCCCCGCGCCTCTGACAGCCGGCACGCTGACGGAGGATCCATCACGCCCTTCGGTGCCTTTCGCAGGAACGGCAAAGAAACCGCAGCCGCAAACTCAATTGTGCCAAATTGTGCCAGACCACCAATTCCTGCTCAAGTTTAATTGGCAGCACTGCAAGCTGTCAAACTACTGACTGGTTACGTCTAACCGTATTCGCCTGTGTTCCTATTTTTCATATTACAGCTTCTGAATAAAACAATATTGAATGGAATTTTATGTTTGCAAGGCATTTGATTTATTTCATGTAATCACACTAAACATTACAATGCCAACTTCTAGAATGTAGTCTAGGACAGAAATGTATTATTATCCATGTTGTTACTTACTGATGCACAGTAACAAAGTATATTTACTCAAATACTTTGGTGAGGTACTTCATCAAAGTATTTCCATTTACTACAAATATTGTTTTTACCCCACTACATTTACCGTATTCAGGTTTATAATACAATATATTATCAATGCTGTCAGTGCAAGACATCAATGGCAATGTGTTAATGTGTATGGTTGCAAAATAAGGTAAATTGAATTCAATATTTTTTCTGCAGGATACTTTTAATGACAAAATCAGAGTTTGCTCGGCTGCTAAAGGCAGTTACTTTCCAGCCAAAGCTCAACATATATAAAAGTTGACTCAGTTGGTGAGTCCAGGCGTCTAGCTAAGGATGTAAACATCTGGAATAGGCACATATGTATGAGGATGACCATTTAGATTCAGAAAATGCTTCTTTCATTGTCAAAATGTGCCAAACCTAGAATGAAAATCTGCCTTTCCAGAAAGTAGAAACATAACAAGTCTTCAGGGGCCTTGGAGCTCTGCATGGTGGGAAATATCATATAGGGATTTGCATATTGCCAAGGGGGGACAGTGATGTTCCAGCGACTCCCCGAGGAGCTCAACCCCCCCCGAGGAGAGGCAGAGTCCCCGAGGCCGACGCTGTTACCTCTATCTACACTGGGACCTGCATGTGTGTGTGGGCGATTCATAAAGTTATTCTTAAGAAGTTATAAGTCATTTTAGTCAAGGGTAAACTTTTACCTGGGGAAAAAAGCCTTGTTGATGAGGGGGAATCTGAGTGTGGCTATAACTACACATACCTGTGTGGGATGTTAGCCGCAGGTCCAACAAGCTCATCCAGAAACAAAGTCCTCAGATCAGCCTCAGACACCTGGGGGAGATATGAAATTACATCCACATTATTGAGTCACATGGGGCATGTACAGCAATTATTATTCATTAGTCACAGACATGAGGAGATTATGAAATGTTCAACTTGAAGCATCTTAAAGACCATGGCAGCAAAAGACAAGGTCTTCATTTCAGTTTGAGAATGTAAAAACTATTAATTCAAGGGAAAAGTCTGCTTTCCTCTTTTTCAAAACGGAACACAAATCACAAAAATCTAATTAAAAAAAGATGACAAAATCAAATAAAGAGGACAATAATCTCAAATCTAATTTAAATTATGATTACTCTAATGACTTAATATAGCTGTCCTGTTTGGGGATAAAAGCATTTGACGCAATAGTGGCACAGGAAGTCACTCGCTCTGAAAGAAGGCCATTGAATTGAAGAGAAAGTTGAGTTAATAGATAAAAGAGTACATGAGCATACTTAAACACACAGAGACTACTGTTCATTTTGTGATACTGAATAACTCTGTGTTTCTTTGTGACTGAACGTTGGTTAGTGGAGGAGATGTGAAAAATATAGGTCACCATTTTTGTTTTGTAAGGTCAATTCATACTGTTACTGTACAAAAGATAATGTTACAAAATGAATTAAGCCTTACAATTACAGTCCCCCAGCTTTTTGAATACTATCAGGACTATTATTGGAGAACACATTAGGAGATGTGAGGAGGGAGTTAGTGGGAAGTACAGAGTCAGACATACAGAAAGAAAGAGGGGGGGCTTGAGAAAGAGACCCAGCAGTTCTGGTGAAATATCGGCCACTCTATTGCTGTGGTGACAGGGGTCACTCTGGGAAAAGGAAATCAATGCCGAGAGCAATGACTCACAGGTCAACACAGTCCTGTGTGTGTGTGCTTTAAATATAAGCGTGTGTTTCAATTATGCATACGCTAGTGTTAAGTAATGGTATGTGTGCAAATTCGAGTTTACGTGAATGCAGAATATGGGGTAGTGGACCACTAACCGAAATACAACCACAAAGAGGTGCATCTAAAGGGAGCTGGTGCAGATGGAAAGTTGAAATTCATCTTATGTATGTTGTGCGAAGTTAACATGTAATGCATGCTGAAGAAAGACAGACTACCTTTATATCTGCTGTGTGAATAACTTGCTATTTTTAGGCACTTGTTATATGTTAAGCAAAGATAACATATTTTAGATGACGCTAATTAATGCTTTCTGACAACACCAGCACTGTACTCTCCAATTATCGCTCACGTTACCCATCGTTTTCAAGCAACAAAACCCAAATTAAGCGCATCAACCTAACAAAAGATTTTATCCGGGAAAAAAATGTTTAAGCACTAAAATCGTGTTTCTTTTTAAAGGATTTTATGGTGTACCGTTGCTTATTAAAATAAGGTGGGCATAAATACATGTGTACTAAACAACATACAAAAAAAAATGTCAAACAAACACACAAAAGACACACCAGATTTTCTCCTCCAATCAGAAAACATTCATATTCTAATGCAGCTGCAATGTGACAGCGAGAAGACCTGGCATAAGCAGAGGTCAGCGGCTAATTCAGGTAGGCTGTTTGGGTGTGCAAATGTGTGTGTGTGTGTGTGTGTGTGTGTGTGTATGTGTGCCTTATATACCCTTGGGTTAGCAGGAGTTACGACCTGCTTACATTATTAAGGTGAGTAGTAGGCTGTGTTGTGTATGCCTAAACAGCCAGTCCATTCATTACAGATGCAATCCCCTAAGTACATGAATAAGCACACGGCCTACGCTGCCTCTCTGAACTGTAAAGGAGACAAAATATTGGTGTGATGCAGAGCGCTTTAGATAAATCAGAAACAGGAGCAAATTAATAATAAAGGAATAAAAAAACATTAGCTGATTAAGTATGTATGGCAGAGTGGCGGCTGTAATTTACAGGCAGCTGGGTGGGGTGTCCGGAATAAGGTCTCATTACGGATCACTGTGTGTGTGTGTGTGTGTGTGTGTGTGTGTGTGTGTGTGTGTGTGTGTGTGTGTGTGTATATATGTATGTGTGTATGACCATCCCGCTAGTAATCAGTCACCAGTGGTCTCCGCTTTATGAAAAGGCCTGCAATCTATGATAATGAGCTCTGTGAAGGTTATGACCACGGTAAACTCATTTGTTAGAGGGAGGGCTTATGGGGGTGTGTGTGTGTGTGTGTGTGTGTGTGTGTGTGTGTGTGTGTGTGTGTGTGTGTGTGTGTGTGTGTGTGTGTGTGTGTGTGTGTGTGTGTGTGTGTGTGTTGTGCAATGCAACTATCCCATTTAACAGTGGTGAGGAAATATACTATTAAAAGCTTAATCTGTCATTTTCCACAAGGGGTGTCTCAATCAAAACGACAAAAGCTTTTTACAGGAAGCCAAATTATCCACAGAGGTCTCCTCCTATCTATAGAAAACAGACGTGGTGACTTAAACCAGTACAAAACTATAAGTAAAGCAGTATCACCAGAAAAATCTGTGTTTCTCCAATGGAATTCAACTCCTGCTTTAGTTTACTCAGCTTGTGTTCTGATAACTTGACATCTGATCACTATAACCCTTCATCCAATTAAAATCGACAAATATCTACGTAAAAATATGACTTAAAATTGTGTAAAAACCTATTTCTGACATAAAACCACAACTCTTACACATCACAAAGACTAAATATGTCCATCAAAGGATGCATTGCATATACAAAATTGTGGGGGGATTTCTCTATGTTTAAAAATGTTTTGAAACACTTGGGATAAAATATGTGCATAACTTTATACACATCTCGTTGTTTTTAGAAATGTTACTACATATGTTATGCTTAAAGTAATGGTCAAATCAGAGAAAAACAGAGAACATTACATGGATGTTGCATCACATCACTTAGCTTTCTCACTCAGTTTTAAGACAAACAGAGCAGGCGTATGCAATTCATTCTTATTAAAGGAACTATAACACGTCCGAATCATATGTTAATCTTAAGGGTAAGGATGTGGAATAAAGTCAAACAAATCCTCTCACTATGGATCCGTTTCAGAAAATGAAGGAAAGACAGCAGAAGTGGCAGAGCAATACGAGAAAGAGTACTTGAAGACTGGTAATATTAAAAGTAGAAATGCAAGCAGTGCTTCTACTGTATGAAAGAAAAAGGGAAACAAATTCATTACAGCAATATCCTTCACAGAATCGCTGTGAATTACTTTTGTTTGCCTTTTGTTTCCAGCCTCCAACCTCGTCAAATTCTCTTGTCTCCTCCTGTCTCATCGACTTGCCCCTCACCCACGCCTCTTCTTTTCCCTGCTCTTTTTTCCCCCCCTTCCCCACCTCACTTTTGCATTTCTTGTTTCTTTTCTATCTGAAAATAGCCCTCCATTTACGCAATCATTCCATTTCTCTGCTCCCCTCCATTCCTTTTGTCTGGAGCTAGGTCAACTGAAAGCAACAGAGGAGAAAAAACAAAAGCAGGAACATGTGTGCGTGAGTCACCAGATCACAACAGAAAAGCGAGGAATATAAAGAAAAAAAAGATAATGCGACTCGTGGTGATGGTGACTAGAAGCCAGCGTCTTGTTCTACTATGTCAAGAGATGCATGTTTATAGTGAGTGTGTACTAAAAATGTGGACTTTCATTTTGTCCAGAGTGAGCTTGATGCAAGTGTAAAGTGATGCAACTATGATGATAGCCTACAGGAAAAACATACTCACATCTAATGCCTTATATACAGCATTTGTTTCATATTGAAAATATACTGTAAAGGCACGGAACATATACAGCAATGTACAATCCATACACAGACCATTTTATTCAGTTTTGAATTCTACATTCTCGTTTCTTGTGAAATCTTCGTAAAAAATACAATGTCCTATCTTGAAATATGCTTGAGTGTAATAGTGTTTACAACAGCAATGCAAGACTTGATTGTAAAAGGGTTCAAGGAGACACAAAGTCCATATAATACACCTTTCTTATAACCTAATGAGGGAATATACCTAAGCCACTATGGCAGATGTCTGCCTTGTGTAGAGAATATGCAAAACATTTGCATGATAACCTTTTTTTATGAACTTAACCTCTGTCTATTGGAAGAAGCTAATGGTTTGCAAGTTAATTCTGCAAGATATCGCCCCAAATGCTAAGAATTAGCATGGACTGTAGCGAGCGGCAAATAATGATTATTTTTATCAGCACAAAATGCTAAGCGTTAGCATAACCTGTATCAGTGGGGGCAAATAACTATTATTTTTATTAGCAAAGATTAATGTTGAGAGCCGAGCAGAGGCAATCCTGGCCAAGACTCTGAATCATCATCCGAGTCATCAATCGTATATAAATATTTTATTAAGATATCAAATCATGGGAATTTATACTATTTTCTGGCAAAAGCAAATCGTTACCACCAAACACAGTAGGTGCGTTTGATTTTTGTGTCCAACTATAAAAGTTCTGTCTATTAAACTTTGGTCTCAAAATGAAAGTGAATTAGCATGCCGGTTAGGGAGTCGCAGTCATCCGGGTGTATCAGATGGACTAGTTACAGTCCCATCCTGTGGCTGATATATTAACAAAGGTTTACAAGGGCAGAGCACTACATATGTAAGTTTGGCCTTATGGCTGACCTTACAATGCACTTAGTATCCTGTACAGGGAGTAATGCTGCAGCCACTCCTACAAGCCATTTATTCCAGCTAACGACCGTCAAGCACTCATAAATCAGCATTAGGAACCTCTCTCCCTCTCTCTCTCTCTCTCTCGTTTAGTTCCCCCTCTCTGTGGCTCCCTCCTTTCCTCGGATATTTTCTGTCTCTTTCTTTCATGCTTTCTTGTCTTCGCCCTTGTCTACTAATTTGTACATTTAACCATCATAGAAATTGCAACTCCATCATCCCATTTACGCCTTCTTTGTGTTTGTACCCACCTCACATTTTCTTTTTTATCTCATTCTATTTCCTAATAACATGTTCTTCTTTTTCAGTGTGTCCTTTCTTGTGCCCCTCTATTCCCCTTTCCCACTGGACAAAAAAACATTAGCACTAAAATCTGTCTTTTGTCTTCAGTGGGACAGGTTTCAATCCACATTAATGTCCGGGTCAAATGAGTCTGCAGCAGTTACAGGTATTTATAGCTCCAGCTCATTATCAAAGCTCATCATTAAAAGGGATTTGGACCATTACTATAATTTATTAACTTTCAATTAAAATAATCTTCTAAAAGCCACAAGACAAGTTATTTTAAAACTCATCCACACCATCAACTCTGCTTTCTGATATTTACTAACCCTGGGTTCCTACGCGTTTACGATACACCAGAAAAAAAACGGAATGTCAAAATGGTTTACTGGCAAAAAAAAGGGTCTGTGTTTGAAAAACCTGCATTTTTGCTTAAAAATGTGTATTAGTCTCACTTTTCTCCCTTCAGCTCCTCGCCTTCTTTTCCCACCATTCCTGATGTGTATGTATTGCTCCTTTTACTTCCTGACATCCATCCTTCCTCACCCACTCCTTCAGAAATTCCTCCCCTTGCAGATAGAGACGGCATCCCTGAGATGTCTAACCCGGTATTGGCACCTCTATTGATTTTAATTAAGCTAATTAGTTCATTATTTGAAGGATCAAACGGGGGCATCCATTACTGCATGGGGAGAGACTGGGGAATGGGGGGTTCTGGGAAGGGTGGGGGCAGAGAAGTTAATATGGTAATGAAGGCGATCAATTATCACTCACAGCAAAGTCATTAACAACAGCATTAGCATAGTCAACCATCGCAACCCCCTGACCTCCCCCACTCTCTCATTCTCACCCTCACACCAGCTCTGCCCCAAGCAATGCTATATATGTGTGCATGCGTTTTTCAGTGTGTGAGGAAGGGGGGGGGAAGAGACCGGTTAAGGTCACAGAGTTCAGGGACTGTTTTTAATGCAGACTTGAATTGAGTTTCCACCTTCTCTCATTGACTTGATCCGGGCCCTCACGTCTACACAGGGTCAGCCACGTTTGGAGCAACTGCCTTTTTGCATTACGCCCAAAACATGAAGAGCTTACAAGGTAGCCAGCTTTATTCTAATATAAATCACTTGTAGCTAATCAAATATACCAATAATGCCATTAGAACTTAAAGGTCCCATGTCATGGCCATTTCTACTGATCATATTTCCATAGTTGAGGTCTACTAGAATAGAGTTAAATTGTGCAATTTTCCAAAATCACATTGGTTTCTCATACAGCATCTCTGTATAGTATGTGTATTCACCAGGTATTCACTCTCTGTCCTAAACGGCTTGTTGGAGCTCCTGTCCCCCCCCCCCCTCCCTGTGAGCCCAGTGTGCTCTGATTGGTCGGGACGTTGCGAGGCTCGTTGCTGCTGCGAGGAGCGGACAGGTTTCCGGGTTGGCGATACAGCGAGAACAAGCGAAACTCATCCTGAGCACACACAAACACTCACAGGCGAAGTAAAAACAATAAGTGTGGCTTGATATCGAGTAAGAAAAAGGTTTGTAACGCTGTGAGAATGGGTCTGCGGAGAGCATTTCTCCGCCATCCCAACTCGTCTATTACCAGCGTTCAGGGAGCTCTATGCAAGTCAATGGGGACTCCCTGTTAGTTAGCCAAGGGATCCTGGTGTGTGAGGTGCTCCGCGGATTGGTCCATTTGGGCCAATCCGGTCATTTGTTGTTGATTTGGGTGTTCACACGTCACAGAACCCAGGAAGCAAACAATGGAAAATGAGAATTCTCCGACGAGGCGTTCTGGGGCAGCATAGACAGGTCTTTTCTGTGTTAGAGTTTTACTCGCTACAGGGTGTACTTTGAGGGTTTGTGACATGCAGACCGTTTACATGCCGAAAAACCTTCATAACACACAAGGGGAACCCAAAAAGCATGACATTTAACTTGCTGATAAAATGCTACATATTTTCCTCCGCTTCAAGACACTTGTACTGGCCTGCGAGGCTGTGAAGGAATCAGGCCTTTCCTACTCCCAGAAAATAACTAAACCATACACTCCAGCATGTGCACCAATCGGCTCCCAAATACCTCTCTGCGAGTGAGACTATAGTTCCCCTAAACAAAATCACGACTTTTAACTATGCTAAAACCCATCTGGATCCACCGCACCTTGGTAAACAAAAAGGATCTCTTTTGTACTTAGCATTTAGAAAGGTGTGGCTTATTTTGAAGCCGATGCAGTAGCACCTACAAAGGTTCATCTCTCTGTACCTGCAAGATTCTCTTCATGGTTAAACGCACTTATTCCAAGTTGCTGAATGAAATGTAGTTATTCTCAATGCATCCGGATGATGTGTGGTTGAGAACTGTATCAATTCTAAAAGCTGTGGTCATCCTTAGAAGAAGGCTGTTTTTGTTATTTCCATTAAAGTTTTCCTCCAAAAGCCACAAGTTACTTATTTTGTTATGTACTGCGTAGTTGAAAATGGCTCTTTAGAGAGCTTCAATGGAGGGTTTCTCCCCATGACAGGAAAAATGATGTCCTCATTAGCATGGATTAAGTCATGAGGCCAATTTTCTCATTTGGTTCCAGAGCATTTTTATAGCCCCTGTTCTGTGGTTTATAGGCAATGTCATAAATAGTCACTTTGTGAATCGCACCAAAAATTGGAGACTCTCATCACAGCTGGAGACTTTCCCGACTTTCAGTTGGCAAATTTATTGTCGACACTTGTTATAAGCCATTTGCTTCTCCTCGGATACAAATAAGACAAAATAAATTAGGTTTAAGTTGTTAGCCCTGTTTTTTATAAAGAAGAAGAGCTAACAAGCATAGAAAATGGGACGCTTTCAATGTAATTTGCAAGAAGCACACGTCTCCAGTCTGAAAAATGTGTTTACTAACATGTTTGTATATTTCTGGTATGGTAATCATTTGAGAATTGTGTGGGAATGGTGAGATGACAGGATGAGTGGATCAAAGACAAGGCCAGTGATCCCAAATGATCCCTACTGATCTGTTCTGATCTACACTGATCCCCCTCAGGCCTCCACAGTCCCCCACACTGCCCCGCAGGCCAGAGGCTAAACTCTGGGAATTAAGAAATCTACCCAATAGACACACAGACTGCACATAATGTGCACACACACAAACAAAATGTGAAAAAAAGCCAGGATACTATAACGGATGTAAAAAACATACCTTATCAAAGACTTAAAAGGACCAAATGATAACAGAAAGCTCTGGACTAAAGAGTTAAACCTACAACTACCGACTGAGCCATGTTATTAACATTTCCCTATTTTATATGTCTCAAAACGAGGGTGCTTTATTCATCTTCCCACTCATTGAAACCCACAATCTGGCCAACAAAAGTGTCCTCAAGCACGATACTGAATCCTTGCCACTAAGTTGTTCTGTAGCTGCTTTTGTGACTTTGACCTCTCTGGAAGAACGCAAGTGGAAAAAACATCACTATAGAGTTCAATGGAAGTGCCAATTTTATTGTATTATATTATTACTAATCCTTAAGATGCCAAAATGACCAACAAGAGTATAAACCAGAGGACTAAAGGACATTTCTTTGAAGAACTCCTCAGCACTCATAATAATGCTTTTTATTGTAACCGAATGAGACAAAGAAAGTTTTTCCATCATTTTTCATTGGCTGGAAAATCTGCCAGCTATGGAAAGTGATACTGGAAAGAGCACCGCAAGGACTGGGAGTCTACTTCCTAACACGAGTACAGATACTCTGAGTGCTGTTTTAGAGTCTATCTGCAACTGGAACAACTTTCTATGATTTTTAATAATCCTTAAATACCTGCGTCAATGAAACATGACAGGATGAATTGAAGTTCACTGCAATGACTGTGGCATAGAATGACTAAAGAAAGTTTAGACCAGGGAGAAGCTGGTGGGGTTCATCAGGTAAGGACAGTCGAGTCAAAACTTTTGTTCTTATGACTTCAATATTGAACTGAACTTATGCGTACTGAAAGCATTTCCTGTAACCACAGGTTAACATAGACATTCGGTATAATTCTCAAAGTACTATTTAATTCAGGGTTATAAAGTATGCAGGGAACATGATGATGCTACATCTGTCCTTGGATGGATGACATATAGTCAACAGGCTAATTGCAGCAGTCTAGAACAGAGAACACAAGCCTTGGATTTCATGATATTATGACCACAAAACAAACTCTGTTTAGTGTCCATTACAGTTCAAGCCTATTGTGCATCAACAAGACCATACACTACGATTCAATCAGACGTTAGCAAAGCTCCTATTACAGAGCTCATTGCATCGTTTACATGGTGGAACGGTCCATAAGTAGCTCTAAATGCTCTTCATTTGATTGGATTTCACATTATGGACATCAGAGCAGAAACACACTGTTGTCCCCTGGCTATCCTAATAGACTGTTGAGTGAAGGAGTCCATTTATTTGTATTTGTTTACCAATCTAGACCCTGAAAACATACAAAGTAACCGAAACAGACAGTGAGAGCATCGTTTAAGACGGGTGAAAATGGAGATTCAAAAGCCGAACCAGGGTCGATAGCACGGCAACACTTCCCTCACACTGTGTCTTTTGGCGGCTAAACGAACTTGTGCAACTGAATGAACAAAAGGAGTCAGCTGAGAGAATTTCATTTTATCACTTTCCACATTTTTCTCACCCATTACTCTTTAGCTGCATGTTCTTCTGCCAAAGAGCTAAATAAATAAAAGTGCCTACAATTCAATTACAGTGAACACATGTGAAAACTCTTAAAGGTCTTGGTTATTCTTACCATTCGTTACGCATGTATTGTGATATAGTTTGCAAGAAAATATTGTACACACTATTAAGTAAAGGCATCTAAGAAAACACTATGGAAGAGAAACCAAGGATTTATTTTCTGTTTTGATTAAGCAATTTGTCATTGAGGAAAATACAATTTCAGAACGCTAAAAAGGACAGCTTTGAGTTGAGAAGTGCAAAGCATTATATTACCTGAGCCTTTGAGACCGGCGCAGAGAGCACACAAAGCAAGCCCTCTGACCTTCTCCATAAAAGCAGATAAGTACTTTGATGGATAAAAGACCATAATTATTTTTCTGTGTGCAAAATTCACTCCGAAGGGGGAATCTTGAATGAAGCCTGGGCCTAACTATAACAATACCTTACGGCCACTACATCAAGTGGTGATGTCCATACATTCCTACCTTGTGTTGATGCAATCTTGGACAAAAGAATACATTTGGTAAAGCATTTCTGCACTCAGCTTCCCACCTCCACTCTTCTTAGAATGACTAATAATGTATGTTTTCCTCCAGAAAATGGCCACAAACTTAAGAAATAATAAGAGAGGACTTTTTTCAGCTTACATGCAGTCATATACCACAACTGCACGAGGCATTAAAAACAGAAACTGTTGCGCGGCTCCAGGCTCGTCCATAATGCTTTTCTGCAATGCCAATATTCTGCACACTGATATTGTTCTGTGTAAACAGTGAGGGATTCTCATGGTCTTAACTGTTAACCACAGTCAGGGTCTGATCTCCGCTGATTGAATTCTCTAAAGTCAAAGATGCCTTGGCCTCGAGAAGTGCACACAAAGAAATGTTCTTGGAGGCAGATACGGCAGCATAGCAAAGAAAGCCGTGAGCTGTTATTCCGTTTTAAACTTGCTTTGTTATTTTCTCTCTTTTGTGTTAATTCTGCCGTGCTTATGCATTTTGGTATTTGTATTTAGATGGCGTTTACGATTAGGAATGTCCTCCTTTTGACATACGCTGCTTCACTTATTACCAAATACCTGACCTTTATTTGTATAAAATCCCAAGGATAAAAGTTGGGTTTGCAAATGAATTCCTTTGTGTGCTCTTTATTCATAATGGCACACTCAAGGAGTCTCAGTATTATCAGGGTGTAGAGATTGGATTAGATTTAACATTTTTAAGGTTGTAGTCTTTTTATGGTTATATTTCATTGATGAATATTTGTCTTCAGGAGATATATTTGGTCCCAATACATGAAGATGTTACTATATTGCACTCTGAATCTCGTTATACTCTGTGTATAATGACAATAAAAGGCTTTAACTTAACTTAACTTATATTCTTAGAGAAACGCATACCCAAAAAGTAAAAGAATGGTAATATGTACAGTATACTTTGAAGCACTTTTTACCCAAGTTACCCTGCGTGTAATTCATTCAGATAGATCTCTTAAAGACAAAGGAAATGAATAGCATAAAAAGACTGTAAAACAGAAATATCAAAGAAAATAAAAATACTCTTTCTTGGTGAACTACTTAATTGAACCAAATTGCTATAAAAACATTTATAACACCTTACGTTCAGGATGGGATCTGAGGCGTGGAGCTTCATTCCCCGACAGGAAACCTTGTCGTCAGCTTCCTTCTGCAGATCCTCAACGGTCTCAACCAGCACCTGGTTCTGCTCTACGAGGTCATTCACATAAGACCACAGGAAATTCACTTTCTTCTGCAAGAATAACAGCACAGAGGGATCAAACGTTGGTTCATCTGCTGGGTTTAAACATGCTGACAGTAGTTTTTATTGAGTCATACCCCTGACAAGCTAAAACTCCTGTTTAAAGAGCATAAAACTTAATTTGGACATCAACAATTATTACAGCATGGGTAACTGTCAGAAACAAAAGCCCACTGTTCTCCCTAAGACTCACTTTAATATACTTTTATTTTGTTTTAGCTTTCAGTGCATTCTTCTAGGTCAGTCTTTTATATCAGTAAAAACATAAATACGCATAGAAAATAAAAGGGAATGCTTCTTAAATTCAGAATGATTTTGCCTTAGAGGAGCCCCCGTACATCTGTGTTCATAAACGTCTGTCCCCTAAAGCCAAAGAAGTCAACAAGCATCTTTGTACCGTCCCCTGACGCGTTATATAACACTGATGTTTAGCTTCAGGGAGAGTAACACACCTTAGTTTGTCTTTAGATAAGTTTGCCTTAAGACATTCTATTTTTCTATTTCTTAAAGTTACCAGTGCTGAGGTTGCTGGTGCTGGAAAAAAACAGTTTATACAAAAACAGTATATACTGAGAAACATACTCTTCTGTTCTATGTTATTTGTAGTTTAGCTGGTAGTGTTTGCCTTTAAGTTAACACTTTGTTTAAAAAAATGTTAGGCCAATTTAGTCTTTTCAGTTGTATTTAGTCAAAGTTTAGTGAGCATAGCCTGGGTTAAGTTCTGTTTGGCTTAACCTTTTCTGTGGGCTAAAAATATTGTTACAAACGTTATACATGTCTTTCTTAAGACTCCTTAAGCCTGCCAGCTTCGACCCTTATAGCGTAAGAAAAAATACTTTGTATGAATTGTTTAATTTGCAGGTTGTTCGAATATACTAGGAAACATCATAAACCTACAATGGGTTCATGGATGAATGGGCTTTGTGTTTTCAATGGACAAGCTTTGTGATGAATTGTCCATATCAACCTTTAGGACTTGGAAGCTCCTGGGTTCTAAACATGTAACCTTGTTAAGACTGGGGCCGGCTGACCGAAACCCATCTCCCAAACCTTGTTACACTTCCTTTGATGCACAGCCCAGCTCACACAGGCTACATTCTGTCGCTAAATGATGTCACATGACAATCCTGATGATTAGAAACCTCTCTTTTTTAAATATGAGTGTGGATCTGTGTTCCTGATCTCTGCCGCTCAGATGGAAACATAATGCAATTTGCCACCTGTTACAAGTGCTGCGGCTTTATGAAAGCACCCCTGCGCTTCCTCCTGTCATTTGTCTGACGGGACAGAGGTCATCTTCTGATGGCCAAGTCACGGTGGACAGGATGTGCTTTGATTTGTATTGGATGGATGATAACCTAATGACAATAGATGTAGGCAGAAAATACACTTCCTGTAGATACTTTGAGTCGGAATGGGGTCCTCAATTATTTGAAATGTATGCTGTTGACTTAAACAAATTAAATCTGGGGTCCAAAACCCTGGAAAGTTACCTTAGGACACAGCTGAGGTTGCCTTGTAAATAATTTGACTTAACTGTCACTTCAAGACAGAATATCACTATGGGGTCAATATTTGTTCATTTCTTATGAGACATTTAAAATATAGTGTCTTCATCTAGATGGAAACAGACACGTACAATAACTAGTTGTCGATAAGGATACCTTGTTTTGATGTCGTACAGTAAGCATATCAGTCATCACGAGAAACTTAAATGATAATAATGGCAGTGGTGGGATTCGAACCCACGCCTCCTGAGAGACTGGAGCCTAAATCCAGCGCCTTAGACCGCTCGGCCACACTACCAATGAAACATAAATTACACGCTCTATCTGTGACGTATTTACTCACCTGCTGCCGTTCCTCTTTGTTTAAACAAGTGGTGTCCAGCTCGAGACATGTCAATCTCTGCACGTGGAGTCCCTTGAACTCGTTTACAAGCTGTTTAATGTTGTTTGAGTCGTGGATATAAACTTCCAGCTTCTCTTCTGGGGGAGGTGGCAGGTTCCAATTATCACTTTCATGTCCCAAAAGCTTTACGTTTTCGCCTGACTCCGGTGAAGTTGTCTTTTTGCTCATGGTAGTGAACGTTTTCAGCGTGGCTCAAATACAGTACACGCACTTTTTAAGCTAACTAGCTAACACTCTTAATGACTGCTTGCCACGCTTGCTTCAAACTTTTCACATATTTATAGTTTACATTTTCTGACAACTGTGACGCCAACTGAAACAAGTATGTGCCTTGCATAACGAGTGCATGTAAGACATTATATGTGTGGTTTTATGTTAATTACCGTGGCTTCACCAACAACTTGGTCGCTATCTGCCGTTACTACAACGGAGGACTTTAACAGACGTATTTCCCACTCACACTGACACTCCCTCCCACAGTTTGCCGCTGCCGTACCGCTGCGCGATCTGATTGGCTGATTTTTACCCTTTGGCTTCATAGTCGTGACGTTTCTCCACACTATTGGTGGTTTCCCTTTAAGGGGCGGGTTTTACATCCACAACCCGGAAATACACATTGTTTTCGTGTAATCAGTGAGGACTGAGTTGAGTTCGCCAAAAAGAAATGGGTAAATACAGATCTGTTGTTTTGCTTAGCGATCATTAAAGTCTGGATGATATTCCTGAATACCGTGTTAGTTCTACGGAAAGCTCAAATGCAGAACATCTGCTTTTATAAACGATGTAAAGACTCGTCGTTTAATATTATCCCCTGCGTGTTGCTTTCTGCTGTCAGTGTTGTATGTTTGACGCGTTATGAGTATCATTTGCCTGCATGTTTTCATTAAAAATCAAATCGATTGTCAATGTCTGTCAATGTGTATAGTGCATACGTTTCAAACGAGGAAATGATAATTAGTATTCATCGCGAGCCACATCCAGGTTTATTTACACAACTGCAACTTTAGATGGTAACCTTGTGAGTGTGTTTCCCTTCAAGAGTATGTTCTACTGCTCTGCACATAATTCCATTATTCCTCTAAATAATCAGTGCTAGAGATCCAAACCTTCCACATTAAGATTCAAGGCAAAGTTGATCTTATTGATTTTCAAGAGACTGCTCTTCATTTCTCTCATCCCAATCATCACTCCTCTACCCTTATCTGTCTCTTGGCTATATCTCTCCTTTCCACTGGCTTTGACTGCACTGCTCTTGCACTCTCTGCCAAAACCTAATCCCTACTGTGATTATCACATAATGCTTTTGCCTTATTATCAAAATGGAGCAGATTTGGGTTTTGTTGTTGTTAAAGACTGATGGGCATGGGCTTAAAAAATTAAGAGACAATGTCCTGATGAGGGGGAATGTGGAGCTGCTGATTGCATGAGGTTGGAGTATAGACGTGTGTCTCTGGGGCTAAACACTTAGTGTAATGAGTGTGTTTTTAAGAGAGTCACTGAAGTTAAATTAGGCTGTGATCTCACTCTGGGGTCATAAGGTCATTTTATGGGCTACAGTTTCCAGATGAAGTCAAGTGATAAAGGCAAGGGGGTTATCTGTGCGCTTGACGGATTAGCTTTATAGTTTTAGTACAAATTATATTGCACATACATTGTTACAAACATTTTTTCTGACCAACAGTGCACACAGTTGTATTTCTGCTAATTCATACAGATGTTACAGATGTTCTCTGAACCTCCCGCGTGCTCAATTAATCCTGCTAAATTATATACATCATATTCAGTTTCTGTTAGTATCACAGTATGTTTTTATCATAGTTGTGTACATTGCCAGAAGGCACATCTTTAAAGTGAAATAAACGTAACAGTATAACATATTGGCATGTCATTTCGGGGTAACATTTTCAACGGCAGCAATCCAATTCCTAAAAGTGATTGAAACATACATATACATGAGGGATTCCTTAAAGTAGCATCTCCACAGTGTGTTATGACTGCATGGTGTGGTGCCTCTATTAGCATTTTGAGCCTGCAGTGGCTTTCCCATTCTCATTGATTTAACAGGACGGTAAATGTAGAATTTTCTACTCTCACTCGCTTTTTAATTGTTGCACAGATTAAAAAACAGAAAAATGCGTTCATGCATAAAGCACAAGCTAAGAGATGTGCTGATCAAATATTCCTCAGTACCACACATTTTATTTGCATGAGGTGAGGCCACAGTGCTCTCTCAGTAAGAAAGACACAACTTCAGTTCTCTCATTTATTAGCTGTTCCCCTTTTTCTACCACGTTCATTGTGCCTCTCTGCCCTCTAAATGTTTCATTACTTTTTAAGTTGTTTTTCGCAAACCCCTGTACTTATTACTCATACAGCCCTAGCATACTCAACCTTCCTACTCATGAAATCAATTAATTCTCTTAAATAATTTACCTCTGGAGCAAACCAGATTAAGCAGAGAACATTTTTTTTCCTACGTCAGACGTGCTATTCTAACTGATGTGTATTTTTTTTTGCATGCAGGCATTAACTTGGCCCTCACCCCGTGGCTCGGAGTAGTCTTGGGTGATTACAAAAAGGGGAGAGCCTTGATAAAGCATTAGTGTGTAACGCACACACATACACACAGCCTGAAGACCCCTCTGTGCATTTGCACACATTCATTTTTCATGAAACAGACTCATAACAATTAGTCTGGTTACCGCCTGGGTAATCTTAGCGTCCCTGTAATGCCTGTGGTCTGCAGTATGACATCACTCTCTTAAAAGTTCTTAATCTGACATTCTCATCCGTTTTCATAGTGAGGACATTAGAAGGCCGTGGCTAATAGGCCTGCTCTCGTTCCTGGCGAAAGAAGGGCAATAAAGTGAGGGCGCGGGAGCGAGGGGGAAAAAATGACACAGGGTGCTCAGAGAAATAGGTTTTATTCACTAGAGCTTTTACACAAATTAATTTACATGAGCGAGAGAAGAAAATGTAAAGTTGTAATTCAGCATGCTTTGCCAATGCATAGCCTATTTCTCGCTACAAGCATCATAGAAGGCCAAGAGAACGTTTATGCATTATTTCAGCAAATATATTATGCTAACAACCATTGCTAAGTGCTCAGGAATTTGAGCCCTGCCCCACGCCAGAAGCTAAATTGAGACTTTTGGACGCATAGTTTCCGAAAGGCATGTACTGATAGCCTCGTTAGCAGCTTCAGAGCCCTTGTCCCCTGCAGTAAAATACCCTAGAGATACGCCACCTTCCCAGCATCCCTCAGTCTTTAGTCCCCTGCCCTAAACAGCCTCATCCCCTCCCTAGACACCAAAGCCAAGGTCAAGAAGAAAGTGCATCCTTCCTCTTTCTATAGGCTATTCCCTGGATGCACCTCAGCGTGGCTGTGCTTTAGGAAGGTTCCCTCCTCCTTTATTGTGACCGTCAGTCTCAAGGTCAGCTCAGGGGGAGAGGTCTGTGCTTATCTGTTTTCCCCTCTCTCATTTTGTCTCCTTAGCTATCATTTCCCCCAGTTCCCCTTCAATGTATCAGTGGACAGTAGCTTAGAGGTTTCCTGAAGCATATTTTTTTGTCTTTATCTATCCATCTTTTTGTTAGCTGTCATTACTGCTCGCTGTCTAATTTCCAGAGCACTCGGTGCAGCTTCCGTCTGATGCTCCGTACGCTTTTGTTTCCTCTCCTTCCTTCCTCACACTGGTCCCTTTCGCCTTGAGGCGGTGTTGCTGTGTGTTCCCTGTTAGATTGGATATTGTTGTTGTTGTTGGCTGTAAGTTACGGCAGTCAGCCTTGAGTCAGTGTACTATCTTTGTCGGAACAAGATGCACGGGCTAAGGGAACAAGGGGAGACAAAACCCTCTTATCTGACCTGAATCAAAAATACCTTTTAATATTCCCAGGAAGATGTTTTTCTTAAAGTGTTTTATACAGCTTTGACAGAAAAGCTAGTTCCAATAATGAAGACCCTAGATGTTTTGTCCATTTTTGTGAACTCCTTTCAAAAAGAGGGCATTTTGTCTCTGGTTGGCTGACCCACGCGAAAAGTATCAATTCTATGTATCACTTCAGGTGTGTGTCTGAGTGAATTCATCAGAGAAAGAGTCAGTCCGCTTGTATCTGTGTGTACATTTTGCGTGCAAATGTCTGTCCTCTATCGCACACCGTGCTCTGTAAACACTGGCATTGACTTTGACTTTTGACTATTACATAAGGAACATGGATTTCCAGCTGTCCACGGTAAAAGTGCTGTAAATTCAAATGCTTAATTTTTATAGGCAGCCCGGCATTGACTGAAGTGTCTGCTTGTTATATATTTGGCAAGTGCTGCAAGTCTGAAGGGAAGCTGTCAATAGCAATCCCAGCTATTGATATGGCAGTGGGCAGGAGATGTTACTTGGCCCCCGACTCCGGCATCCCTCTGATCCCTCTACATCATAATTACATTAATATTGACAGACCCTTGACAATAGTCACATTACTATTGATAGGTGGCTGTCAATACCGTGTTTCCCCAAATAAAACATATTCATTCATAACTTGTAAACTGCTCGATAAAAGGCTTTCAAAAGGATATTGGACCCGGCCGGGTTTGCTCTCCAGAGAGGGCTGCTGCTGTGACGGGGATTTCCACCACCTGCCTGTGTGTGTGTGGGTGTGTTTGTGTGTGTGTGTGTGTGTGTGTGTGTGTGTAACCGTGGACTGATAGATTAATTTGGCTATGTATTAGAGCTCTGCATAGATCAAGGCTACCCATGACATACAAACACAGTCACACACACACACACACCGGCACATAATCTGCACATTTTCTCCCATCAAGGAAAAACTTTCAGATTAAACTAAACAAATAGAGTGTGTTTATTGAGCATCCACATTCAGACTACCTCCACTTTTTTTTTTTAAACCCAAACTCCACTTCCGTCACAGGCGAGGTTCTAGTCACTAAACATGGCAGCATTTCAAATGCAGCTCAATGAATTTGTCACACCTGCTTACTTCAGCGTGAATTCACTATTTTTTCATTCATTTGCTAATTCTAACTTAGTTGGACGGTGTATCCTGGCTCTATTGAAACATCATGAATACACAGATGGTCCTGCGCGCCACAATAAACCCGAGCATTGCCACCGTATATAAGAATGTTTTTTTTTACCTCCTCAAGAAACGTCTAAAGTGACCATCATCTCCCTCTCTTTCTGTCAAAACTGCCATATTTACCCGGCTGAAATCTCTTTTAAAGCCTCGTGACAAATCCTGTTCAGTGAGACACAAAAGCCACTGTCAGAAAAGGCCTCTCGGTCTCCCTCTCTCTCTCTCTGGGCCTTTTGCTCTGTCTCTCCCTGCGTTAGTTAGTCTCCCACTTCTTAAGCGTTTCATTTGAGGAAAGGGCAGATAAAACTGGGGGAACTGTGAGCACTTTTCTAAACGTATGCAGCGCAAAATAGCCCAGACGTCACAATGGTGGGATCCCATATGGAGTCGACTAGGGGGAGGAAAATTGTTCCACATTTGGCAGATGTTTACGGTGTACCAGAGACTGTGCCGTTAGCCTAATCCCTAGTGATGTGATTTGTACACACACCCCTATCTCCAGAGGGAGCAGGCACCAAGAGCCCCTGGGCTTCGCCTCCTGCGTGTGTGTTTCTATGTGTGTGTGCGTGCTTGGGATTGTGTGTTTATACACTGGAGAGAGCCGTCTAAGACCCCCTGCTCTTCTGCATTGCACAGCTCAAAGGTTGCATTAAGGACGGGTTTTACATGTGAAAAGTGATTTCCGTTCCTATGTATAAAGAAAAAATAACCCTCCTAACAGGATGGGCCTCACCTCCGGGGCCCCATTCCTCCAACAACCCAGTTGTCCTTTTAATAGTTTTGCCTCTGTATATATTTTGCTCATGACCCTGACTTTAATATATCCAGTAATACAGTATTAAAGTATTTAAATATGTTAAGTCATGAGACATTTATGTACTTGAACTTATTTGCAGTTTTAGGGGAATTTCAAGGTTGTAGTTTTTTTATATATTTGTTATAAGTTTTGTTGTCATTGGGGATAGCTTTTGTACTCCTTTGTTACATCTGTTGCCTGAAAAACATAATTAACATTTATATTTTTTCCCGCAGGTTTGGAAAGCGAGGACGACCAAAAAAGGACAGCTAAAAGCTCTAGTCCAGGAAGTGATGTCGACCCGCAGACCCCAGTGCTGCGCATCAGCCAGCTGGATGCCCTTGAACTAGACACAGCCTTAGAGCAGCTGGTATGGACCCAGTTCTCCCAGTGCTTCCACTACTGCCGGCCGGGCCTGCTCACCCCACTGGAGCCAGAACTGAGGGCTCTGCTCCAATTGCTCCTGTGGAGGTTCACACTTTATTCTAACAGTGCCACTGTGGGCCAGTCTCTACTGAGCCTGCGGTACCACAACACCCTCTCTACGTCTCCCCGTTACAGACCTCTGTCTCGCAGGCAGAAGTTGGGCCTGGCGCTGCTCACTGCGGGTCCACGCTGGCTGCAGGAACGCTCCTACAGCCTGCTTCAGAGTCTGAGTTCAGCAGCGTCTGCAGTAGACAGTGGCTTACTCCAAAAGGGTCTCCGCAACAGCTTGACCCTTGTTTCTAGCATCACACAGATCGCAAGTCTCATCAACTTCCTCGTGTTCCTAAGGAAAGGTCGCCATCCTGTCCTGGCTGAAAGGATTGTGGGAGCTCAGGCAGCCTTCAGCAAGCCCAACGTGGTCCGGGACGTAACGTACCAGTACATGAACCGCGAGCTGCTGTGGCACGGCTTCGCAGAGTTCCTAATCTTCCTGTTACCTCTGATCAATACGAGGAAACTGAAAGCAAAGGTGTTCTCGATGGTTTCAGGGGGAGACAGCACAGAAAGGAAGGGAAGCACGGAAGAGCAAGGGGTGTGGAAAGAGTGCGGATTGTGTGGAGAGTGGCCGACCATGCCCCATACGGTGGGCTGCCGACATGTCTTCTGCTACTACTGCATCAAAACACACAGTATTGCAGACCCCGACCTCACCTGCCCCAAATGTGGTGCAGAAGCAGGGCAGCCTGAGCCGTTGAAGATGGAGGTGGAGATGGTTGCCATGTGAATAAGCAGTCATGACTGATTTTGTAATTATTTGGATTTGTAATAATTAAAATGCTGATTGAAAGAAAATTACTTATGACTAACTGTACGATAATGTTGATATCTTAAAGTGCCACATTTTTATGAAAATGCATTGAATAATTATAATATGAGAATGTCTAGTAAAGTATATTAAAACATGAAAAAAGAGGTCCTTGGGAAAATCACGAGGTGTACATGAATGAGTTTATGACTGGAATTCAGTCTTTATGATGTCAGTGTCTTTCCTGAACACACATAGACCTGCTATGTTTAATGTATGTGTGCATATATTGACAATCCTCTGGCCCTAACGTTTCTCCAGCTGGACTTGGGACAGAACTATTTGTCTTTGGTGCACTGGACAGACTGCAGAGAACCACACAGAGCATATATTTGATGAGGGAACGTGTTGATTTATGCTCCAAATTGGCTGTGTGTTAGCACGTGTGTGTGTGTGTGTATTTGTTGAAATGGGAATATTTGTTCTGATGAAAAATGCAGAAAGTCAGCTGAATAAATAATGGGAGGAATTTCTGATGCCTCTCATCATGGCCAAATTAGCATTTGTTGTGTATTTTGTGCCTAAATTGTATTTCAACATCATTAAAATTGATAGAGTGCTACCTCTTGGGTGTTTGTTTAGTTAAGTGGAGGGGAGAGAGATGAGGGAAAGTTATAACAATCAGCACACTTCTCTCTAGACAGGCCCGGTCGTTCTAACTCCCATTATCCGTTTTCACAGCACCCCAACATGCTCAAGATCAAGGGGGCAGCCGGGGGCTTGGATTGACTCACTCACACACACACACACACACACACACACACACACACACACACACACACACACACACACACACACACACACACACACACACACACACACACACACACACACACACACACACACACACACACACACACACACACACACACACACACACACACACACACACACACACACTTGACAGCCAGCCTCTCTTTTCCCTTGGCCTTTCTCTCTTTTGCTGCCTTTCCATCTCTCTCCCTCTGTAATCTCCAGGGCCCTCGCCCCTATAAGACTGTAGTAAACTGTACCAAAACCCTGGCAGTCGTCTCCTTCCTCGCAGGCGAATTACTCTCTAATCCCTGTAATGAGTCCAAAGATGCTTATTTATGCTGGAGTTAACCTCCACCAGTGAGCCCAGCCCCGGGCCAAACGCACCCCAGCTGAGTGAAGCCTTTCCTGGGCTGACAAGAGAGGAGCCGGGTGGGGTAGGGGGCTACCTCCCACCTCCTCTTCCCTCCCCCTTCCTCCCCTCTCCCGCTCTGATCACTAGGGCTTAATTGCTGATTGCCGAGACGATCAATCGGAACTGCAGGCGTGATAGAAAGCCTATTGCGCAGAGCTGGTCTCAGATCTGCCGGCTCAGACAGACGTACACACATTTGCACTCAGATGAGGTTAATGTTTCTGTTGAGTGGAGAGGAGAGGATAGCATTAAATATTGGTCCTCATGAGGTGCATGAATGCCTTGAAGAATATTGGGAAGGTGTACTGCCAGAGCTGATGTTGAAATATTTATGAAACTGACCGATGTGATCTTTATTTCTCCCAGAACTTCAGCAGGTTTTTAGAGCAAATGTGCTATATTATATGTCCTTGGTGGAAATGCAAGGCCAAAATTAATGAATCGTACGGTTTAGAGCGCATAGAAGTATTGAAAAAGCCCCTTGTTTGATTAAAAGAAAATGTACACCTTAAGGGGGGGGGGTTACAATCCTAGATGATGATTGGTTTGACATTATGTAAAGAACATCGTATGGATACTCGGAGGTCCTGTCACATCAAGGACATTCTGACTAATGAATCTTACAGCAATGCATACAGAGCCAGAGACGGGGAAGACTATTTGTCAATATTTTATGCCCTGCATTACATTAATGTACGGCGAGTCCCAGAAAGCGAGATTAAGGAGATGTTTGAGATTAAGGATGCATATATGATCGACGTAATGCCACTGGGAAATGTCCTTGTCTTAACATTCAGGCAGATTTACAATCCAAACCTTTTTGCAGATATTAGTCCAACTGAAGTCCCCAATCCCCAGGAAAGGGAAAAGATAAAGAAGAAACAGTGCATTAAAGTCTATTAATTGAGTAGGGCCATGGATTGAATTAGTTGGAACTTGGAACAGGGCTCTGGACTTAAGGAAGGTAGCTAGGGCTCCGTTAAGCCTATCTGTCTTTGGATCTTTTCTAATTCACAGGCTCCGTGTGGAGAAGAAAAAGAGGAAGAAGCCCTGATTCCCAGCGGCTATGCAAAGCAATCTGCCCATTCACACGCAGCCATTTAGGGAGCAAATTGGCCCTGTGCCCCCTCTGACGAAAGTTTTAAGAGAAAGGGAATTAGGGCGTTGAATCCCTAACTAGATCTCCTTCTTTGATGAGCCTCTTTATCCGTCTGTCCCTCATCTCCATTTCTTTGATGTGAGGCGTTGATTTTCCTGATTAAATAGTTTTAAAGTAAAAAGCTCTTCTCTTGGCTCGGTAATACCAGGTACTTTACTATACCTATTGTAGGTTAGTTTGTGTGCATGCTTGCCGAATGGTCCATCTGTGGTATTCTTTAATTGGAACAGAGCCCCTGGCCCCGCAGATAATAATAAGGATAGTACAATAGCTTTGATTCGTACATGCATATTTTTCTCTGAGAAAGAATGTTATCATTTAAGCTTATGCCTAGCTTTTACCTCTTCATTTGAAATGATTTGAAGGACTATGAAAGCCCTATGCATCACTAATGAAATTAAAGAGTAAAAACACCTATGCTTCAACAAAATTCTATTTCTGATCCTTCTGCTCACGGTGAAAGCTTTCACCTACTTTTCAACAGGTAAGGGAATTCAACCCCTCTTGTAATGGGGAGATTTTTCTAACAACTGACATCCCTTTCAAAGAGCAAATGACATTATTTTCATGCCAAGAAAAGATGAAACAAAACATTTATTTGTTGACACCTCAGAGGATTTTTGACACCTGTATGTGTTTTTCTTGTGGCATGTCCAATATGTCAATAGGTTCTGCAAGCATCTCTCATATTTCATCTATTCAATAAAAGACATGCCAAACATAAAACGCCAAAATTCCTCCAAGGTAGTGAAATCCTAGGTGTGCTCGAGTTCAGGGCTGCAGCCGCTCCAGGTACCTGTTATGAGAGCTCTCAACACCTGCCGGGCATTGGATACCACCGGGCCCAATTATCTAAGTCTGCCTCCTCTTCTTAACCACCTCTTCAGTCTAACAGGTCAGGGGGACAATCAATCACTCCTAAAATAAGGAAGTAATTTCCTGAGCTTTTATCGTGGTGTTGAGGTTTTGTCTGGTTGCATTTCACACCTTCAGAGAAGATGGAGCAGCGCTGGTTTGGGAATATACAGAAGTTGGCCTTTTGTTCTTTGTTCTCAAGACCCAGGATAATTTGGGATCTATATAGGTTCTATATGTTCACCTCAATATGTGCAGTTAGAAAGAACAAATACAAAGATCAAGGAATAAGTCCTGCATCTTATGATACACGTCAATAAAGGTTATGTTGCTAAAAAAGTTGAGATGTAGGCTGTATCCTCCTCCACATCAGAAACAAAGGTATCCTGTAAGCATGCAAACAGACAGAGATGTGGAGGGGAGACTCATATAAACTTAGTATTATATATCCTGCTTTACTGCATCTATATATTTTCTCATGTATCCTAAATTATAAAAACATATATATCTGGTGGAAGACTTAATCAACCACTGTAATTAGAAATTATATTGGTAGCAATAATACATTACATTTATATAGCGCTTTTCCTGGTGCTCAAAGCGCTTAACAATACAGTGTTTGAAACGTACTTGCGAGTCACGTTCATCAACATCATAGCCTACACGAATCGTGGCTGGTAAGAGGTCATATGGTCAAATATGCACCAGAACATTGTAAAATGATTGTCCATTATGTCAACTTTTCTGCATCATACAGAGGGCAAAATGATCGTAGAAAATGTATTGTTATCATACAACTGGCAACGCTGTTCTAAAACAACCGAACAAGTGAGGTTATTTAAAACAAATATCTCACATCAAATAAAAATAAGACCAAACACAAACCAGCGGAGCGTTTACATTTCACATCCTCTTACACTAACACAGGGCTAAAGAGATGGAAGCAAACTTTACCCGACCTGTCCTCTGATTGGAGGAGCTTAGGACAGGAGCAAAGCGAGGGGATTGGACAAACGACCAGAGGGCATCATGGGGGATTATACACAGGTGTGTTGTGGTGTGCCTGGGGTTAGATCTGCCAAAGCCTAGCCTGTGTGTGTGTGTGTGTGTGTGTGTGCATCCTCTCGTCTGTATGTGTGTTTAGCCATCTCAGTCCTCTCCCTACTGATGTCTAGAACAGACTAAATGAGCAATAATCTGCACACATCCCTCCAGATGTCCCAGTGAATTTCCTGTGGCTTAAGGCGCCAGCTGAGCTCTTTGAAAGTTTTGATAACTTCTGCAAATGTGATTGAACCTCTGCTTGTTCAGGAATGTGGTGCAGGACACAATGAGCTTAGTCCTATTTCCCCTCAAAGAGATGAAAAAAGGAGGCATGCGTGTGTACCGGTACACCTTTTAGTACATCTAGTCTTACGCAGTTATATGAGGATGGAACAGAAAGATGTTTGATGTGCGGTCTACAATCTGAGAAATGCATTTGAAAATATTTTTCAATAACTGTTTTCAAAATCAGTATTAGATGCATACATAACAGTGTTTTGTTATGCAAGGATGAGAAGCCACATGCAGTTTGCAATATTCTTCCATTTCTTTTCGTAGCTACAATCTGGTGCACGTATGTCCAGTTTTACATTGTAAAGGCTCAGGCTTTAAACCAATTTACATAAATATATATTGTTATTGAGGGGGAATGCCTCTGATCATCGTGCAATCAACCAGAAGTTGTCAGCGAGAGCAGAGGAAGAGTAGCTTTATTCCCCATCACCTGTCAATCAATGACACCACAAGGCCCTAAATCTTCACAAGCTACAAAATAAGAGCACAAGCACATGTAAAGTGACATGAATATCTGATAATGTCCTAACAATCCGATTCAAATTCATCGAGAAAACCTAATATTTCAAATCTTACAACCAAGTCACGGACAAAAGTATGTTAGGATGTAAAACAGAAGCACAATAATGGCCATGGATGGAAAAACATTTCAATAAAGCATCCCCGCGTGGGCATAGAGAGAAGCCTCAACCCTGCATGTAAGAATAATATGGAGGTAAAGGTGACAAGAGGAATTCTAAATAACATGTGTAGGCAACACACCGAACAATGAGAACAGCAGGCAGTAAAAGCCTAACCCTATTAAGTATGAGGCTGCTGGGTAATGACAATGTATTTGTGCATTTCAGCATCTTGGAATCTCCGGCTTTCCGGGGAAAGAAGAAATATAATTTTTGTGGTTGCCATGGATACCTGTGCGTGAAGGTTTTTCTGCGAGTCTCGACTCCTCTAGGAGATCAGTGAACCGCATGTGTCAACCGGCATTAACCTGCTCAGTCCAACAAATGCACGGAGACACACATGCACAAGAAAGAATAATAAACATGAGCGTTAACCTTCTCATCTCGCAGTACAAGCTGAGCTGCAGCCTCTAAACACACAAACACACAGTTGTTCACGTTGTCAGAGCTGATATGCACATGAGTGAACACTGAGCTGTACCCCGAAGAAAAAAACTTTAATTATAATGTTGTTCTGTTGTACTGCATGAGGTCTAAACCTCCACTGTAGAGTTGGCGCTTTCCAAACAGACAAAGTGCTAAAAACTATGGAGTGGTGCAGGAATGAGTCCTAAAACCTATTGTTGGTTAGATGCCTGAAATAAGGTCATTGGTTTACAAGAAAAGTTTACAAGATTTTGGTTATGATAATGAATATGTAAAACCCCACTAGTAATTTTCCGAAGCTTGTATGTATCGTGACTAAATAAGAACTTTAGCTTAGCTATTTACTTCTGCCAATTGCATTTATGCTTCAAAATTAATAAAGTGTTGTTAATATGTGGAAATTAACCTGCTGAACAAAACGTGTAAGTATCATAAACCTGTGTTTGCCAAAGATCTTATTTTCTGCAATAACCACCATCCAGGGGAAAGATCCCCATCGCAATGCTGACTTCCGGGTTGGCCTTCAATATTACGCCACAGACTGCACCACTATACGTTCTGTAGGATCTATTTTCTCTCATAGCACTTTAAGTTATTATCAGATTTATTTAAAATAAGTGAAGTAAGAATTTCAGAGGCGTTCTGTCCGAATCTCATGTGTGTTGCATTAGCTTAACATGTAGAGCATGAAGCCAGGGTTGGAAGACTGTTCCAACTGGGACCATGTCACCTAAATGATTAATTGATATTCCTGTAGCACCTGCCAAATTAATATATATGCATACTATGACTGACCCTGTTAGAGAAATGTCAAGTATGGTGTGGCATAGTGTACAAAATACAGCCTGTGCCTGCTGGTGTATTTTTTTCCCTTACATTATGTCAGC
The DNA here is from genome assembly GCF_902827165.1 of Trematomus bernacchii. NCBI lineage: Eukaryota > Metazoa > Chordata > Actinopteri > Perciformes > Nototheniidae > Trematomus > Trematomus bernacchii. The sequence goes on along the minus strand of NW_022987616.1, from coordinate 4,461,660 downwards.
TAAATCCTTGAAATAAACTAATTCGCATCAGTTCCTCAAGATTTTCTTGGTTTGGCAAAAGTGCAATGCTCTCCTCTGGAAAGTAATGCCAGATTTGTTTTAAAGCTAGACATTTATATATATATATATTATATATATATGTATAAAAAACCACATAAATTGAAGCCCCACATTTTCTGAAATTCTACCCAAGAATCAGCTCTCTGGCATTTTCATAGTCTCTGTTTTCATCCTCTTCACAAACATGCCAGACTTTTCTCTGTAGGGCCCCTAACTGACACTCTGGGCTCGTTGTCAAGTATTATGTTCTCAAGTGTTTGTGCTTGTCTTCTGCGCCAAGCTGCTGGAGTCCTCTCTGCCCCATCCACAAAGGCCGACACAACGAGAGCGTATCTGCAATTCAGAACACATTTTTCTATCAGACAGGAGATATATTGCCGACTAAGTATTGTCAGATGTTGGCAAATTCCACATATTTTTCATATCCGGCCTCCTGAAACTTGGGGCCGCTTCAAGACTCAAGGCACATCATCGACAGAGACTATGTTTGACCTTAGGAGCACGGACAGAAATGAACCAAATATCCATTCTGTTTTCTACGAAAATATTTTCTCTGATATAAATGCAATATAAGCGACCATAAATCATTTAGGAATTCATTTGGGAATCATTTGAAAAACACATTTATTTGTGTGGTGTTCATCAATAAGCGTGGCTCCTGTGGAAGTTTTATTTATATATTCATGCATTCAATAGATTCAGTTATTCATGTATTCACTCATTCACAAGGCCTAGACGGTGGCTATGCGTCAGGCCCCTGTGTGTGCGCGTTTATGAGTGTGTGTGTGTGTGACCTGCGGCGTAGTCCTGCTACGCTGCGGGCTAGTGCTGTTCCCCAGGGGGCTCTCATCTTTTACTGAGCCCTGACAGAAGATGGAGGTTGGGAGAGGGGTCCGCTGCATTAAAAAGCCTTTACCTAGCTCTGATTTATCACCCCTGCCTCACACACACAGTCACACACACACACACACTCACACACAATCACACACGCACACCCACCGCCTGCCAACCCCACGCCATCTCACTATTCCTCGCCGCAGCTCGACTCTACACTCTATCAAACACACAGACACATGGATGCATGCACGCACACACAGACTCAAACGGACACACATTCACACACCATCAAACACAGACTCGTTCCATCATAAGATGGCTGCCTCAGAGAAAGAGTGAGGGAGCGGGGCGCCGCACTGCACCGCAGTGGTGATTTTGCATTTTAATGGTACCCCTCCTCTCATCCCTTCACCTCTCTCCCCCCCCCAGTTGGTGATTCTGGTGTGTCGCAGGCAGGCAGGCGGCAAGCCACAGGCTACCTCACCACAGGAAGACAGAGCGACACAATTACAGGACAGCACTTCCTGGGTACGTCACCTGCAAACGGCTGCATTTGAATGTGACAGTCACTGAGGAGAGGGAGAAACCAGGGGAAGATGGGGATTTGTGTGTGTTTACTGTGGGAGGAAGTAGATAGTCACGTTACTAAACCACACAACATGGACCTTAATTGCAAATGAAGGCCCCACCTACACACAGGCAAGGACAAGAGAGAAAATAAACGCTCAAAATTCTAAAGCAAAGCTGCATGCATACCGTAACTGGACAAAGATGAACATTGGTTTAAAAAATGCATCACAGTAAACACTAAGATACACACACACACAAACACACACCCAAGGCTGTCAACAGCACATGCGGGAAAACACAGGACTTTGTCCTTGAGAGGGGCCAAGGCTTGGTAATCATATTCATTCATTCATTCATACATATGGGTGGAATACATTTGCTCAATCTCCACTCGAGTTATTGCATGAGCGCTGATAAAAAAACTGGTAACAAAAAGAAAAAGAAAGAAAGGGGGAATGAATTTAATCTCTGAGTTAAAAACATTATTTCCGACATTCATTAATACAAGTTGACTACGCAGGAAGTTATGTGTTCAGCATCACTAATTTGTGTCATTGAAGTCATTTATTCAATTCAAATGTAAATGTTAAAAATATAAAGCAAATTAATGTGTTCATTAATTATTGAGAGTTTTCTCACACCTAAAAAGTCATGGGTATTTTCAGCAGTTGCTCAGAACCACAATATTTAGTTTCAGAAAATTAAATATAAATGACAAACTGCTTTCCTTCAAATGTACCCAAATTGGATTTAACAGTTAATTGTACCTTGTAATTCATTTGTGTGTATTGTGTCTATGTATATCACCAATAAATAAATGAATGTGACATTTATAAGAAATCAATAATTTTAAGACAAGTTTACAAGATTGTAGCTTTGAGTGTGTGTGTGTGTGTGTGTGTGTGTGTGTGTGTGTGTGTGTGTGTGTGTGTGTGTGTGTGTGTGTGTGTGTGTGTGTTTGTGTTAAAGAAAAGATGATAATAAACACAGACTACAAATTTGAATAATTTCTTTGGTTGATTTTCTATGATGTCTGTGTGTGTGTGTGTGTGTGTGTGTGTGTGTGTGTGTGTGTGTTTGTGTTTATGGATGTGCACGAGTTGCTGGGCATATTAAGTCATTTGTTTTTAAAAGCAGTACAAAATTTCCACTAATCTGTGTGTTTGAGTGTTTGTTTTTGTGTGTGAGAGCTTATGTGAGTTTGTGTGTGTGTGTGTGTGTGTGTGTGTGTGTGTGTGTGTGTGTGTGTGTGTGTGTGTGTGTGTGTGTGAAATGCAGGGTGAGAGGAATGCTGTTGCAGCTGTTGCCTCCAAAACCATAATTCATTGTTGGGAATGCTACAATCTAGATTACATCTCTTGCAGCTTAAAAGTGTATTTCCCCATAAACAGCAATCTACAGCTCATAAAAATTAATTCTGCTTCAGCATAAACAACCCCCCCCCCCCTTGTCCTCTCACCCCCGCACATGTGTGTAAGCATGTGTGTATACATGTATTTGTCCGCACGGCATAAACAATCCCATACTCCTGTCAGGAACACAGAGTGATCCATCAGTTTCTCCACAGAAAACCAATTTCACTGGAGATGTTCAGTTTTCTTTTCACAGACACACACACCACCTATCCACGCAGAGAGAGAGAGAGAGAAAAGAGAGAAAGACACACACATACACAGAAGAGCGGAAGATAAAGAAATAGTCAAACGAATGGCGAGGAAATTGAACAGAGAAGAGAAGGAAACACGGGCAAAATTGAAATGGAAGGATGGGGCGAATAAGAGAAAATAAGAACGAACCATCTTGCTGTATTTAATAGGACACACTGTTATTTGCTGTCTCATCACTTCAATACAATCAGCTGTTGCCCATGCACTTGGCTTTGACACACATTTTATGTGACTGCTTCTACACAAAGCCTCTACACAGTGTTGTTTGTAATACAAAAAAAGAGGAATAAAGATAAAAGACTTGAAGAAAAAAAAGATGTTTTCTCGCTTTTGACCGTTAAAGCTTGAAGTGTGGAATTATGAGCATGCGGTGGCGGCCCAGTTTTGCCATGTTGAAGCGGGCAGATGACAACATAATTACAGAGTCATCTCATAACACGTGATTAAACAAACAATGCATGTCGTCTCCTCCTAACATCCCTGTATCTGCCGTCTTTTGTTGTCATGCATGTGTTTGCTGAATAGCGTGTTGCATGTGTTCATGCTCATGGGCAGGAAGAGGGAGTTGAATCCATGCATGTATGTTAACGTATGTGGGCACACAGACATGGCAAGACGGGGATATGGTGTGCAGACAAACAGGCAATGGACAACGGGCTAATGTATCTTTGTAGTAATGAGCTTAAGTTTAAACAAGATGAGAAAGGCCTTCATTTTAGAAGAGCTGCATTGCTACTAATGACTAGAGGGTCTCCAACTGCCATCTCAGCCTATTATAACTTAGAGAAGGCTCTTCTGTGTTTTTAAGATGAATGCAAATTAAAAAGCATTAGGCTACATTCATTTGCGGTCTTTGGCATATAGGCCACTTTTGGTCCGAGGGCCACTTAAGCCTGCCTTATTTCTTCAAATGACCTTGAAATCAAAGACAGAGGAAGTTTTAATGATTTAGAGGGCTCTTAAAGACTCGAAAGGAAAAGCAATACAGGGCCTCATTAAAATGTTCATTCAAACATTAAAAAAGCTTTTTGTTACAAATGTTCCTGCCAGAAAGCTGAGTTGATACACAAAGAGGGCCGTAAGAGTATCCCGCATCTGAGCCAATTTCATGTCAATGCATCTCCTCATCCCTTCATCAGTGATTCTATAAATTACAAGGCTTATTTGGCTGCTTTATAATTTTCTTTGCGAGACTCTGGGCTTGTGTGTGTGATAAACGACGGGCTGTGGAGCGTTGCGATTTTGGTGCAGGGCCTGTGAATGACCTGGGGAATGCTGTGTGTCACTTTATATTTAGCTTCTATTTCCTCACCGCCTGCTCTTCCGCTGCACATGGTATGATTTCAGTTTGAGTGTATGTGTGCGTATGTGAACAAAGACTGAGACATATCCCATCACCCCCTAAAATTCCTTCATTCCCTCCTCCATTGCTCCCTTATTTCCCCAACGACTCGGCGCGCCTTGTAAAAACCTTAGCCTGGCTGCTCAGCGCCCTTTAAAATGTAAAGCAATATTACCAAGCCTGACACTTTGATCTCTGTTACTATTGTATTGTTTCAGAGGTCCAGTGAATGTAAGGAAAGCTGTCCAGAGTTAAGCGTGCCAGGATTAAGACATAGTTTCCACACTGAAGGAAAATATGTAACTGATGAGAGCACTGTAATACTGTTTGTTTGTTACAGGTGTTCAAACATAAATGACAAAAAAGGTGTCTGGCATACGCATCGGGAACCTGCGTAACTTCACCTCTCGTGTGTTTAGTTATTTACAGCTCTGACAACAAAAAGCCTTGAACTGTTCTGCAAACTACACAGCACCCTTTGTGTCACAGGCAAAACAGGAAATCAGGCTTTTGTCCGCTCGAGATGGCATCAAAAAACACCTTGTTTCATCTGTCTTAAGCAATCCCATCTTGACGCCTTCACACGTCCCCATGTGGGGCTGTGTGCTCCTCAGAACAGATTGGGAAACAGCACAAACGATCTGCCGGGGAAGTCCCAGCGGGCTGCCATAACATGCTCGTTTGCCGACGTACCTCTGCTGCACAGAGCCCATGTTTGATTTCTCTCAGGTCGCCCCTCCTTTTCTTTCTCTCCTGCTCACTTCTATCACACGCTCATTTTGCTGTCTATGTCACCTTCTTTTTTTCCTTGTCCCTGACACTCTGTCAGCTTGTTGGCCTGTCTGTCTGTGTCTCTTTCTCTTCCTCCTTCACACCTCCTCCTCTTCCTCTTTAGCTTTCAAATACCTGTTAGTTGGCTGTGTCTTGTAGAAATGCCAGCAGTGATTGTCTCCTTCATCCACAATGCAATGATAAGGCAGGTGTTCTGCTGCTCCCTCCATTGGCCTTCTTTCCTTTTATACGTCGTTCAGGTATTGCAACGCCAAACACTCAAAGCAGGCCAGAAGAAAGATATATATAAAAAAGCTTAGATTGCTTTTTTCATGTTACTTTGTGTGCAGCCTTTGTGGACGCCTGGGCTAATCCAGAGAAAGTGTTCTTAATGTTTACTTCACATCTTAAAGAATGCATCAGCGTTGTGCCTCTTGTTGCTGTATCTTCTCACCCTTTACTGATGCCATGCTGCAAACTGCACAAACAATATTTATCTCTTCATTTACTAAAAAAAACATGCTTTACTCATGGGGATGAAAAAGTTTTACAGATTCAGCTGTTGGAAGTTGCATTACACCTGTTTGCAGAAAAACAACAGGTTCTGCTTTGGTGCATACCCCGAAATACAGGAAGCAATAAATAATAAGATTTCATGTTGAGTATTTGTGCACGGGGGACAATGGTTTCCTGATATCTCAGGTGTAAAGCTTTGGTGGATGGAACACAGGTGCCGGAGTTATTTCCGGTCTGTGCCGTTAATCACTAACCCTGAAGCTGAAATATGGCTTGCAGTTTAGTGGTTTTAAAATAGAGTTCCCTTGACGGCATGGAAATAATAATAATAAGGGCAAGATAAAGTCAAGAGACTGAGAATGTTTCATATAAATATGTGCTGCAAAATATGTTCTGATTTATCAGCGAATGTAGGCTCAAAGTGTGTAAGATAATAGAAACTAAAAAGGATCTGATGCTGTCGGCCTGATAACAATAATTTGACAGTTTCAATTCCTATGCAGTAATCAGGACTTTGATGTAAGGAGCTGATTAATAACTAACTTTAAAAACGGCTGTTAAAGGATTTAATGTGCAAATGCAGCCTTCTAAGTAAGAAGAACAAATGAGCGAGGACAAGCGAAGTCCTAAAACAGGAAAACTTTTTTTGTTGGGCCAAAAACTTGTGTGTATTTATGCACATGCAATATAGATTTTAAATCAATAGATTACCTTACACATTAGCATACTGCAAACAAACAGAAACACAAGACTAAGGGCGTGTTTATCTAAAATATGCTCTGTCTGACTTCCTGTTAATTTATGATGGACCCATAAAGGAGTCAGAAAGTGTCAAAGGTTTCCATCAGAAACAGACTGTGTAAATATCTGATTATAAGCCGTTTATCCTCGTTAAACGATGACAACATCGTAACGCCAATACGCAAGTGGCCTCAGATGTGATGTTGGTCAATATCTATTGACAGACAAATCATTGTTGTTGTTCTTTCGTTTCGTCATTGTCCAGGCCCAATGCATGAGGGGCTAAACTGGGAGCGAATGTGATTGGATTTTCAGTCTCCGTCATTAAATTCCCATGCGGGGAATACTAATTCCAGTATTTAGTGCGGTGATGCTAGGGCTTGCTTTCATCTTAAACTGATTCCAGTCTAATTAGATTGGGCATGTGGGGGGTGGTGGATGTATCCGTCTGGACTAATCCCTGCCTCTCTGTCCCAAACATTGTATTATCCAGAGAAAATCCATTGGCTGCAGGCTATTCAAAGGCAGATCTGCCTGAACTGCAGCCTCTGTACTGTATCATCTGGAAAGCTGTGGCTGGAAGGGTGCTCTGTGCAGAGAGGGTGGAACCTAATGGTCATGAGTGATGTATGGGTTGCAGAAAACGCCATTTAGAATTTACAGTAAACCTTTTATCGTGTATACAGGGCAAGACCGCTCACTGCTGAGGTGTCTTTAGCAAAGCTGTGTCTAAACTACTCTGAACTATTCTCTTCAGAGGGCCTTTGTCGGAGGCGAATGGCACCCAAAATATGCTCACAACAATTTCAGTCTGGGTGAAAAGAAAACATTGGTGAATACCCTTGTGTACACATACACTGTGCATAGATCACCCTGTCATCTTGCTTGTGAATTACTAGCAAACCCCAGTGAAAACACAGTGTAAAGAGGTCCTTCTTCTGAGAAGGCCAGAAAAATGAAAGGCCTTCAGCCATTGTTCTCCACAAAGGTCAAACGCAATTCAATCCCATAATATGGCGGGGGGAGCACTACGCTACCTCGGCAACTGTTTTCGCTTTAAGGGTGAGCAACAGGAAAGGGCCATTCAGCAGAACAGTTGCACCCTGTGCACCGAGCACATTCGTCAAGGACGAGGGGTGAAGTCAGGAGGGGGGAGAAAAAAGGTGTTTTTGTGGCTTTTACATGTCGCGGCCGTTTCACTGCACACTGAAGTGTGTTAAGCGAAACAATAAAGGCTACAAGCGATTCTGCCGGAGTGAAAAGATCCTCATCTTCCCCTTCATTTTTGCTGCCCTTGTGAAATTTCATTAGGTGGATTTAACGACTTGTGAATGTCGGCTTTCTCCGTGACCCTGACACCGGTGGCGGACACGTCCCGCTGGCAGGGTGTGATGTATTGTGTTGAGGTTTTCCTGAGGTGCAATTTTTAACGTGACAGCATCTGTTGACCTCAGATCTAGAATGTCCCCCTCCTGTCTGACACTGACACGCATTTCGCTTAATAATACAATTTTAAAAGCAGTAGTCGGCAGCACAAAACCCAATTTCACAATCATTTCATCCATCTATGTGTCGCTCTATCTACCTACCAACGTATCTATCTATCTATCTATATATCTAACTTGAAATTGAGACTAAATATTATGTGATTCCTCCTTTCCTTGTCCTTACATACATACAGGATCACCATTCTTAGGTAATAACAAATAACCCATATGTATGTTTATCCGTGTTTGTGATTTATCATTGTGGGCATTTTTTTCTTTTTATGGGAGGGGTCTAGAGCTGCACCTGATCAGATCCAGATTAGAACACACTTCCAAACATAATCCCCAGCATCTGCTTAGAGTCAGATTACCACAAATAGCATAATGACGGGAAATACCCATTATATGATTTGGAAATTCAGTCTGTCAGGGACTGGAGTAACAATCATTAGAGGGATGTTGACACAATACATACTTTGTTAGCAGTCAACTTGAACATTTTTGTATGATGCAATTGACAAGATCTAACCAGAATAAAAAAAAAAGACAGTTGTATTGTGGGAAATAAACTTGGACGTATTATATATTCTGAAATACTGTCAATTACAAACTAATCAGATGCATTCAAAACAAGCTAATATAACTTCATGATAAGATGAGAACATTGAATGGTGAAAATGGAATAAAGAACATGTGATTAGACAAGATTGGTTTGCAGATACAGTTTTTAATGTATCACAACAATGAGCAACAAACATACTTGATGAACTATTTCCAGAAGTTGTTCAAATACCATCTACAATAAACGTCATTTCAACTATGACAACAGGTCTGTGACAAAATAAAAAAAAGGTTTCAAAACCATGTTATTACCGTGATACGGTACAGTTGAGACCTCAAACAGTACAGTAACAAAAACTAATGCGACTACTCTCTATATATAAAACATCAATAACATTTTTGGTTTAGTTTATTTAAAGTTTTAGCCATAGGGGCTTCTTCTTATTAAAACCTCAGGGTGCATTTCCTATGTAACCCAGATGTTGAAGAGTACATATTGTGTAGGATATGATTGCGCCATGAAAATCCCTTTGACATCCAGAAGAACAATTCCAATTTCAGCCTTTTGAAGGCTGTCCTCATAAACATGACACAATCCATCCATTTTTTTTAAAAAGTTCTTTTTTTTTTCTTTTTGGCTGCTGTGCAGTTGCAATATCTATGTACAGTTATATTGTTGGACCATCCTCTTTGTTGGTTTGTTAGCTTTTACCAGTCCTTGGTGTGGAAAGCGTCCTGTCTGATGCTAACATCTTAGCACATGATGCTAGCTGACAGTTCAGTCTTATAATGCTGAGCCACAGAGTGGGGAGAGGCAAAAAGCCAGAGTTGTGAAGCCTTTGGAATCAGGACAGTCGCTCATGTTTGTACAATGGCAGAATTGCACCTTGGGAGGCCAGGATGTCTCTTATGAAACACAATCGAAAAGTGTCTTCAGGATTAAAGTAAATGTTAAAATACTAAAAATCCAAATAATGACAATTAAAAAGCTCACGCAGAAAATGAAAACTGACATTTTGCTTTAAAACTTTGAAGGAAAAAAAACAAAACACCTTTACAATAATAAAACAGAAGAGGAAATGTTACTGGATTTCATTGTTTGAAACAATAACTAAGCATGATTTGATTTAACCTGTCAAACAGTTGCATTACATGCTACTTGCTCATCTCAGAATAGGAAATACCAAAAGCAATACATTTTTGCATTTCTTCATATTAATAAATTTGTACCATGCACAGCCAACTACGAATATGTACAACAGCTTAGCTTTCTTTGTTCACAAGTCTTCGTCTTTCATACAAATAGCCTTCTGTTACTTTGGAATGAATCACATTGGTTTCAATTACCAAACTAGAAAGTGATTCGTAAAAAATTGAACACCCTTTGACAGCTTTCACATTCTTAGTTCCACAGCAAAATAACAAAATAATATCAAATAAAAAATAGCAAAGCAAAGCAATTAATGGATCAGTATTTTGTCTGGTAGAAAGTTGAGAGAATTTATGGCAAGCAAAATAACATTACACAGTAGCAGCAAAACTTTGTAAGGTAATACTTTGCAATGTTGAAATCACTTAAAAATTAAAATGTCGACTTAATCTGTAGATCATCAGAAGTGCCCGGAGAATTGATGGGAGGACGTCAACCTATGCAGTAAATGGCTGCGCTTAGGTGTAACACTGTTTTTAGTCCTACAAGTACATGAAAAATGTTTTTTAATATACAACAAAAATGCTGTTGTCCCCCTTTTAAAGCAGCATAATTGCAAACGTAAATAATCATACCTTTTTTTAACATTGTGACCAACTTGTACCTTAACAGTTTCAAGTATACAGTACTGCTTTCATGGATGCACCAATTGTTAAATAGGTCTATAGATTGTTAGGCATCAATCCTGTAACAAATATGGACCAATATGCTGCTGCAATAAACACAAATAATAATTAAACACAAACATACATACAAACAGAAAAAAATCTATTAAATTAACAAATGGCCTACTCAAAAAAAAGAAAAAGAAAGACAAATAAAAAAAAAATAAGTGCACTATAGTCCAGACACAAGCAGGTACCGTAACAGTACAGCAATTCACAAATGAAAAATGTTATATTCACATAATCCGAGAGAGTCTATCAAAACTAGAGTTATTACCTCTTCAGAAAAGGGTGTAAGCAGAGGTAAAAGTGAGAAGGTAAGAGTTGGCACAGATTAGTATATACTACAAGAAAAAAAGGGGGCGGGAAATAGATACAGCTTGTTGTAATACAAACTGGCAAACACAGGGGCATCATACACATTTACTTCACCATTCTAAATTCCCTCAGTGGCAAAACCATACTGTCTTTATAGGGCAAAACTAAAAGGATATGCACATCGTCCACTGTAACAGTAATATTGTCTCTTGGTACTCTATACACATCAAGGAAATGCGTCCGATAAAGCTTGACATGTTTTGGTTATAAGCCAAGTGTACCCAGGCTTGTTGCTGCTTTAACAAATGAGAAATGTTATGTTCTGACCTGAGAATTTAAAGCTACTGAATTACACCTATCTAAACTAAGAGAGATTCTCTTTGAGGGTTCTGGATCGTCATCCCATACAGTACATGCTAGCATTTGGAAAACAATCCAGCTGAGGTGCAATTTGCTATCGTGAGAGTTTTTGGCTTGAAACAAGCCCCCCCAAGGGAGCCTGTGGGATTTTTTCCTACTCCATGTTTTTGTATACAATATAAGCTCAGTCAAGCATCTGCAACAGTTCTGTCCATAACAAAAATCAATCAATATCTTGCCAGCATATCAATATGGGAAAAACAATCCTGAGTCAATCATTTGGTACTGTAATTTTTTGGGTTAAGAGAAACTTTGGAACTGCAGTTTAAAAAGTCTTATTTTTTTTTTTTTTTTCTTTTAGCAAGGGATCCTTTTGTCACTCCTACACACTGAACATATCCATTCTGATACTACTGAAGCTCGCGTCTAGGCCAGAGGCCGACTTAGCCTTGACTTCCAACGCGTTATCTAAGTCTTCCAGCTTCTGGCTTAGCTCATTGTCAGACTCATCTGAACAACTCTCGGTGGGTAGTGAGGTTGGAACCCCTGAGGTGCTGCAGGAAGTTGAGGTAACCGTTGAAGGTGAGGAGAGGGGGGGAGGAGGAGAGGCAGACGGGGAGGAGGAAGCAGCTTTCCGGGCTGTGGTGGCCTGGAACAGGACATTTGGCCAGGACTTCATGGACAAGTGAGAGAGATGAGGAAAGGTGTTATTAGAAGAAGCTGCAGACTGCGAGGTAGATGTGGTGTTAGGAGTAGGGGAGCAGACAGAGTGAGGTAATAATCTAGTATGCTCTTTGGCATTTCTCATTGCTTGTTTGATTGTTTTCTCTTTGTGCAAGCTCGACTGAAGGTGTTGGCCAAGTGCTTCATTCCCGTTAACAACCACATTGCAGGCAACACAAGTGTAGTTGCTCACTGCCTTTCGAAGCACTGTCTCTTGCGGGTCAGTAACAGGATGTCCTAAGTAACAGAAGGACTTCTGATGACGCACCACAGAATCTTCGTCAGCAAAAATCATCTGGCACTTCCTGCATATAAACTCATGCTTGACGGACGGTACAATAAAAGCGTCTGGAAAATCTATGGTACTTTTGGTATCTGTTTTCGGTTCTTCTTTTGTGCTTTCTTTTGAAGAGCCTTTATTGGTGTTATCCTTAGCTTTTATAGCTTCTTTTGGTTTGAGGGAGTTGGTGGTGCTCTGTATGCTCTGGGGTGTCTTCACAGAATGTAGTTTATGTAGCTTCAGTTGTTGTTTCTGATGCTGCTCAATCTGTTTCTGCTGCTGCTGCTGTTGCTTCTGCAGGGAATCCTGGAGGGACTGCTGATACTGCTGGTACTGCTGCAGGAGAGCGGTCGTGGAGAGGCCAGCGGCCATGGCAGCTTGTGGGACTGCTCCTGGGCCATATGGAAACAGGTTCTCCATTCCGCACATAGGTGGGAAGTAGCCACCAGCTTGGACCCCTGTAGGAAGCTGGGGAGAAAAGCAGTTCTGAAATCCAGGTAGAAAGTAGGGCAGGAACTGGCCACCCAAGAAAGAGCTGGGATCACTTGTGGCAAGAGCATTCTGAAGTGCCTGAAGCTGTGCGACGTCTAGTTGAGTCTCACTTGCTGCTTTCCCTTGAGCTGGACCATGTTTCTCCCTTTTCTTGGCCATGCTGGGGGTCGCAGGGCGTAGGCCGCTCTCGTTCTCTCTGTCCTTCGCCTTCATCTGCGCTGGCCTGTCTCCAGATTTCTTGCTGCTGTCTCTCTCTGTGTCTTTACCTTGCTGCTCTGTATGATTTACTGCTGCCAAAGGTGTGGAGGGAACAGGAGGAGGAAGAGGAGGTGGAGGAGGAGGAGGAGTCTGCAGAAGAGTCTTGGTTGGGGTAGTGCTGAGAGACATGGCAGGAGAGGGGGTGGCTGGTGTAGGGAACCCAAGCATGCCAGCACCGGGAGACGCTAAAGCTGAAATACAGTGGTATATAAATATGGAAATATTTAATATTTAGATAGTCAAACCCAAATCACTATGGAAATTTGTTTATATGAAAAGATATAGGTGCTTAATTTGTCACTGGCTGAGTCTTAAACACTCTTGATAAGATTTTGTTATGGATCAAAACTGTCACATGCGCTTTATGATTATTTCAATCTGCCAATATATTATAATATAAATATACCAAACCTATAATAAGGGAACAACAAACAACACAAACAAAAGCCATGATATAGACACATTTGTTGTAAAAAAATCTCTGAATTATCAATTAGCAGTTCAACTCTGATGATGACATTATGCATGCACTCCCACCATTTTGAATTTAAAATAGTTTTAAAAAATAAGACTTTTTGACAAACACCACTGTGATACAGAACAAACAGTAGTATAGTAGAAGAAAATAGTGCATGATAAAGTTCAGTTCATAAAGCTTCTAGTCTATTAAACTTTTTTTTCACTGTCATACTAACTCACCGGGTGTGTTGGGTGGGAAAACAGGAAGTGATGATGGCCCATTGACCCCGGGAAGTAGCACTGGCGGAAGGCCAGATAACCCTGGGTAGCCTGAGGGTAGGCTGAGGCCATGAAGTGCATTATTGTTGTCCACTGCAGTCCTGTGCTGCTGGCCAGGCAGGATGAGTCCCTCACCAACTTTCATCATGCGGTCGAGCTCTTGCTGGGCCATCAGTTGACGGACAGTGGTTGGTGCTAGGTAGTCCTTTTCTCTATCGACCTGGTTTACCAGGATTTCTTGCACTTTGGCGATATGCTGTTTGGAAAAGATGTGGTCTCGGACGGACATCCGGGCTGTGTACTTTATACAACACAGAGTACACTCAGGCCGGGGCCCTTCTGGTGAGCCTTGACTTATCATAAATGGCTTTCCAATGTTAATCTTGAATTTCTTTTCTTTAGCACGGGCATTCTGGAACCAGACCTGGACCACACGCTTGGGGAGTCCAATCTCATTGCCGAGCATCTCACACTCTTGCATTGTTGGAGTGCGGTAGTCACTAAAACAGGCTTTGAGGACTTTCAGTTGCAGGTTACTCATCTGCGTCCTGAATCGTTTGTGGCCTGGCCTATCCCCAGAATTGCTGCCTTTCCCCGACTTGAAGGGGTTGTTTGCCCCAAAGGGACTAGGAGAACTGGGATCAGCAAGGCTTGAAGATTCACTTCTGTCATTGAAGTCATCCATTTCCTCGTCTCTGTAGCTGTAGTAAGAGTCACAGTCCCTTCCGGGGAAGCTGAGGGCAGGGCTCACCATGCTGTATTGGTATCTGTCGTTGCCGCCATCAGAACTTGATGCAATGCCACTCTTGTTGTCACTCAGCTTGTCTCCTCCATTGGTTGTGAGGCTCTCAACCTCATTGTTATTACCCTCATCTCCAGTTGTAGCATCGCTAATGGCTGTATTAATAGATGATGTCTCGTCAAAGTCCATCCTACTAAAATCATAAGATGAGGCTTCGGCTGAATTATTATTAGGCCCTTCAATTTCATCACAGTTTTCAGCTTTTAAGGATGAAGGGCTCAAGAAGTTTTTTAACTGTGCCTCAGATGGTTTGACTGGAGTTGAGGATGCAGCAGGCAGCTCATACTCATTTGGCTCAGTCTTGGTAGGCAGCTGTGGGTAGTCAAAGAAGTTATACTTATTTGGGCTTTCACCTCTTTCATTGTCTTGATTCATCATAGGGCTCGCTGGCAAGCTAAAGCCTGCTTGCTTAGCGTCATGCCAGTGTCTAGATCTTATGTGGCTATCTAGAGCAGATTTGGCCTTGAACAGTGCTCTGCAAAAAGGACATTTCTTGTGGGACTGGGAGGGACCTATAGCCCTGAACTGCCCTTTTCTCTCCCTTGCACGGGTGTTCTGGAACCAAACTTGCACTACTCTCTTCTTCAAGCCAACCTCACGTGCAATGTGGTCCAACATCTTCCTTGTTGGGTTAGAGTCAAGTAGGTATTTTTCATAGAGAACCTCCAGTTGTTCAGGTGTGATGGTGGTTCTCAAACGTTTATCTCTATGTTGTTCTTCACTACTGTTTCCACCATCTTTATCGATAGCACTTTCGTCCTTGTCATCAAGTTTTCTCTTCATGGACCCAGAGCCTGCAGCAGAGCCCAAACCAGAGCTTCCCTGAGATGGGATTTGAGGGAGGCCTCCGGATAACAGCTGGCTAGCCATTAGAGGGTTGTTTGGGTCAAATATCATATAGGGCATGTCCATAGGTCTTTCAAGAAACTGAGAGTGAAGGAATTGGTTTTGGGCAGCCAAGAAATGCATGTGCTGATGCTCCTGCCAGAGCTCCATAGTGGGGAATGCAATCTTACACTGGTCACACTGGTACTGAAGCATCTGGTGGGGCAGGCTGTTTGTAAGAGAGGAAAGGGCCAGTGAGAGTGGACTTGAGGGCACAGCAGCTGGCTGTGGCTGGGAATGGGGTCTTGACATTTGTTGCTGGGGAGCTTTCTGTGGAGGTGGCTGAGGTGTGCTAGCCTTTGATGGTCGGGGTTCTGGTAGTGACTTCACCACAGGGGAGGGGGCAGTCTCAGTTGGTTTAGTTTCAGTTTCAGGGGCAATTTCTGGCTTTGGGGAAGTTTTCCCCATACTGGCATGAGGAGAGGCCATCACAGGGGAGCTTGAACCAGAACTGCTGGCAGTACCGTGAGACTGTTTGGGAGGCTCAAAGGGTGTTTGGGCCCTAGCTGGAACTGGGTCAATACTGTAATATTCCTCACACGTGCTTTCCTCATTCCCCTCCTCATCCTCATCCTTGTAACATAGCTTTTTCTGATGAGTAATAAGGTCAAAAATGCGTGGGAACACAATGTTGCATTTTTTACACTGGTACTGCATGTTAGTGGTTCTGATGTATCGCTCATTTGTCAGCTCTTTTTTCTCATTATCTTTAGAATCTGCCTGATTTTCATAGCTCTTGCGGGCTTTCTGACGGGCATTTTGGAACCACACCACAATGACCCGGGATGGTAGATTGAGCACAGTGGAAAGTTGCTCAATCTCATCGTCCTTTGGATAGGCATTAGTGTCAAAGAAATCTTGAAGTACCCTCAGCTGGAAATCAGTGAATCTGGTTCTAGAGGACCTCTTGTTGAAGGCGGATTCAGTTCTGTAGTATTCATGCGCACTGAGCGCTGGTTCAATTCGAATATCTTCCAATGTAGTAATTGGAGGAATACTAAAATTGTAGGGAGAGTCCTTACTCCGCTGTCTCTCTTTGAAGAGAGTGTTACGGAACCAGTGCTTTATGACTTTTTGTGGCAAGCCAGACTTCTCTGACATCTCCAGAATTTGATCTTCATTGGGAGAATTGTTAATGTCAAAGTTGGCACGGAGGATCTTCAGCTGGTCATCTGTGATACGGGTGCGTGGTCTTTTAAACTGGGACTGGCGGAGAAAGTTTGGATCAAGACCTAATTGTTGCTGGCAGAGCTGTGTAAGGTCTGAGGAGGAAAGGGACTCCATACCAGGCAGCTGGAGGGCAAGTTGATGTGACAGGCCTGGGTGCTGCATAGACTGCATCATCATAGGTGAAAATAGAGGCATATCCATGGGAACAGGGAGCTGCACTTGAGAAGGTGGTGGAGGGGCAGTAGGTTGTTGAGGAGGGGGCTGTGGCTGGGCTGGTGGTGCCTGGTGAGATGGTTGGTTTTGGGCTGTATTGGGGGCAGAAACTGGTGAAGGTACTCGGGTTTGGGGCTTGGTCATTGATGTAGAGGGAGGTTGAGGAGCAGTCACTGGGGCTGGAGTAGTAGGTGGGGGAGGAGGAGGGGGTGGTAGTGCTGGTGGTGGAGTTTCAGGTGAAGCAGGGTGTATTGGATAGAGTTTGTCATAAGCCTCTCTGTACTGCTGGGCAAACTTCTCTAGCTCCACATATGGGAAGAATTGACTGTGCACATGTTCCTGATGGCTTTTGAGAATAAGCATATTGGAGAAGAGTTTCCCGCACATTCCACACTCAAGCTTATCCGTGTTCATTTGCACTTGTTCAACTCCCTCTTTGTTCTTCTTTTGATTTTTTTGTCTGTTTTCATTGTACTGGATGACCAGTTCAAATCCAAAGTTCTCCAGTAGTGCTTTGGCTGCATTGCCCCTTGCTCCTGACACAATGCGTGGAGGAGGAATCGATGGCTCAGAGAATTTGGATTTTCGAGGGTCTTTGCCGTCTTTTCCTCCATCACCGAATGCCTCACCTGCATTTTCCATCTTTGCTCGATTTTCTTTCTTTCCGAGTTGGTCCTCTGCATCTCTTGACATCTGAATTTCGGACAAACAGCTGGACTCCATTTTGGATTTGTGGTTCTGCAATTGCTGGATTTTCTGTTGCTGCATTTGCATTTGGTTCTGAGAGGCTTGCTGCTGCTGCTGTTGCTGCTGCTGCTGCTGAGCCTGCTGCTGAGCCTGAGCATGCTGCAGCTGGTGTTGCTGCTGCATCTGCTGCTTCAAGTCTTCTAGGAATGATCCAGTAAGGCCAGGCATTCCAAAAGCTGCTGCTGAGTGCATCGCAAGTTCTGGGCTTAGGTTGAACTCTGCTCCTGGGATGTAGAAGGGAAAGAGGAACTGTGGCTGTTGAAATTGCAGAAGTGCTTCTGGGGTCATTGGGAAATGGGGGAAGAAAGCTGGATTCAGGAACTGAGGCTGGAAGAAGGCAGCCTGTTGCTGGAGCTCATGTTGAAGCTGCATTTGCAATTGGGCTGCGGACTGCGCTGACTGGTGGCTGGCTGCCTGTGCTGAAAGATGGTCAGTAGTCGTGAGTTGCTTTGAGTTGTTGCTGCTGTTAGTTTCTTTGGGTTCCACAGTGTTTTCTTTGTTAGCAGACGGTGTTCCACTTCTAGCAGTGTCTGCGTGGCTGCTGTTCGCTTGCACGCTTGGGGATGGGCTTTTTGCAGTCACTGGGCCACTGGTGCCAGTGATACTGCTACTGCTGCTCATTTCGGTTTTGGCTGTTCTGGCTTTGGTCTGGTGGAGCACTGACCTCATATGAATTTCAAGAGTTGAGCTTTGGCTGTAGGCAACATTGCATATATTGCATTTGAATGGTTTGTTGTCAATGCTGTTGCTTGTCTCTTGTGGGACTGGGCTTGACGCCTCTTGAAGAACCTTCTTCAACTTATGCAGGTGGGACACTGAATTATAGTGGACAAGTAGGATGTTCTTTTGGGTGAAGGACTCCTTACATACTGTGCACTTGTAAGGCCGTGAAGGGTCCAAGAATTTCTCCATCGTAAAGTTGGGCCCTTTCCTAAATGGTAGGGTCCT
Organism: Trematomus bernacchii; assembly: GCF_902827165.1. Taxonomy (NCBI): domain Eukaryota; kingdom Metazoa; phylum Chordata; class Actinopteri; order Perciformes; family Nototheniidae; genus Trematomus; species Trematomus bernacchii. Next base: position 4,443,299 of record NW_022987616.1, on the reverse strand, counting down.
TTTTGGTTCTGATCCCATCTCATCAAGCAGAGATCCACTGTCACTTTCAGTAGGACTAGGCTTTTCTTCCTGATCCATTTCATCATCTTTGTCTAAGTCATGCTCAAAGGCCTGAGCTTCCTCCAAGGCCCTGGCTTCGCTCTCAGTGATATCTCCGTTCAGTGGCAGATTTCCTATGAGCTGCTGCACCTCAGCTTCACTTAGTTCAGGGTGCCCGGTCTCCAAATGCTTCTTGAGCGCCAGGAATGTCCTGAAGCTGCGCTGGCAAAGGCTGCACATAGTGGCTGCTCTGATGGCATGGTATTGGGAATGTATCTGAAGCTTCTGCATTGTCTTAAAGGCTAGGCTGCAGTGGTTGCAACGATATTTGTAGACATGACGATCAGATACTGAGAGCTGCTGTTGTTGCTGCTGGAGCCTCTGGAGCTCACTGAGATGGTCCTGTAGGGTATCAGGGGACTTGCTATCATGTCCTAATCCGCTAGCTCTCTTCCAGCCTGGGGCCTCTGAGGCTTCCTTTGGGGGCTTAAGTTCCTCAGTCTGCAGATCCAATTCATTTTTGTCTTGGTTGTTCAGCTCATCCTTTGAGATGTTTCCTACAAGTAGAAAATACAATTTGAAGTACAATAATACACATCATAATTTATTTTGCAATCATATTTGCCTGATATTTCTTTTTCGAAAAACGGAATGAACCCAATTATTAAACATGTACATATTTATATAATAAAGTCAACAATAAATGACACTAATGAGATATTCAATGCTGCTCACCTTGAGACTTCCCTGACCCATCAGTAAGAGAGGTAGAGGAATCCATTGAAGACAGAACTTTGTCTTGTCCAGTTTGGGGATGCATTGTATTATTTGGTGTTGCTGTGTCAGGTCCAACAACCTATCAACACAAAAGAACATTTATTATGATATGCATTTGTTAATGATGATACAACACTTTCTATATGTCTAGAAAACAATCATTTCAAGGGACATGTGAATACTCTTTTCCATTTTACCGGAATTTGCAAAAACATTTTTGCTGACACACATAAGCAAACAAACACACACATCTTCATAATCATTACTTCAACCTACATTCATAATCAGCTTTTCCACGCAGTCAGGGGCCACACTGTGGAGGTGGGTGAGATGCAGCTGCAGGTGAATCTTGTTGCTCAGGACATCCTGGCACAGTGGGCAGCGAATCACTGGCTGCATGGAATGCTGGGACATCACATGGAGCTGCATACGGTTGGCATCTTTACTGCTGTAGTTGCAATATGGACACTGCTGAACCTTAAAAAAAGAAGATGGAAAAATAAGTATCTGATTGGGACTAGAAAAAAATAACAGCATGTGCAATTTTAAATAAAGTCCAACAGCAGAAATAACTTTTAGCATAACGTGTCCTATTAAGTGCCATACTTTTTTACAAAATAGAGCCTATAGCATGTTTACTAAAGAAGCCAGAGATCACCTCCCAAAACAATGATTTTAAAACTGATGTCTTCTGCACTGTTAGCGGTAAAATCTGCTCATCTATAAAATCATCCTTTCCTGTTCTGCACTGCCCACCTACCGCATCCCACCAACCCCCATACCCACCTTAACACAGAAAATGTAGATCAACCATGTTTCATGTAATTCACTTAAGTCTCTCAACTCATGCAATTTTATTAGCAGAAAACACGATTGGCTAGAATTTCTAATCAGTATTACAGATGACAAAGGTGTGTACTCTACCAAGCTGCGCCATGCCCTCATTACAGGGAGTACTCTGAACATAGCTGCCTCCCCACCACCTGTCTTAATAGAATCCATTTCTGAAATGACTAAGTCCTCCCTCCTTGCAGGGCCCAGAACCAGACAAGCTAATACTTCATAATCTAATTTAAAAACACATATAATTTAAAGAGATGCAAAAAGGGGGAAAGAAGCAGGGAGGGAGGCCTAAGGCTAGTGCAGGTATTCCACTTAAGAGCACAAAGACTGGGATACTGCGCTTGATGCTAAAAAGCTCTGTCAGGGAGGGAATGGCGGGCAGCGTTTAACCCTTTGATAGAAAGCTGGCGCCAGCAATTGCTAAATGCTTAGCTTAGCATTTCTACTACTTACAGTTCATAAGTATCTTCCCATTAGCTCGTCCCACAGTGACAGTGAAGGTTAGATTTCATTAGTGCTTATGAAGGAGAACCTGCTTCATTAACTATTGCCTTTTTGTAACAAACATGTATCAATCTATTTTTGAATTGCCAGATATCCACTTTAATTAGATGCACACTCAAGCTCAATAACTTTCAGATGTATTTTCATTAGAAAAATAAAAACTCCACCAGTAAATGAAAAATCTGTACCTGCTCATTGGCAGAGGTCTTTCCCTCAGCAGACTTTGGCCTTTTGGGCGGGCTTTCGTTTTGCCGATCTGGCAGGAGGGAATGTTTCACCATAGCATTCGGTCCGGTAACCTCTTTGGATGTGGCATTCATTCCTGGCAGACGGTGGAGGGAGGGAGAGAAGGCGAGACAGAGTCAGAATGTTAAGCATTGAAAATGAAAACAACAGTTTTTTTTTTAAAAACACAAAGCTGCAAAATTACAAAATGATTGATGGCTAAACAGTAGATTTATGTTTTAAATTGAGCTTTTTGGAATTACTTCTGGAGCAAAATGACATATTAAACATAAGAGCCATGTCACTTTGATATATAGCGTCCCATAAATCACACATACATACTGTATGAGAAATATTATTTTAGAACATATCAAGTGCATAAAACTGACAAAATTGAGCGAATAAATTGAGATGTCTGACATTTTGTGGCTTCTAGTCCACAAAGTCAAAGGACTATTAACAAACATACTACATAGTTAATAAGATAAACACATTTACATCATTAATATTCAATGAGACATAGGTGATGATTAAAATAATGATTTGGCACCAAGACAACACAAGCTTGGATACAACTGCATAATTCACATTCATATACACTGACGTGTTTCCGCCCTGAGGACATGTGAAATGGAGAAAAACTCGAGCAGGCTCATTATCACAGCACGACATACATTAAATGTTATGGTAATATTATACACTTCATTAGTTCATATACATTTCCCCAGCTGCCTCGACAACTTCTCTGTCTGAACAAGATGCTACATTTCGGGGCTTGGTCACGCCTGGTGGTACAGTAGCGGCGCTGCTTGTGTGTATCTGTTTGTGTGTGTGCGTGTAAGCGTGTGTGACGTTAACAGCGGGGCTCAATGTGGAGAGATCAGCCTCTGGTTGTATTTAGTAAATGCTGCAGCCACTGATAAATCTTTCATTAGCCTCATCCTGAGATACAAGGCATGCAGGCTCTGCTATACTCTGCCACTGCAATTTACCCACTCGGCACAACACAAAGACACAGCAACTCTCTCTCCTTCCTTCCTTCCCTCCCCCCTCTCCCTTGCACTCTTCCTCCCTCTCTCCCTAAGCCATCACCCCCCTCCTTTTAACTCCCCTCCCTCGTCTGGTCACTCAAGGCAATATGTGAGCCTCACTCTTGCGAATCAACGCTTCACGCTAGATGCACAAATGGAAAAAAAAGGGAAATCAAAGCACTGATACATGGAGAGGGGGGTTTGAAAAAAAACATTTTGTATTTCATATTATTCTGTGGCTCGTGTTTGTATTGGGCGCATATCAATTCCTCTGGCCCGTTCATGCATTTTAATTCTGTTGCATTAAGTAGGCGTTCCACTTATTTTATTTGTAATCCCCTATATCTGGAGCCTGAAATATTGGCCTGTCAAGGAAAGTGACAAGAGAGAGAGGGAGGGAGGAAGAAAGGAAGAAAGAGAAGGAGAGCGGAGAATTAAAAAAAAAACACAAGGGCACAATGTGAATTTCCAAGAACATCCGAGAATTGCTCCGCAGCTCAGAATAGTGAGGTAATCTCGTCTTCCACTGCTTGTGATGGCCCCTGCAGGGCTTGTGTGTGTGTGTTTCTGTGTCCATGCATGTGTGTGTGCTTCATGACAGGCCTGTGACACTTCATTGGTCAGATGGGTGCAGCCTAGAAGCACCCGTCCCATCACCTGACCTTTTCCAAAGCCTCCGCCCCACCTGCTATATTCATTATGACCATTTCTAATTTCAACTTTCAATTTTTGCCCCACGTCTTGCAGTCAATTTGCAACTAAATGACATCCCTGCAAAAGGAGATGAGGCGATTGTCAGACAAGGGGGCTGAAAACACATTTACAATGCGGCGGGGGAAAGAGCCCACAGATCACCTTTGATTACTGTCATATCCAATGTAAATGTATAGTATGTTTGTGTATCATGTGTGTGTGCCTGCGACACGTAGATCTGTCCTTCTGGTTTAGATTTCCCTACGACCTCGCGCTTTCATCAACACTTGTGACACCCGTGTGGAGTAGAAAAAAAAACGTTGGTTAACCTTGAATGTTGAGAGAGCATTTGTCTCTATGGCCACTTAGGAGCTTGAAATGGCAAGGCCTACAAATGTGAATAATATCGTTGTTTTGTGACATAGAACGGCATGCAAAATTGTAGAATATCCTCCAGATACGATCACCTGTATCACAAATACATTTGACGGCTTGCACAACCCAAACTCTATCCATTTATACGAGAAAACCACATATCCTTGTGCTTATAGTTTGTAAGCAGTTTCACATCCTCTTATTTTCCTTTGTCTCTGCGCCACACATTTAATGTCCCTTTTCCCTTCTCCTGCCTATTCTTTCCCCTCCTTTCCCTCCATCCCTTCATCTTTAGGTGGGCTCCACCAGCTGCAGCCCAGTGAAGCGGAGGGGCAGAATAAACCTGACACCGTTTCCCCCCCCCACCAATGACAAATGTCTGCATGCAGCAGGACCTTGCTTGATTAGATAAATCAAAAGGTGATTTATGACACTCAACCCCTTTTGCATTGCAGGGGGAGAGAGCGGCACACTCACCACCCATCTTTATTTGCAACTGTCAATGGTGTTTAGGGAGCTGGATATACACACACTTCTGTACACGCAAGTGGGCGCTCCAATGGAGTACCGAGGTAGAGAAACAGAAATGATAGAAAGGGAGAGAGAAGCTCTAAACACCTCAGGATATTTCTGTCTCAAATTGTTCCTCAAAAGGCAGGAGCACCATCACGGCTAATGGTTTTTCACAATTTGTTTTAGAATTTGCCCTTTGTGTCGAAAGGGTGAGACTTTTTGAACTGAACCAAGCCAATGAGATTTTCACACAAATAAACGTATCATAAACAGAGCAGAAGAGCATAGTGTGGGGAGGGGGGGGGGGCTGTCAATTAAGAAGGAGCAGGCTGGGTGGCGGCAGCTTGGATTTAGTATTCAATTTAGCTGTCCTGAGCCCTGGCAGACTGGCTAAGGTTACGGAGTAGTAAATCTAGGAGGGAGAGCTGGCCAAAACAGGCGAGGGAGGGCCGGCCAGCATGATTTACTGGCCTACTGCTCCGAGGTTACGCATTAGGCTGACCCCCGGTCACCTGATAACATTACAGCAACACACTCTGAACCCCAAACTCCCACTGAAGCACTCAGCAGGCCCGGATCTAGCCGGAGGGAGGCAGACAGAAAGAGTGGGAAGGAGTGAGATGTAGAGAAATAGTCAGATGTTGAGGGAGAGAAAAGGCAGTTAAACAGCAGCTGTCTTGTAGTTTGTGTTTTTTTAATGACTAGCCCTCCTTTTCTCTGCCATCTCCAGCTCGTCTTCTAATGAGAGATAAATATGAGCATGGCCTTGTCACATTTGACAAATCGTCTGAGACGTTCAACAAGCTGTCATTACTCAGAAAAGCACACATACATGCACAAAGAAATAGCTGCAGGCCTGTAATTAAACATGCTAATAACTTTAATATATTTTAATCTCATCTTGGGGAGACAGGAAAAGGAGCACAGCTCTCAACTCGAAGTGGAATCATTTGCAAGATGCATGCAAATAATAAAGAAAAGACTGAAAATATTCTAAATGTACATGATGATGAACAAGCTAATATGGAATATCCAACATCTGATTTGCATGCGATTCCACTTGGTCTCCCACCCATAGCTGCCCAATGCAAAATTGTATTGGAAATTAATACATAATTTGCCTGTAAGAACAATGAGTAATTTCTTTGCTAATTTGAAGCAGGTAGAGATCTCCTAAGTGTGCCTGACAGGCTCATTTCCACGGGAGGGCCGTTGTTTAGTTGGTTATTTATAAGAAGTGGGCCCCTGAGCCATGGTGGCGACATGCACCATCTACACACAGCACAAAGCTATCTGGAAGTAATCCACATCGGGGACATTTGCATGGAGAATGTAACATGGATTATAATTAATCTAAAGTGACATGGAGTATAAAAGACAACGTAAATGAAGCAAAGGGGGAAAAGCTCTCTGTGTCTTTCCTTGCCTCCATCCCCCCCATCTGGTATTTCTCTTGCCTCTCTTTCCCCCTCTCTATCTATCTGCCCCTCTTTGTTTTAAAGGATCTCGGTCTTGGAGATGAAGTGCGCAAACACACTGCTCACGTTGGGTCACACTTTAATCCCATCCCTGGAGATCTCCATATGGACACACACACACACACACCACACACACACACACACACACACACACACACACCCACCACACAACACACACACACACCACAACACACACACACACACACAGCACCACACACACACACACACCCACACACACACACACACACACCACACACACACACACACACACACACACACACACACACATCACACACACACACACACACACACACCACACACACACACACAACACACACACACACACACACACACACACACCACACACACCAACACACACACACACACACACACCACACACACACACACACACACCACACACACACACACACACACACACACACACACAGCTTGCCAGAGCTTTGGGTCTGAGGATAGAGATGCTAAATCTTACTACTTTAAGCTGGAAACAGAGAAAAACAAGGCCCTGTCTCTGATGATAACCCTAGCATAACAATGCGCTGACACTCCACGCTCCCTTTTGCGTTTCCTGGCATTTTGACTTTCTGAAACCTCATGTAATCCAAATGCAAAAATAAATCACCACTAGCGATAATACATCTGGCTTTCTAGCCACATTTGCAGCCGACCCCGATGCAATTTCTCGAACAAATTATTCAAAAAGGTTCTGCTTTATTAAATACATTCCTGACATCTGATAAACCACACTAGGGGACACGCACATACATAAGCGTGATTTAAAGAAGGAGGAACCTGGACACTTTTTTTGTGTGCGGTGGTGTTAAATGACGCCGGCAGTAATATGCGGCGGTAAATGCATGGATGGTGGTTCCCCGCCAGTCCGTCAGACAGGCCTGTCAGAGAGATAGAGCTGAAAGATAGATGACTAGCTAAACTAATAGGCCCCAGCCTCACTCAGCTCTCCTTCTGCCTCATTGAGCCTCACATTATGGAGCTAGGTATGGCATGCTAGGAAGAGGAGGTGGGGAGGGAGTTTGAGATGGATAGAGGAAGGTGTGTGAGTTGGGAGGGGGGATTGAGTGGGGCAGGAGACATTAGTAGAGGGAGAAAGAATGAGAAAGAGAACCCCATGCAATGACAGAGAGAAAAAAAAAAAGCACCCCATGCAATATTCATCCCCAGCCATGGATTTCCATCTCATACATAAAAAGACCATATGAATTCTTATTTGGGTAAATCAAATCTAACAAAGCCAGGGCTATCCCAACCACAGCCTTGCAGCGGAGGCATTATGTGCTCCCTACCTCGCCCCAAAATAACAAAAAACACCAAGCCGTCTTGTAGGGATTGTGGCCCCTCCCCGCTTACAGTATTGCCATTCTTACAAATAGATAAACCGTGCTTTCTATCGTGTGCTCTTTTGCTATCTGAGGTAATGCCCGGTGATAGGGTCACAGATTGGACAACAATTAAGGGATGGATTGAGACGGGGGAAAAACAGGAGAGAAAGAAAAATGAAGGGAGGGGGAAAAAACTAATTTAAGGGTTGCAAGGATGCGGTGCAATATTAGAAAAACATATACACAGCCCCCCCCCCCCCCCCCATCTAATCCTGCGCTTATGAAAAATTAATATGTCATCGGAGAGGGCACAAGAACGAGAAAAGATTAATGCAAGGCGCTTATAAATTACAAGCACGCAAACTGATTTGATTAAAAAATAATCTGGGGCCTGGACATTGCCTGGTAATATCCACAACACTCAACTTATCCCTTTTTTTCTCTCTCTCCTTCTTACCCACTCTCCCTGTCTTTCTCTTTTTCTCTTTCTGTCAGATGGAAACGATTAAAGCAGGTCACATGGAGGCTAGTCAGCAGCGTTCACATGTTACACACACATGTTAGAAACCTTATCTAAAGGCGAGAGAGAGATGGACGATAACTTATAAAAGAAGGGAAGCTTGCGTTTCATATGCGTTTTGTATGCGTGTTTGTGTGTGTACAGTGTGTGTGAGTGTGTGTACTTACGGTCAGTTCTCCTGCTGTCAGTCGAGTCTCGGTCAGTGAGGTTGAGTCCAGGCCTGGAGGAAGAGCGAGGGGGTCTCTCACCATCCTCAGCAGTGTCTTCTGAAAATGAACAGAAGAAAGGTCTACATTACCCATAATGCTCCTGAAAAAACGACGAACTGCCAGAAAACAGGGAAGTTGTGGACAGTCATTTTGGTTTCCTTGCTACAGAAGGAATTTTAAAAACCATGTATATAAATGTACTTTAAGAAAAAACCTAATAATATTTACTGGTTTATACATTTGCTCAAAAAATGTAAAATATTCCCCCTTTCCTTCCATATATTCTCATACATTAATTCTTATTATTTCAGGTTAGAGAGCTGTTAATTATACATAAAAACATTTTACTCTTTCAATATAAAAAAATGATTGAATGAAAATGCTATCCATTCTACTTTATTAGAGACCAGTAATAACAGTATCCTATAGCCCAGGCCTGCTCAACTCTATAAAGCCAAAGTGAAAATTAAAAATCCATGCAGAGAGTGTGTAGATGTTCACTACCGTACTGCATATAGATATTGTATTACCTCTGTTAAAAATATGCGTGCATGCACACACACACATGCAAACCAACACACACACGTGCAGCTCTGTACTATTAGCAGATTAGCCTGCCCATCTCTGAGAGTTCAGCCCCTTGTTTGATAATTCTGTGTATCTGCAGTGTTCTGCCAGTGGATTAAACTGTGTGTGTGCGTGTGTGAGAGAGAGAGAGAGAGAGAGAGAGAGAGAGAGAGAGAGAGAGAGAGAGAGAGAGAGAGAGAGAGAGAGAGAGAGAGAGAGAATATAGAGAGATAGAGCTATATCCGATAGAGCTATAGAGAGAGAGAGAGAGATTGTGTGTACAGTTTTGTATGTGTGTATATGTGTCGCCAGCGCAAGCTAACACTAATCCTAGCCGAGCCCCAGCGCTCCCTTTCATCCAGCCATCATTTGTCTCCGGCTGGGCTGATGTCACTTTGTAATGAATTTTGAGCAGTCTGAGAGAGGCCAGATAACCAGGCATGCACGCACACACACACACACACACACATACAACATACATACACATATATACACACACACACACACACACATACACATACTACCCTCCTCCATCTCAGAGTAGCACACACAAATGCAAAATCAAACAGAAACACTTGCACACAGGCGTCAAATCATACACACACGGTATCATATTCACACACACACAGAGCAAAACCGTTAAAAATTGCATGTCTTCTAAACGGGGGGAAGGGGGGGGTCTCTCACCACAAACCCCTCACTCTGCCAGGGAAGGGAACTGGTGAATGTGTGTGTTTGTGTGTAAAATAGCTGCGCTCATCAATCCTGCTCTGCCTTAATAACCATATTTTACAACACACACACACACACACACTCATATTCATAGAAATCAGGCAAAGGGTGCATTGAGGTCAGCCTGCATTTGCATACAATCACTTTGGCCATTGTATGACGAGAACAGGGGTCTGTGAAACCCCCCTCGGAAACATGATATGATTAACCCTTTCACATACAGCGGGGTGCACACACACGCACACGCACACGCACACACAGACAGACACATAGACTAAGTGCTGGCGCCGTTTCTCTAAGCGCCAACACATTAAGTGGACATTATATACAGCATGAAATTTTCATGGCAGATGCTGGCATGTGATTGAGGAGAAAAATCGTGGCTGTGTGTGTGTTTGTGTCCATGTTGTATTTGTTGCACATGCGTGTGAGTGCTGTACACATTTTGTACACACAGTCTATTTCAAGGTGTATGTGTGTGTCCTTGTGCATGTGTGTGTTTGTGTGTGTGAGAGAGACTGGGACTGCACTCTGCTCCTGATGTTTTATTAATACGTTGGTGACAACGGGGATGAAATATCTCCTGTCAGCCAAGAGAGCCCGGGCTGCAGAAATTGCCATTTTCACTGCCGGTGCTGCAGCGTCCATCTTTGTATTTTAATTCACCCCACCTTCGTACGGAGGGAAGGGGGAAGGCAAGTATGTGCGTGTGCTTTTGTGTAAATGTTGTGGTGTGAAGTGGGTTTGAAAGTCTTTCATCACTGGTTTATCTTTTCTCTATAGTTGACTTTTGTTCGATGCCAAGGAGAAGCAAATGGCACAAATCGAACAGCATTTTTCACAGAAGAGTGAGAAGAGAAGGGGAGGAAAGGGGGGGGGGACAAACAGAAATTCAGAGAGAGAAAAATAAACTCTTGAAGATCTCACATATATACTGCAAGGTCAGGACAATGTCTCAAAGGAAAGAATTTATAAAAACTCCAAACGCAGAAGAAAGAAAAAACATATTTGTATCTCTTTGTCATGGACTGCTTTCATTCCTTTCCTGCACTGCATGTTTGTAAAACACAATCGCTCTGATCGAAAGCTACCTGCTTTTACAAATGACTTGTAAACTGTTATTATAATCTTTTTATAATATCACTATAATAATAAACTGTAGCTTTTATTTCATACCATAAATATATTTATTTTCATAACTCCTGTGGCTTTATCATGAGCACATTCTCGACAACATACTCAGAGTAATTAGTTTATGTAATTAAAATAAAAACTATTTTGATACTGCTTGATATGATGTTTGCAAGAGATGACTGCATATTTGATATTATAATTTTAAAGCAATTAAACTAAGTTCTTCTTAAATGACAACAAGGAGCAGAGGACGAGTGTGGGGTGGTAGATGATCATGACGTCCACCATCTTAACAAACCTCTAGGGGGCAGTCTACCTGTAGCTAGATAGGACACAAGAGAGAAGAGACAATGAACAGAGAGAGGGAACAGAGGGAGGAATGAGGGTGAAGAGTGGGTGAAGAAAGAGGAAAAGACAGAGAAAAGGAGGGGTGATCATCTGGGCCTCATCAGTGTTTTTTTTTGGTTCACTCCTTTCCCCCTGTAGTCGGTTAGATCTATGGTGTGTGTGTGTGTGTGTGTGTGTGTGTGTGTGTGTGTGTGTGTGTGTGTGTGTGTGCGGGGGAAATGTGTTTCCACGCTGAGGACATTCCCAGACGAGTTCTCCCGATACATCAGTGCAGCGTCTGCCCTCTGACTGACCCTGACAGTCACACACAGCACGAGTGTGTGCGTGCGTGCGTGCGTGTGTGTGTTTATGTGGATGTGCGCAATTGATCAAGTGAGTGAGACAGTGACTGCATGTGTTTGCATGTGAGTTGTCATGTGCAAGTGTGTGTGTGAGAGAAACGGAGAGACAGAGGAGAGGGTTCTGCGGCAGGGACTCTTAACCATCAACTTAATCGCTACCAGAGGACGCGCAGAGCAAAACTTTCGCAGTCACCTTCCACTGCCTGACACACACACACACACACACACACACACACACACACACACACACACACACACACACACACACACACACACACACACACACACACACACACACACACACACACCACACACACACACACACACACACACCACACACACACAACACACACACACACACACACACACACACACACACCACACACACACACACACACACACACACACACACACACACACACACACACACACACACACACACACACACACACACACACACACACACACACACACACACACACACACACACACACACACACACACACAGGGAGTGGGTCAGACTGTGGAGGGTGTGTGATTTTGGCAGCCTGGTGGGACTCTCTTTGATGTGGGTCGGTCGGAACATTAAAGCCGGCCGGTGAGCTCGAGCTAACCACAGACCCTGGGTCCGATTACCCTGCAACCAACACCGGCCTATATTTAACCGTTAAGAGAGGAAGAGTAATTAAGTGAGTCTTGATCAGGGACGAAAGCCAAATCAGTCTGCTTTAACTTTTTTAACTATTAATTGGATGCCAGTGTAACCAATTAGGCTGCTGGATGAAAAACTCTCCTGTTCTTCCAATACAAAAAATCAACCAAACATGATGACTAATTCTTAGGAGACAATATGTTCTGAATTATTGCTGATTTTAGTACAAATATCTAGTCGAAAACATCACAGTCAGAAACAGTTTCGGACAGAAGGAAAGGAAGATATATAGAAAGAGATGTTTGGAAAGAAAAAATAGACATGGGAGATGGAGGCAATGGAGGATGTATTGAAAGTGTCAGTGTGTGTGTGTGTGTGTGCCCTCGAGCTGTATAATGACCTGCTCTGAGACCACTCGCTCCCCTTCCCCTCTCCCCCTGAGGGCCCATAACCGCCATGCCGGGTCATTATGTGCCCGGTGGAGGACTCAGCCGTACGGCACACAACCGTAGAGCAGTGCCACGCGGAGCAACTGGACACAGAGGCTCCAAAAACGGCTGAATTCATTAGCCGGGGCCGAGCTGCCTCTAATTTGCTTCCTTAAGGCTAGGATGGTGCTCATTAAAGGGGGTAAAAATAAATCCTTTTTACATTATTGTTTATCTTAAATCATATGAAAGCATCAAGATAAAGGGTAATTGCTGCCAAAGAAAATATCATGAGGAGAAATAAGAGAAATGCTATAAGACTAAGAAGAAGCTGTAAGGACCAGTGGTGGAAGAAGTACTCAAGTAGCAATACTACATTCATGGCCCTATGTTACAGTACAAAAGTATCGGCATCAAGTTATACTTAAGTATTAGTAGTAAAGTACTGAGTATATTGAGTTACTATTATGATTATAATCTGTAAAGTAGCATTAATGTTTTTTGCGTAACACCCATGACTGCCATGTCTCCACCACTTAACGTTGATGTTGACGCTGATTCCTTCCTACAACTCTGGTCATGTCCCCTGTGAGACCACGTGTGTGTGTGTGTGTGTGTGTGTGTGTGTGTGTGTGTGTGTGTGTGTGTGTGTGTGTGTGTGTGTGTGTGTGTGTGTGTGTGTGTGTGTGTGGAGGAATAGGGGCCCTGTGATGTCACATTCCTGCGCCGCGCGTGGCTCTAGTTTGGCCTCTAGGTTTTAAAGGGGAAAGCTTTGAAACATTACACCATCCCACAGTCGCACACACACACACACACACAGTCAAGGGCCAGTGGTAATACTGCCAGGGTAATAACCTTACAGACTTACTGATCTCCCTCCCTCCCGTTCTCTCACCCTCAAATCTTTATTTACCCTACTCTCCCTCTTTATCCCCCCCCGCTCCCCTCGCTCTCCCTGTACCTTTCCCCCCCGAATTTCAGCGCGTTTAACAAGCATTTAGATCTTAACCAGATGTTGTTAATGTAGCATGTCTAAAATACTAAACATCAACCCAGCGGAGAGGGCCTACAGCTCCTGCACAGGGCCTGGGAATAACCGACACACACACACACACACACACACACACACACACACACACACACACACACACACACACACACACACACACACACACACACACACACACACACACACACACACACCACACACACACACACACACACAACACACACACACACACACCACACACACACACACACACACACACACACACACACACACACACACACACACACACACACACACACACACACACACACACACCTCAACGTATTCCATGCACAGAGGTCCACAGCCCACATGCTAACATGTAAACACACACACACCAGCACAAGCAAACACACGTGTTTCCATACACACACTCCGATCCACCCACACACACCCTCCCTCCCACTTACTGCTTAAAACACATGAGAACTTATTAAACAAGAAAAAAATAAAATCTATTGTTTCAGGTCGACTGTGAAAGCCAGACAATGGGATTGTCACATTTAATACACTCCCGGTGTGAATGTCAATAAGTTGAACTGACAGAATAAGCTGAAAAAATGACTTTTGTGTAAAAAAACGCTTGTATCAGCAGCTCCAAATTTGCTTTGTTGTTGTCAATTACGACTTCCTGAGACACCTCATTGTATTTTATTTCGCTCAAATTGCCCGCTCCGCTGTCTTGCAGGCGACTAACAAAACACCTATTACTCTTTTGAAAAAAAAGAAGAAGAAATAAGAAAAGAAAATCATATGAATAAACATAGCCGAGATTAAAGGCTTGCGTGTCTTGCTTGCTGCGCAGACAGAAACTGTTGTTTCGTGTTAAGAGGGGTTTCAATTTCAGTGCTGTGAGCATTGGGGGGGATGATGTTAATGATTCTTTAATAGCAAATACAAAAGGTTTTCACAGGACAAAAATATGGGCTTCAAAAGGTTCAAAAAAAAAGATTGCCGCAACACCTGGCCTTATACAATGGGCTAACACACCTACTGTACACCTCCACACACTCACGCGCACACACACACACACCTGCATCTTACACAACAGCCATATTGCATTTCGGCTGTTTGAATCACCTTAGGCTGAGTAGGTGAATTGAGGAGGCGGCACGGCAAGCTTACTGAGGGATTTAGGAATAATTTGAAAAGAAGATTCCTCTCCTCTGTTTCATCTCCCCCACATCCCTTTCTCTGTTTTCTGTTTTCCCTGCTCTTTTATGATTCCTCGGTCCAATATTTATCCAGCCCCTGATTATAAACATCTGGCCGACGGGGCAGTCTGCACAGCGGCAGCCGCAAAACACACACACACACACACACACACACACACACTCTCCCAGAGTCGCACACATAGTGGAAATATCACACACGCTCGCAAACGTGACCCTGTCAGGTCCAGACCGGAGGACGGAGGGGGAAACAGACAGAGCCGGAGACAGAGAGAGAGAAGTAGAAGCTGAGGGTTAATGGCCTTCCCATCTCTGTGATAAGAATTCATTCTGTTCTATTACCAGCACTTATCTACAGAGGCTGCTGTCTTTCCCTCTCTCTCCCTCAAAAAAAAAAACCACACACACACACAGGGACGCACAGCGAGGGTCCGAGATCGATAGATGAACCTAATGAAGAAAGCAGCTGTTTCTCGGCATACCTGCTCAACTCTATCAGCCCAACGAGATCTCCCTGCCGCATTCATCCGTCCATCTATCCATCCATTTATCTATCCAGCCATCTATCCATCTGTTTTTATATCTCTTCACACAGCTATCCATCCATATACCTATCCGTTCCTCCCTCTATCTGTGCATCCATCACTACACTGGTAAACAAAGATACCAGCAGGATAGATATAGTTTCGAATTGACCAGACTGGTCCTTGTCATGTATTCAAGGTTTATTTATTTTCCGAGAACTAATACCAGGCAGGGAATCAGGGAATCTAATAAAATGGCTGCCGTGGTTTAAGAGAATGGATGTGTGTATGTGTGTGTGTGTGTTAGTGTCTATGCTTAAAATAGGCCTGTGACGGGCAGTGGCCAAATGGATAATGCTTAAACAGATCTTTATCCTATTGGGCTACTGTCCCGTTTTTAGCTGCATAAAAAAAACATCTGCTTTCAGAGCCACTAAAAAAACAGGACTGTAATCCTGGTTAAAATCAAAGAAAAGTCTTTAGTAGATAGAAAGGAAAGATAAAAATACAATTATATGAGCAGGAAAAGTTGCTTTGTTTCATGCTGTAAAAATAAGAACAATAACACGTTTAAAATAATTTAAAAAATACAAGTCATATTGTGTTGATGCTTGTTTCAATATATAAATATTGTTGGTGTCAATTACAAATACAAAATTATAACAAAAAATAATTTCAGGTTTCCTTTTATTCTATTCAATTGCAATGCCTTTCTGTGACTACATTCCTTTTTGATGGAGCAAAGCTGCCATTAGCGCATAACCATTTCATATGCTGACAATAAGTCCATGTTACATGTCTTTTGCCACGGAAGAGTGTGCAAAATAAAAAATGTGTGCATCATCAGGGCCTTATTATGTGTTGAGGTCAGGCAGGAAACAGGACTCTTCAACATAAGAAGAATAGAGTCACGGGAAGAAAAGTAAAAATATCTTCAAGCCTAAATATTCATTAGGGTTGCTCGGAATCATCTCCAAAAGGAGCACATGGAAGCTGTAATACACGGGCACATATGTCCACATGCAACACACACACACACAGACCTGGGGCAACTGCCCGAGAGATGGTATTCCAGACGCTTACAAATAAGGAGTGTTGGCTTTCCTCTGACTTTCTCAAAAACATGCAAAAAATGTCCATTTCATTACTGGCTAAACAATGTCATATGGGCCCCCACTGGCCCTAATAGAAGCAGACAAAGACAGAGCAGCACACATATGCTTCGAATAAATCAGATTACCGAGGGAGAGGGGGGAGAGAAAGAGTGAGAGAAAGAGGGAAAGAAAGAGAGACACCGCCAGACACTTAGAGGATTGACAATATTCCCTTTTCTTGCTACCTCCACCCCTCCCTTTCTCCTTTTCCTTCACTTTCTTAACTCCCCCAACCCCCCAAGCGGGATCTGTTTTAGATTTGAGCCAGTGCTAGAGCCATATCTCTACCTTATCTCTGCTAGCCGTCAGAAAACAGAAAGCACCATGTTTCCATGCATTAGACTCCCGGCCCCTGACACGCCACTTGAACATCTCACAGCCCCTCAAAATGGTTGAGCGGGAAAATAAAACAGCAAAGATATCATTTAATCAAATGAAACGCAGGTTACCGGGTTGCATTGATATCACTTTTTGAAGTGCGTTCAGATACTGTGTCATATCAAAGAAAATGTCAGCCGTGAAAATTATGGAAATGCATTTTGGCATTGTGACAACAAATGTCAACCAATATCCCCCAAAATGAGATGACTGTTTGACAAGCACAAAGCGTCATTAACTGTATTTGAATAGCCATCAGATTTGAGGGGCTGTGACATTTTCTACCGCCTGACCGTCTCTGGGTATCGAACCCCACGAAGATATCCCGTTGTGTTTTTGCTCCAATTATGTCAAAGCACTTCTCCGATGACTGTAAAAGGAAGTATTGATTCTCCTTAAAGTTGTAACAAAAAAGACAGGGTGCTGAATATGTTAACAATTTGAAGAAAAAAGGAAAATCAATATTCAAATGACTCCTTTTATTGATTTATAATTAAGTCTTAATTGCGGCTAGGCTTGGACGTTCAAACTGCCGTGTGACGTTAGTCGGGGAAAAGATAGGGGAACGTTATTGATACAGTTTAACAGTGGTGGTCGCCCAGACATTGATTCAGCCGTTTTGCGGTGCCTTTGGCATGCTCTGACGATCTAAATGCACATGCATTCTAGGAAGCACACACACACAAAAGATGCACTTACACCTGCATGCACAAACAAATGCACACACATCCTAACTGAACTAACACAGCATAATTAACCTTCATCCGGGAAAAGTCAGGGCTGCCTTATCTGCAAACTTGACTGCGCATATGTGTGTGTGCGCTTGTGTGTACGTGTTGTAATTACACCATTAGGTGTGGAACTGATTGTCTTCAGATGGGGTTGGTGGAGGTATTATTCTGGACAAAATAAGTGAGTGAAAGGAATGTGTGTGTGTGTGTGAAATGTATGCTTGTTTAAGCTTACGTGCAGATTTTTTTTATCCCGCTGCATTTATTTGAGATCCAAGTGTTTATGTTTGTCTCTTCATGTGTTTCAACCCATGTGGCAATGTGTGTGTTTTCATGCTCAAATCTGTGTGTGTATTTTTCCCCACGGGCCTAATCAGGTATCAGATACCTTTTGTTTTGGGAGCTCATTGATGGATGAAATCTTTATCTGTGCTATTGATCAGGAGGGCGCAGGTCCTAAACTGTCTGTCTAGCTGCCTGCCTGCTCCGGCTCTAACAAGATTGCCAGGGCCGAGTATATCAGTTAACATTTAATCAATGGCAGCTTAAGACACTGGGGCTAAGGGAAAGAAGCCCACCGCTTCAGCCCCCTGCCCCAAACCATTTCCCAGGATTGAATGGGAACTTTATGTGTGTGTGTGTGTGTGTGTGTGTATGCGAGGGGTTCCAGATGATTACAAGGGATTGGGTCTGGTTGATCACATGTCTTCAGGGGACAGAGGTGTGAGTGTGTGTGCGTCAGTGTTTACAGGCATGCGAATGTGGGCTTGTCGATACATGTTAATACGTCAAAAACGCCGGAGGGGGTGGTGTGCGCTGCCCAGGCCCCGCTATAGAAAATAGGAAAACTGAAGACTGATGTGCTGGAAAAAAAGAAATTGCCATTCAAATCAAGTGAAGGCTTCAAATTGAACACGCCTGTGTAAAAAAAAACACACACACTGCAGTGGAAAGATATGACATATCAGGCAATGCGTGATTTTTTTTTTGCCTTGCTTGCAAAAAGCCCCGTGATGGTAAAATGTAAAACAGGAGAGTCAGCAAAAAGAAATATGATCAGACTTTTTTTCATGCTTCTTTTTATTTTACCATCCGCTCATCTTACTGTAAATGAAACCCCATCAGATCTAAGAGGCACATCCATCCCCGATCTCTTTTTGTTATCTTATTCATGCTATCGCTGGATCTGATCATCAACATCTATCATTTTGAGATAATTAAGAAATGCATACGGTATTTGCCTGTGCGCATTGTGTGTGTGAGTGTGTGTGTGTGTTTGTCAGGGGGTTACTCTGACAGGGGAAGCCCCTTTCACGTCCGTGCCTTTCGTCCAAAGCCTGGGAGATTCCCACCACCAAAAATCAATGTGTGTGAGAGCATATGTGCGCCAGTGTGTGTGTCAAGGTTTTGTAAGACAAATCTCTCCAGCGTGCGCCGCTTTAGTGCTATTGAACCAAGCTTCGATCACTCGGCCACTGTGAATAATGCAAGGGAGGCTACTGCTCACTTACAGCACAGGATGCTTGCGCGCGCGTGTGTGTGTGTGTGTGTGTGTGACAGGATGGTCCGTTTTTCCTTCTTGCAAATGCAACAGGGCAGTTCTTCGACGTTCCTCCACTTGGCCCTCTTAATCTCGTGTCAGATACAGGAACTCCCACATTGATACTGTCTCTTTGAGTGTGTGCTCCACATGTGTGTGTGTGTGTGTGTGTACGCTGGAGGCTTCTACAGTAGACGGGAAGAGCTTAACTCAAGCAGACAGCTCCGGCCTGCACTTTGACACACCCTGACTCATTACATACAGCCGGCACAGAGTGGAATATTGTCATTAAAAAAGACAATTAGATATGAAGTCAAGGGAGCATCACTTACACACACATGGACACACACGCCTGCAAACACACAGCGCAGGAAATATAGGTGAACTCATCTTCATATCCCCAGGTATATGAAGCGGAGATATTAATAATCAGGGAGATAGAGAGTAATTAAAATGATTCCAAATGACGAGTGTGTGTTTGTGTGTGCGTTTCTGTTAATTAAACTGAAGGATTTGATATGACACAAACCGTACTGCTTTAATGGTGTCCTATACTTGATGTGGCTGGAGGGGACAACAGTTGATGGGGTTATAGGGAGAGACAGGGCGGCACACGCACACAAACAGATCCAGCTGCTCATCGGCGCTGCCTTAGAGGAGCATCTCCTTTTTCGACGTAATTATCTGTGTCATCACTTATGAGGCAATTAAACAAACATCAGTTCCTATTTCCTCTCCTCTCCTCTTACTCCATCTTCTTTTCTCCTGCCATCTGTGCACCCATCGCCTCTCCTCTGCTCTTTTTTTTTATATTTAATCTACTCCTTGCTCCTCTTTTCTCCCCCCCTCTCCTCCTCTTCCTCCCCTCCTGTGTGACTCCAGACAAGGTTTCAATTTCAGCATGCTGATTGTCTCATTGCCGACTCTATGCATGTCTAACACTTACTGGCACTCTGGGGACCGGCAATACACACCATAGAATGCCTATTACACTCCCACACGTTTCTGGTGTGTGTGTGTGTGTGTGTGTGTGTGTGTGTGTGTGTGTGTGTGTGTGTGTGTGTGTGTGTGTGTGTGTGTGTGTGTGAGTGTGTGTGTGAGAGAGGTGATGAGGGTGTAAAATGCCTATTACGCTGAGAGTCTGGTCTCTCTTACACTGGAGAGAATTCTCCGGCGCCTAAAGAGCAGAAAATTGCAACGCTCCTCTTCCTCACTCCCCATTAACCTGCTTTTGAAACAAAGGCCTGACCAAGGTGTGTGTGTGTGTGTGTATGTGTGTATGTGTGTGTGTGTGCGTGTGTGCATCCTTGCCCATTAGCCCTGTGTGCCATCATAAGTAAAGCACCTTGAGGGCCCAACCAAGCAGAAACCCAAGAGTCTTTTCTGCATATAGCTTTCATCTCCTGTTTTTTATTGTATTCGATAGTATTGTAAAGGCTACTTTATGCAACCATATTGCTCTATTGAGTCACAAGAAATGTGTAAAATGTATGTTTTATGCCCATAAATGTACTTTCCAGTCATTGTTTTCCATCTTTTCTACCATCCTTAAAATAGCAAAGGAAGACGGCATCTTGGAAAAAGTGAAATGACTAAAGGAGATGACTAGCAGCGGGCATATTTGTCTAATTTGCACAAAGACATCCACATCAAAGCACAAATCAGCAGCAAGGCTCATTCAATGGATTTTGATCAGTCCATCCATTTCTTGTTCTTTTTTCCCTCTGCACCCTTTTTTCCTCTTTCTGTCACATTCCTCTTTCTCTCTACATTCTCAGAGTGTTATTAGGACTTGATAAAAGCGAAAGGGATGTCATGACATGAGACCCCCTGTTAGCATTAGGAGGTGGAAGTGCGGGAACGAGGGGAGAAGAAAAGGGAGAGCAGAAGATGAAAGAGATTTGTCTGGAAATTATTGCTCACAAGGCATTGATTCTCTGCTTTAATCTCACACAGTGTGCTCAAATTTCCTATTAGGGAGATAAAGAAAGGCAGGGAGATGGGTCTTATTCACAAAGGTGGGGAGGTGAGACTTGCCATGCCTCTTAGTGTTTCTGAGGACGACACGCATTACATATTATTTCCCTTATTATGAAAAGGAGAATCAAAGTCCAGCATCTTTCTTTTGCTGTCTTGCTTTAAGGCCATTAGTGCTCTGTAAGTAAACATGGGAGAGGGAAAGCTATTGCTACAGAACCGCTGGAGGGTCATATAGACACGCACACACATACGACAAGCCACTGACAGCTGCTATAGCTGCAAAGCTTCCTCCGGTTAGCGACGATTAGCCTTTGCTATAGGTAATCAATAGCTGCTATCAATTCCATACCTCCCACTGATGGATGAGGTAAAGAAAACAGAGAGGAGAGTGAGGATAAGGGAGCAATAGAAGGAAATACATTGTAGCTGCTACAAGGAATGGTAGAAATTCTACCTGATAATACTAGCTGCTGAAGTAAAGTTCCTGCTCTGCTCTTTGTGTGTGTGTAAAGTCTGCTTTAAATGTCCATCTGTGAATTGTATCATCGCGTGAGATGAGATTAGTGGCTGCTTGGACCGAGCGAGTGCATTGCCTGGTTACCGCGGCTCCGGCTCCACACAACCCTCCTCCCATCAGCAGATTGTTTGTCTTAATGCTGTGTGACATGGCCCATTGTTTTGTCCATCTGTGGTTAAGAGTCAATGGACAGAGGGTGTATGAGGGGATCGGGGAGTGAAAAGAATGGAGGTGAGGGAGACGAAAATAAAGAAGAGCAGGGGTGAAAAGGGAGGGGGAGGAAAGATGAAGGCAAGACAAAAAAGGAAAGATGGGAACAAGAGCTGAGAGGTGAAAAAAATATTGAAATAGAAAGGTCAGAAAGAGAATGAGAGTAAGGGAAAACATGCAATAACCCTCCAATATGGTCCTTGGACTTTACATTCACCACTTCCTTTCCAGGACCTTCCAGCTCCATATGGAGCGCGGCCCTAAGCTCTTTGTGATATCACTGACGTGAACGACTCCTGGCCCTGTGACGCCAGTCCCCTCTTCAAAGGGTTAAGTCATATTTAGTATGCGTCCTCATAGCCCCATGGCTTTGTATTGTAAATAAGACTAATGTGGCATTGGTCAGGTATGCTAATTCAGATAATCAGCGCAATTTCTGCAAATTATAACTGTCAGTGTGGTGGGCACAGAACCTTGGCGGAAAACATGAGGGAACAATTTAGCCTGGGTAATACCCCTCCACCAAAGAGCTGCTCAACTCAAAGAAAAACAATCGGCCTGAGCCCATACCGCCCCGACACACCATTTCAAAAATAGTTTATGGTGAACGAAGCTCATTTTTCTGAAGCACAAGTCAGCTTGCTGCCCTTTTTTCCCTATGTGCACACACAGACCGCAGAGTAATTATAATTTGCTTGGATGGAATTATTCAAAAAATGACCACATCTTTTACTCCCTCAGCCATAGAGAATATGGTTTTGGGAAATTTGGGGTAAATTGCTACTTGTCGAAAATATAATAATATACATATATGAATGTGTCTTATTTTGATTTGACAAATGATTTAAAATGCTGTGTATTGTCTCCAGCTAATTGTACAGCAATAAAAAAACGGCATAGTTCACAGAAATCCTCCTGGGTAACATCACATCACTCATCAGAATAGATCTCCCCAGAAAGTGCATTTTATTCATTTTGGGCACATAAAATAACATTCCAAGGTTTTATTACGCGAGGAATGGATCCCGCCTGACTGGGATCTGTGGACTTCACCATTTATGTAAGTAACTTTCTGATTCGCATTAAATGAGAGAGAAAAGGTCACGAATAATTTATTAACTGTAGGCAATCAGCTTTTTGTAAGCAAATCAATATGCGATATAATTGGCTGTCCTAACCTATTAAACTTCTAATCTAAACACAGATATCTAAAGGATTAAAGGTATTAAAAGATGGCATTTGCAAAGCAAGAACAAACAGTAACTACAAATTGACAAAATGTCCTTTAATGAGTCAGACAGAGGCTCTTACCTACTCTATCTGACTTAAAAAAGAAAATGGCCACCGCTGCGCTAACTCCCAGCGGTTAGCTAGATCTGGGTGTGTGTGTTGCATCCTTTCTCTCACTCCTCCGGCCATCCGTGAATGTTTATGTAATGGCCACAAATTACTGAGACAAACCCTGGAAATAGACTTCTGTCTGAGGAGAGACCTTCTTTTAAAAAAAAAGGAAGACAACCGCTGGAATGGCGAAACCACCCCCACTACCCAGAGGAAAAAAGTATAAGATGAAGGATTGAAAGTGAGGGAGGAGGGAAAACTTAATACCTCAAAATATGCCTCGGTGTCATCACATCATAATGTTCTTTGGGAAACAGCCCTTTCCCACATTGGAAATTGAATGATTGTTTTCGGTGCTTTTGCTCAGTTTTGGGTGGGTTACATTTCGGGAACAAGGATTGTCAGCGCACTTAGACACAGACAAGATGGCACTTTTTCTCTCTGCCCATGCTCCATCACTTCCTGCTGGAAGCACAGGCACATATAAGGATAATAAGTGTCCATTAGCTTCGTTTTTAGCCTACAGCTGCTTTCTAAATGGTTACCACAGCTACACTAATTTAACTAGGACCAAAATGACCCAGAGCCTTATCACTCAGAGAAAACAAAAGGCTCTGGATACACACACACACATGCACACACTCGCATATACACACATGATAAAAGTGTTGTCGGTCTCTTTAAGTCAGAAGAGGTCTTTTGTTTAAAAGGGGGACTTAGACAAAGAGGGTCCTCTCCCTCCCTCTTTAATGCATGTTGGGTGGTGGCGCTGGTTGGGGGGTTAGGGTTAGAGGGATGGAGACTTGTGGGTGGTGGTGGAGGGATGGAGGGGTGGAGGGAGGGATGGTTGACAAACTGGGCTCTCAGAAATAATTACCTCCATAAGATCCCATCTCCCTTTTCCTTTTTGTAAAGGACAGAGGGAACTAAATGGGGAAATGACAGAAAGTACAGTATGCAGAGAGGCCTGGGTGTTTCTGCTTGGTCTGGCTTATGAGGAGCGTTACACATGATGGAACACAAGGCTAATGGGCAAGGATACACAGAAAAAACACACTAATGCGCACACACACACACACACACACACACCTCCTCCCAGTGTTCGTTATGGCTAAACAAATGGTCAGATGATTGAGACTTAGGCGGCAGCAGTCAAAGGGAGAAAACAACTTAACTTCAGAGACTGTTAATGTCTCCAAAAATACAGCTAAACAAATTGTTCAAATTATAAAATCGATGATGGAATACCCATGACTCGCGATCTGTCATATTTTTCTTCACTAAAGAGATCTATTCAGGGCATAACTTCATTACAGAGAAGGGCACACACAAATCTAATTTCTCTAACAACTTTTGGACAACCCTCAAAGCAAAATGGCTTCCAAGTCCTCCATGTTGAGAGGCAATTCATTTATGCATCTGATGCAAACTGGCATTTTTTATAAACTCAATTTTGTTTAACACTTCTAATTGTACACACTGACAAACGATTTATCTCAGCAATGCACAAGGCACAGTGGGTTTATTGTCCCCGAAGGACACCGCTAAAAGACCATGGTAAAAAGTTTTTGCTGTACAGTCAGTGAGTTACTGTTTGCACATGTAACAGTAGATAAAGACACACACACACACACACACACACACACACACCGAGCTTTCACAATGCTGTTTACCTAGTGTAAAGGATGAGATGTCTGGGCCCAGGTTTGGGGAATTACAGACTCAAAAGGATAACAAAGAGTGAAAGGTTCACAAATAAACATGCGCCAGCAAACACATGTATTGACACGCACACAATGCAGTCCAGCAGAAATGTTCACTGTACACTCCTGTCTTTGTTCAAAACACCTATACCCTTATGCTGCGCCTCTGCAGTCCTGTATCCTTAATTAGGCCATAAAATCAGCATCAAAATTGTTTAATGAAAGCCATTCACATGTACATAAAGTCCAGAGCATTAGAACTCTTATTCCCAAATGGGCCTATAATTATCTGGCTCAGTGCCAGGTCCCAGGCTTTAAGAGAAAGATACCGGTCAGCACTTAAATTAATCTTTTTCATACCAGTCTCTAATGAACAGAAAGTGCTCGAGTCAGGAGTTGCAGCCCCAGAAAACTAACAGCACGCATACACATGCACGTACACACAAATTGATGGTCCTTAAACCAAACACTGGCTCGAAATGTTGCCTACTATAGAGCCTTTTCCATCTGTGAGAATATTCACATCATCTATCACTTTAGGAGCCCAACGCTGCTATAGCATACCCTTTCTTCCATAGAACATATCCTACTGTAGCATGTAGTGTTTGCAAAAGCTCAAAGGGTTCATCTACTAAAAAAGAAAAAAGCTAAAAATATACTAAATCTGACAGAACTTTAGAACATGAATGTGAGCCCGATTTATTACATTAACTCTCAGTGTTTGATCTCTGGCTGAAACACTCTTACCCCTCCCTTTGCCTACACCTGCCAAATGTGTACGGTCTACAAGGAAATACTTTTGAAACATTTACCACGTACCCTGTGAAAGAATACAGTTGTTCTAAAAATTATATAGAGTGGGCAAAAGGAGGGCATCCAAAAAAAGGGGCTTAGCATTTTGGACCCCGTCAGCGTCCGCTTAAGCTTTGCACTAGCTTCCTCATGGAAATTCACCATGTGGCATCAAAGCCAAGGTATAAAACAGGGGGCCCGAGCAACAAATATGATGTGTTTTAAGAGTGGAACATTTGAAATAGGTGAAGCAGGCGAATATTGCTTATGACAGGTTTAAAACCTGGTTGTGCTCACGGGTTTGAGAGGTAAAAAGAAAAAAAGGCTTGAAGCTGGGCTTGTGTTCTTTATTTAAATAAAACCCGGACAGAGAGAGAGATGGAATAACCAGGACAAAGAAGGAGAGAAAGGGGGATGCGAAAGGAGAGCAGGAGAACGAGAGAGGTGGAGGGGGGGGGTATGTAAAATGCACGGTAATGATTTATCTAAGCATGCTTTTCTGCTGCACCCCAAAGTCTCACCGAAACTTTGATCCATGTGTAATTAAAACCAAACGTACGCCGGCTACAGTCTCCATTTCAGGATTGGGAGCTCTTCTTCTGTTCGTGTGTGTGCGTGTGCGTGTGCGTGTGCGTGTGCGTGTGTGTGTGTGTGTGTGTGTGTGTGTGTGTGTGTTGGGATTCACATATGTTTCTAAGCGCTGGGCCCCCATCTGTTTTGGGAGTACATGTACAGTATAAACAGGACACTTTGGGGAGCACACACACACACACAGATGGATGTATGGACTAATGCTATTCTGGAATGCTATTCAAAACGTGTTAGCCCCCCCCTTAAAACCCCATCCCACCCGCTCCTTCAGGTCAAGCAAAGCAAAAACAAGTTAAGCGCTCATTTTCTCCCGGCAGCATTAACATAGGGATGACTAAATAATGGACCCTGACTCTTGGTCTTCTGGTTTAAATTACAGCGCAGCCCCCTCCCCTTACACCCTGCAACCCCTCACCAACCATCCAACCCCCACTCAAAGAAAAACGATTAATCTTTTTTTTTTTTTGTCTCTCTGAATGTTTTACAGTTCTGTTACACTTATTAGCTGCTGGCAGGACGGAGAGTCTTAAATGAAAGCCAAATTGCTTTGGTCATGAGAAAGGAAATGAAAGCTCACTCCAGGGAGAGACTGTGTAGCTGTAGCATACGTGTGTGTGCATGTGTGTGTGTGAGTGTGACTAACGTATGTGTGTGTGAGTAACGTATGTGTGTACAGGCCTTTTCACTATGAGATACTCCCAAGGTGAAATGTCATAAGCTGACTGCTTGCCTGCCTGGGATGTCCCTGTGCACGGGACAGTGTGTGTGTGTGTGTGTGTGTGTGTGTGTGTGTGTGTGTGTGTGTGTGTGTGTGTGTGTGTGTTGCACATATAAGCACGGCAGCCTAATAGGAACAGTATGCTCATTTTGGAGAGATTAGGAGGAATGGACGGGTCTGTATCGAGAGACGTGATCTGGATATGAAGGCCAAAGGAGGGAGGCAGCAAGGGAGGGAGGTTTGACAGAATAAAGAGGGAGTGGTGCAGAAAAAAAAGAGAAAAAAGAGTAAAGAAAGATTGATCTGACTTCAAACCAAGAAAACGGACCGCGACAACTGGAATCAGCATTTAACTTGAATCAAAAAGACTTTAAAACACAGGGAAAATGGCATGGTGTGT
The DNA here is from genome assembly GCF_902827165.1 of Trematomus bernacchii. NCBI lineage: Eukaryota > Metazoa > Chordata > Actinopteri > Perciformes > Nototheniidae > Trematomus > Trematomus bernacchii. The sequence goes on along the minus strand of NW_022987616.1, from coordinate 4,415,730 downwards.
GTCAGAAAGAAGGAAGTTGATCAAATGAGAAAACTATCAGAAAATAGCCTCAGAAATCAGAACAATCGACATCCTAAGCTGACAGACAGAGCAGGTTAAGAAGCACTGACCTTGGCTGGAGGGGCTCTCCTTGACGTGGAACAGCTCGTGGAAGCTCAGTCCCTCCTCGTCCCCTCCCAGGCCCTGCTGGTGCAGCTGCAGCTTCCTCAGCCCCTCGTTCTGCTGGTGGCGAGCGGAGCGGGCGTGCTGCACCAGGTTGAGGCGGGCCTTGGTGGAGTAGTCGCACAGCGTGCAGTAGTAGACACACGACTCCAGGCTGTACGCGCTGTCCTGCTTCTGCAAGTGCTGTGGAACACAAGAGAGGAGGGTGCAGATGTGAGATGGAGTTCATGTTTTACGGCGTCCTGTGGTAAAATTCAAGGGAGTTATTGTTCTCGCAGCTGCATTTGTTTCCTCTTTTAAAAGTTTGGTTGCAAAATTCCAAAGCAAAAAAAACCCAGAAATACCTGTTTTCAAAACAAGAACATAGTCAATGGGTAGATTGACGGTTATTGGACAATAATTGAATATTTTTTTAAGTTTAGGATATAAATCTTTGGTCGTATATAATGTTCTGCAGTTTATTTAAACAATTTAGTGGGCAGTGCTTAAAATAAGCTACCATCTAGAGCAATAAATCCTCTGGAAATCCTTATTATTATCACAGTAACAAAAGGAGTTTGGAGTTTATGTTCACACACTATACCGTCTAAATGAACTGGACATGTTTTAGGTGACATAAAGATTACCAACACACAGGAAGTCAGATAAGGGTTGAGTTCAGAGCAGTGTTTTTGTCTTTAACATGCACATTGTCCGGCTCTGCTCATTGTGGGCAGCTGCAGGGGTTTCTCATTCAACGTGTGCTGTCAGTTGCAAGCCCTTAATTTCCAGTTGCCTCCTTAATGGCATTGCAGCCATGCAAAGCTACCCCCTACCTCGATGTGTGCATGCGCACAAACACACACACGCGCACACACACTCATGCACGCACACACAGCCCCCATCCCACCTTGCCCTACTCCCATACACCCAGTCAAGCCAAGCATATCAAGTGTGCCTCTGTTGTTGCTGCCGGGCTAATGAACAATGCACAAAAACAAAAGACCAGGCCAAGCTTTTATTATCTGATCCTCTGTGGAGGGAGGGGGGGGGGGGGGAGAGAGCAAGGCAAAGAGACACAGAGGTGGCACATGATGGTTAGTTTCTGCTTTGTTAAGATTTATTCATACAGCCATGTGAGAAACAGGTGCAGGCTTCTATGCATGAATTAATACACATAATGGAGTGTGTGCGTGTGTGTGTGTGTGTGTGTGTGTGTGTGTGTGTGTGTGTGTGTGTGTGTGTGTGTGTGTGTGCTAACTATGTCTCTCTAGCAGGAAGATGTTTCATTTTTGAACCATGTAAAAAGTTGATACTTTGTCATGTTGCCTCATTTAATATGGAGCAGGAAAAGAGACTCAAAAATGTGTGTGTGGGAGGTGTGTGTTGTGGGAGGAGGGGGGGCACAGTTAGCTGCAGGTGTGTGAGTTTTAACCCCCCCACCCCCCTTCCTCCTTTGACAAACAGGGATTAGCAACATAGCTACAGCCGCTAACACATCTTTTCTCTCTGTCTCTCCCTCTTTCTTTCTTTTGTAGGAAATCTTACGAGGTTTTTCTCACGAGACGGTGGGACGTCCCCTCGCAGTCAGAGGCCCTTTCAGAAGTCTTAAGTTTTAATTAAGTCGGAGTTGTCAGAAGAAAGCTCCCCTAGTCCAGAGCTCAGGGCCATTAATTACAGCTATCTTTGTTTCTCTGTGAAAGGAGGCCTCCCTTGCTCCTTCTCTCTTTACCTCTTTTCCTTTTTTTACCCTCCCTCCAGGAGAACTGGGCTTACTGAGCCTTTTCTGTGGAAACCACACACATGTATATATATATATATATTAAACATGCATGCACAACAAGGATATATATACACTTTAGAAAATGTTGCCAATCATGGTTCTGTGCTACAAAACTGTGAATTTCTCCCTAAAAGTTGCTGCCCCTGGTCAAAATGGATATGACCAATCATCTTATTCTGACCCTTCATAATGGCCATATGCTAGACCCCACTCACCACCCCTATACTTGCGTACATCCCCCATGTCATCAATCATTACTTCTAAAAAAACAGGGACGCTTCACTGCTGCGTGATATTTGTTCTTTCTCGATTCAATCGTGTCTGGACTTCACTGTAATATACTTTTATTACATGAGCACTTGGCTCGAAATGGGGGGGGGGGCTACTTAGAATCGAATGAAAAAGCTAGTAATCAAACAAGGCTTTTCTTTCCTCCAGTGACAACCTTCAGCCTTATATTAACGACTGCCTCAGGAGGAAAGTTCATTGGAAATATGCGATGAGACATGCTCATGTTGTTAGCAGAGGAGAAAGGGACGGTGTTGAGTCTTTTCAGGACATAGACAGATTCATAAGGGCATGGTCATTAAGGTAGTCACACTGGATCCAGATTAAAAGTAAAACAGAAGTGGATTGAAATGCCTTCCATGTCCAAACCTATATACTATTTGTTTTGAGGCTGCGTCGGCGGAGAGTAGCTGGATGATATACTTGGGGTTGAACCGGGCTGCCAGATAGGTTTAGGCCTAATATTAATTCTCTCCCCATCAGCACATTCCAGAGGGTTTGTTTAAGACCTAAACTAGAGGGCTGTCTGTCGCTCTCTGGCACTCTGCAGGCCTGTAATGCAGGCGGTCTGGTGATCACAGGCCAGAACATCCATGATTTATGAACTTTTAAAGGAGCACTTTGACTCCTGCCAGGCGTGGGCTGTGTAATGCATATTCAAACACACAAACACACTGTTCCTGCTCCTGGGTTTGCGCCCGTGTGTGTCTGCTTGAAATGTGTATGTAATTTATGCCGCGGCTGATTTGTGTGTGCTGTACATGCATTTTGTGTCATATAATTGTCCGTGTATGTGTGTTGTGTGTACGGAACAGCAAAAAGGCCCATCCCTGTCAATATGGCACCTCTCCAGAGTGCATGGTGGTTAATTGTTGGGAATTAGTGTTTGGCAAACAACCAAATAAGCTAACACTCCCTGTGGGCCAATCAAAATCAGCTAAACAGCATTCCCTGGGTGAACCTAAACAGGCACAGACACCTCCCGATGGTAGAGGAGGTGGGCGTACACACCCCCATACACACAGAATGCAAATTATGACACTCGGGACTTCCTGTTTACCTGTCAAAAACACAACATTGTGAGCCGTGTATATGACACTCACACACACACTGGGACTTGTATGAGGAGAGGGGAGGAGAGTCAATTTGACAGGTAAAGGAAGCTCCCTTGTGCAGTGGTTTTCTGCTGCAGTGTGTGTGTGTGTGTGTGTGTGAGGGTGTGTGTGTGTGTGTGTGTGTGTGTGTGAGGGTGAGAATGACAGAGGACTACATTCATTATGCAGAATGAGATGTTTACAAAACACCTTTCTCACACACACATAAACAGACACACACACACACCTCCCCTGCGCTCTCTCCCTGGGATTGGGGGGAGGAAAGCAGCACTGCCGTCTCATATTCATTTGTTCTATCTGTGGTGACAAAGCTGCCTCATTAACTGAATCCTTAATAAGCCAAGGCAACGACATCTTCTCACAACTTCTTTTATCTCTCTGTGCGTGGACGGGAAAGTGTGTGTGTGTGTGGGTTGCGGGGGTTGGTTCAATTTCAATGCTTATTTCCTTATTACTGTATCTGTGTGTGTGCCTGGTTTTTATGCATCAATAATTTCAACTCTACTTTTTTTTTATTTTACCTCTGAAGTGCGTCTCTTTGTCTTTGCCTGTGATTGTGCGTGTGCACCGGTAATACGACAAAAATATTTGGAAAGCAGTGCATAGCGGTGAAGCTGTGTTTTCGTCCATAAAACAAATGACAAATTAGGGTATTCAGTACAAACATGACTCTTTCCTGTCATTAAGTGTAGAAGCAGGCAGCTAATGAACACTCCACTACCACAGCTATGTTTAAATAACCACTGTGAGTGTGTCAGAGCGTGTGTGTACGAGTTTTATATGTAAAGATTCCGTACATACTTCCTGTTTTCCTATTTGTGTCCGTAAAGAGTGTGTGCATGCATGCAAATGTGCACCCTAGACATTGTGAAAATAAAATCCTCTTATCTCCTTTCATCAGTTTATTTTAGGGGAAGCTTGTTATTGAGTATACCTTCTTTCTGGAACGTCACCAGCTTCCGGTGCTATCCCCTGGGCCCCCAGGGGCCATCGGAGACAAAAACAGCCCCACTTGGCCCGGCAAACAACAAAAGCGTGTTTTGTTCCTTGAAAGTATTTTAAACACATACCAGTGCTGCCTGGAAGGCTGCCAAGTGTAGAATTCCATCAGTGCTACCACCTCCCTAACACATGTTACTGCTAACCGCCGCTCAGCCCCCCAGACATAGATGTAACGCAAGATCACTACCAATGGATCCGCTGGCAGACTGCACGGCTGTAAGGAGATGCTGAAGGCCCAGGTATGTGCCACCTTGCTTCCGCAGATAAAGAGAGCGGCAAATATAGTGTATGGAGAGACGGATCGTGTGCTGCACACGCACAAAAACAAATATGCAAATAAGAGCCACATAGAAAAAGTGCTGAGTGCAAGTTGCACACAAATACAGACACAATGCACATCTCCTGGTTTCCTCCTCACTCCTACAAGGCCACTGTGTGTGATCTAAAGATACCGGAGAAGCAAAACAACTCCAGAAAAAAATCCCCTTACCCGACCTTAATTTTTTTTTCTCCTGTAGGCCGTCTTTTCTTTCTCTTACTTTCATAAATGCAAAGAAAAAGATTTCCTTCAGCTAAATAGTGTCTCCTGTTTCTCTCAGCTGTCTGCTTGCTGGCAGTCACATGTGATCCGAGCTCTGGGACTTGTCCATGAGGTGCAGGGCCTGTAGGCGAGCTTAGCTGAGGTCATCCAAAAATAATAAGCTTCCAACGCGTAATGGCCGGCAAGCCAAATAAATGAATTATCACAATCATATGTACTAGCTGTCTGCCGCTCTTCCCAACTCCAGCGCTGTCTGCCTTCATTCAGCTTGTTTCACTCTGCCTTCTTTATTTTCTGTAGTGATCGCATGGGAAAAAACTCACTTTAAAGTACGGTCTTGTCTTCCATTTTTCTGACTCCCACACATGGACACGCCGACACACACACACACTTGTAGCAGTGACGTAAGTGTGTCTGACGGATGGAGCAAAGGTCACTCTGAAGTTCACAGCTTCCCGACCTCTGGCCCCCTCACTCGGAAAAGAATCCCTTCTGACTCTCTATCTCTTACTCTCTCTTTTTTCCAGGCACAAACACACAAAAGTGATGCAGACCAGAGCGAAAAAAAGGAAAGAAATCGTGTTGATTTACGATCTGATCCACTTCTTCTGGTCGTAATCAGTGAGTGTGTTTTAAATATCTTTTTTGAGTCTCTAAGCACTGTCGCCAGATGTTTTAAAATATACTGACCCAGCAGATAGGAATATTCTAGCAGACAGAAACACCAGAACAAATCTTCATCGGTGCATGTCTGTGTGACTTGAAAGCCAGCTCACCTCCATCCCCCATGAAAATGGATCAGTATTTACATTAGCATTAGATTTAGACAGCATGGTTCAGCCACTTACTCCCTATTAGCCATCCTGACCTTAGCCCATTAGGGTCTAAAAGCCCCCGCTTGTCTCCAACGCAGCCAGGTGAGACTGACCAGACCTCACTGTTTCCCTAAATCATATTGCAGCTGTGATTATCTTTTCCATCGACTCACAATGGGACAGACATCATAAAATGCTGAGATCAAGATCATTGAAATGCTAACATGCTTGTGGGATTATCTTTTTCCAGTGCTGCACGAGGGGGAGGGATATTGCTGAAATGCTAACATGCTTTTGGGTAGGGTTCATCATTTTCCATTTTTCCCAAGATGCTTTTGGGAAATCAAGCTAAGGCCTAATTGACAGGATCTAAGAAAAACAAAAATAAAGCGGTCGAAAAGCTGGGGCTTCAGCTTATTGGCTGGTACCATCAAAGAGATTTGAATTACACTGATGTTGTTATATTTAACTAAAACTGAAAGGGAAGAGAAGGGAAAATAAATTTGGTGCCGAAAGGAGCAGCAATTTTTTTGCCAAGTTTGTTTTTCTTTGCTCGGTTCGTAATGGAGACTTGCTGAAAGAGAGACAAAAGGAAGGACAGAAGCATACAGTGAGAGAAACTATATAGATTGAGAGGCGAAGGCGGTGAGAATCCATAACAGAAAGAACAAAAGAACAAGAGACAGAGAGGGAGAGAATGATAGGGAAGAATCTAGTCGAGTGTAGTCGGGTTCAAATCACTAATTACACATTCCTGAGCCTGTGAAGGGGAGTATTGTTTTCCAGTTAGCCCCTACCCTGTCGCATGGTTTCACTTAGCACAAAACAAAAGGTACAGGGAACAAAACACAAGCCTAATACCAGGCCCTGCTAATGACAGAGAAATGGGAGAAATTATCTCTGGGGTGGATCCTCGTGAGAACATGGCTAGTGATTTCTGGACAAAGGGAGTTCATTTTGAAACTGTCACAAAATGGCAGACTGTCTGCTACTTTCTTTAAAGAGCCAAATGAATGTAATATCAAGCTACTTTTATCCTTAACATTTACATAGAACATAATATCTCATGTTACCGAATCCTTTTCCTAAAATGTACTTCCCAACACACATCAAAAGGTTCGGTCCTTATTCTCAGGAAACAATGTGACTTGTGTGTACAAGCTGTGTATAAGTGTGTGTGTGTGTGTGTGTGTGCATGTTGGAGTGGTACCTCTGCCAGGAAGAGCACAATGAAAGCACCTCTTCAGCGGCGCCGTTTTGCATATTGCCACAGGAAATCAAATGCCTCGCAGTTGACCTACAAGATGGCACACTTGATCCCTCCCTGCTTCCTTTTACAGAAGGCGGTCGATTCAAGCCTGCGCCTCTCTCTTTTTGTCTGCAGCAAACATTTATATAGCGACTGTGTCTCCGAAAAGATAACAGTTTCCTCAACAATTTCTGACACGTCACATAAAAGTCAAGGGACAACCTGGGATGTTCTGTCTACCCCCGTAAACCTATAATGATGAGTTCTGTGCTGTTCCGGCAACAAAGAGGACCCTACCATTTTCTCCGCAAAGCAGGGGGGGGGGGGGGGTGGTAAGCTGATAGCAGTGGCAGCGCTGGGCAGAGTCGCCTGGCTGGTAGTGTTTGCCCAGGCCCAAGCCCCGGTCTAAAGGAAGGATATTGTTTTCCCTGAAAAAGCCTCAGCCGCAGTCCGCATACCAGCGTCCACTCAACATACCAATGGGCTCTTTGAAGATTACTCAAATGTTTGCCTTTGTTCCCCCCCTCCGCCAACTCCCCCCCACCCCATCCGCCCCTACCCCTAGTCCTAACCTACACTCCTGCCAGAACAGGGAAAAAAGAGGAGAAAGGACAGACTTATATCTTCGGAAAACAGTGGGAAAGCAATACCACCCTCAGCTCAGATTCAAAATGGCCTCTGTAGGGGATGTGCAACCACTGAAAGGAATAATATCGGCACGGCCACCAGCATAGTAAACATAAACAATAGAGAGGGGTATTAATGCATGCAGCAGATACTGTGTATGGATGCAAGTGACCCATCTGTATGCCGGTACATGCTTTTAAAGACTCCTGATCCCTCTGCATGTATGACCACAATTAGTTAAATTTGATCAATCCAATGGGTTAATTTAACTTAATGTGCCGAAATACTCAGGACCCCCCCCCAACCCCCCATCCAACCCATATTAATCCCGAACAAGTAAGTGGGCTTTCTATCAGGTCTATTTCAAAGCATTAGGGATTACCTCGCAGAAACTAAGCTGCTTGAACTCGCAGGAGGTCAGCAGTATTGTGCATGCTGCAGGGATGGAGGAGCGGCGTGGAGACGGATAGACAGCAGGACAGGTCAGTTCCTCTTTCTCCAGCTCTCCAACAACATCCCTCAATCCGTCTCCCTCCCTCCGTCTCTCCCTCTTTTCATCCTTGTCTCTCTCTTTCACCGTATAATCGAATATCTCCCACTACTTATCTATTCACTGAGCACCTAATGGTTAAAATCAATTACAGCTGGAATGCTGAAATGCCGAATACTGGGCCACATGCTGATAATGACAGAGAGAGTGTGAGAAGGAGAGAGGAAGCGACAGAGAGGGAGACTTGGGACCGTTCCAAGGGAGGCACAATTACCTCCAATCGATTGATTATTGATTTGGAAGGGCGTTGAGGAGTATTTCAGTTCAACTTTGTCCATATCAATATCCTGATAGCTTCATGAGAGGGGAAAAGTGGGGTTCTTCTGTCTAAATGCCATTAAAAGGCTGATTATTTCAAGAATAAAACACCTACTTGCCTCTAATTGACATGTAAGGAGATAACTTTCAGACAAATTGAGGCACGTATTTTAATGTCAGGATATTTCAAAGGTAGCGCTAATGAACTTACACAAAAATATGTATCTGATCTTGCTGCCATGGGATCTGTCTGTGATCAAATCAACATATCAAAAGTGAAGCAGCGTGCACCGAGAGATCATGTTTGAGATCATGCGCCCTCTTTGATTAGTTCCTTTTTTTGTATTAAAAAAAACACTCTTGTTATCTTTGTCCCAATAGGAAGATCAAGAGCAAGGAGGAGTTTGAAAAAAGGATAGGAGGAGGAAGAAGAAAAAGTGTGTGAGGAGGGGCGGTAAGGATAGGAGGAGGAGGGAAGTGTGTATTTGGGGAAGGGTAGGAGGGGTTCAGATGAGCCAAGGGGGGGTGGAAGAAAAAGACAAACTCCTGTGAGCTCCTTTGTTCCAGCATCCCTGCGATGTTCCCTTCCTTCTGGAGGTCTGGAAGACACTGACCCCCCCTTCCTCTGTACACACTCCATAACCCTCTCTGCTATCGTTCCCATACCTGTCAGCCCCGATCTGCTTCACAGTCCCCTGCACATGGACAAATGGCTTGGCCCCGGCCCTGGACCCGGCCCAAGTGACCCACGGCTCAGAGAGGAGTGGGGATGATTATGAAGAGGATCACATCTGGCTATTAATACCACAAAACTGGCCTTGTCTTTGTCTTACACCCAGGGAAAAACACCTAAAGAAAGAATGAAAAGGCACTGCACAGGAGGGGGAAGCTGGCTAGGGTAATTAAACATTACGTATGAGTGTCAATCAGGAGCTGGACCAAAGCTGGACACACACACACACACACACACACACTAATGCCTTGCCGACCATCTGGTTAAGGCGTTGTGGAGGGAGAATGGGCGAAACTCTTATTAATATCTATGAGGATTATTAGGAAGGCAGGGGGAGGGTGGGGAAGTCCATCTATTCAAACCTTTCTGTCAAACACACAAAGCAACAGCCTACACACACACAAACACACACATGCACACACCTGCTTTTATGCTTTAATTAGCCACCACCCCCCACTTCACCACCCCCACCCCCGGACCTCTGAAAGATTTCCATTGTAATCTCCACGCAGGTGAAAGAGGAGACGATTTGAATAATCTACAAACTGGCGTCTCTTTGCCTCGCAGAGAGGGAGAGACAAATAACTTGTAGGAGTGAGTAAAGAAAAGACACTGAAGTTAATTCATTCATGCTGCTCAGGTTTATAGCCCTGAACTCTGGTTGGCAGGCTGCATCATCAGTCTCCATGAAAATCTATATATTGCAGTCAAGTAGCATCTAGTGTGAAGTGTCCGCAAACATTCATTTTTTCTCTGCAATAGTGAGACAAGTGATCAAGAGCCCAGTGCCCGGAACAGAGGCTCAAGTGGAAAATAGTAACATGATAACCAATTGTATGTGAGTGCAGTTACTGTATGTCTCCATGAAAGTACGTAATACCACACCTCTGTATTCACATATGCATTTATGTGAGTGTGTGTCATAAATGGTGACGTGCATTTGAAATAGATCTCTGCTCTTGTCTATTCCGGGGACAGGGTACAATGGCTTTTTATGCAAATCTATGGGAGTCAATCTCCTGTCCATTTCCCCAGCACACAAGTCCACATGACAGTCCAATAATTTGGGCTGCATATATATAGGGCCATTTGATTTTCAAATGAGAGTGGGCAGGGTTGACCCTTGCTAATAGCTGAGGCACAGAGGTAGACTTAATATCACAGATGCATAAGCACAGCCAACTCCACAGAGGGGAGATGGAGGAGAGTAACATGTGAGGGGTGGGAGGGGGGAATTGAAAGAATAAAAAATCCAATGGTTGATGGAAAAAAAAGGCAATAAAAAAGATAAATAAATGAGAAAAGTACAAAAAGATAATAAAAAAGGGAGAATCTTTCTTTTGATGCATCAACAATCCAGCCCTTTTTTCTCTCCTTCTTTTTCTTACATCCCTCCCTCTTCTCATCACTCCCCCGTTTAATTCCCCCCACCCCTCATTTCCCGGCTATGGTGTTGCCAAGAGGATCATGGGTAATGAGATGGTCTATCTGCGGCTCCCCAGGGGAGAGATAGAAAAAGAGGGAGGGAGAAAATGGGAAAAAGAGAGAGTCCGGGACAAAACAAAGAGAGAGGGTGAGACGGAGGCAGTGGGAGACAAAAAGAGACACCTTTTAAAAAAAGAGACAAAAGTGCAAAATGTCCCTGTCTATTTCTGTCCTGAAGTATTTTAGAAGGATGCATTCAAAAGACGATTGTATGGGAAGAGAAGAAACATAATAATAAAAACAGAGATATGGAAATGTGCAGTGGACCCCGGATGTCCATTTCCGCTTGAATTATGACGGAAAGCTGGTCGGACAGACAGGGTGGGGTGCTGGTGGGCTGAGGACAGTTTTAGATTTATTCGGACAGCCATCTGAGAAACAGGTGCCATGGCCTACCAGACAAAGTGCGTTGGTGTAACCGTGTGTGTGTGTGTGTGGTCCTTGACCATGCCACATTGACCATGAACATTCTCAACTCCTAATGACCCAGGGGCAAGCACGGCCCAGATCTAAACCTCAAAGCTCTGCGGGGACACACACACACAAACACACATGCTCGCTACAAACTGAACCCCCTACTTAGCCCTGCAGCACTTGTGAATGGCACTGACAGATTTACTCCTGTCTCCATGTGTATTAAGGCCAGTGTTTGTTATTAAAAATCATAACGAAACCATACATCATCATATTCAACGCGAAGGCAAACACGGGCCCGGCCAGCTATCGACACGCCATGCTACGGCAGCATTAAATGCAGAGCTTACCTCACATGCTGCTAGCATAAAAACGCTACGTTAAAACACCTTCCATTTAGTCATTTACAATGCTTCTAGGGGTTAAGGAATTGCACTTGACAGCTGTGATAACACTGAAGTGAGGTTCCCTAGACACTTTTAATTTCCAACTAAATTCTGTATCACTAGAGATACTCTGGAAAACACCCAACGCGGTATCATTCTCATTAAAACAAAGAGAAACCAATCGGATTTCCTACACTTCCTCTCCAGTATGCAGCGAGGCTTCGACCTCCGCTTTCCCCATATAAGGCGTGGGACTTCCTGCGCCACCTGCTGTGCCCTGGACACCAGATGACTTGGTGTCCGTGTGCTGCTAATGTCATTTCCCTCTTGCAGTTTCAAAGTCTGGAAAAAAAACGTTCAAACTCTCAATTCCCCTTAGAAGTACTCCTTCGCTGCTACAAAGGAGCCATAAAAAATCCTGAATATGCTTTTTGTTTGTATCTTCAAATGGTTTCCCATGCCATAAAGATATTCTATGTTTCCAAAAAACCAGATGGTGAAGTCGTCAACACTCGGATCTTTTATGCGCCCGGCCAAGCTACCTCCATCCCCATGTGCTTTTCACCTCTGCCAATACATAAAAGGAGAGGTGTTTTTCTGGTCAAATAAAGAAATTATTTTTTTCCCTCTGCCTTTGCTCTGCTGCTCTTATGCTTTCTCTCCCCCTCTCTCTGCTTTACTACCACATGTCCAAGGGTAAAATAGTGGGATTTCTGCCAGAGGCATTAAAAGCGTCATCTGTGGAACAGATTTGTTGAGGCCTGTAGGGTAGGTGGGTGGGTATATGAGGTACACGGGTGCATGGGTGCACAGAGGGGGCATTGGGATGACCCTCACTTGCCTTGGTTAAACTGCTGCTTGTGTGTGCCTGAAAGCGCCTGCTTTTTAAGTTTAATGGGAAATATTTCTCTGCTGATTGTACTTCTTACAATTTAACACAAATTATATAAATAGATGTTTTAGCTGCTAGTGTTCAGTGTATCTGGCTAACCCTCCCTTTCAATCCATTAAAACTGCTGCCAAATGTTGCTAAAAGTTCAATCATCAATGTTCAAGCAGCACTTTTCGTAAAAAAATATTAAAAAACTGTACATTTCCCCTCTGTGGAACAAATAAAGGATTTCTGATTTTGATTAGTTTAATGAAGTTAGTCAAAATTTCCTGAGGATCTCCAACTTATCCCCGTAACAAGTTCAGCCTGTCGACTGTCATCCAATCATGTGTCATCCCACGACTGTTTGAAATAACCTTAAGGATGCCAATGTGCTTAATCCACTCAGGCCTTTGAACTGTAGGCAAGAATTGGACACAGATTTCTGAATGAGTGCAATTCCTACAAGATTACTGTGTTAAAACATATGATATACAAAATGTTTAAAGGAGTGACTTAAGCCTGAGGCAGTGGACTTCTTGTAATTCAGATTTATATTTTGTTTACATATTTCTCGTATGTCATTCTGTCTCCTCTGGTTTTCCAATGTGTTGCCAAAGAGAGCTGAAATTGTACAGCTGTTTGATTTAATCTTTTGTATCGCTAAGTAAATCATTGTGACCATGTCTTCTTATTATAACACAAAACTAGTATTACTGTTGTCTCTTCATTTAAGACACACCCACACCCCCACACACACACACACACACACACACACACACACACACACACACACACGTTATACAGTAGTAAAGAAATCCTCATTAATGTAATGCACTTGATCCTGTCCTGTAGGTCAAGGCCTCTGAAATGTAACAGCATCCTATTAAGCTGAAGGAGATGTCTGACCATCTAAATCACCTCAGATATATTGGAGAGGAGAAATATGCCAAATACTGGCTGCGTGAGAAATCGTTTATTGCTTAGAGAGTGAAGGGTATCATTAGTTTTGTTTTATGTTATTTAATACACCCAGAGTAACATATGATCTCCTTTGATTGTGTCATTGTTCAAAATATATGGCTCATTACTCTTATCAAGAAAAACAAATTATTCCAGTTTTATTTGTGGCTGGGAGAAAAAACCAAGACAGCTGAAGATAATCAGAACTTTGAAATATGTGGAACTTGCTGATATGATGTGACTTGTGTGTAATTAACAGTAACAGTAATGCCAGCCGGTCATAAGCAGGATGTATACCCATATCGGATGGAAATCTTCCTGCATGCTCTAACAGTGACCTTTTTCATCTCGGCCATTCCATTCTCATGGGAACTTTATATCCATGTGACATTGCAGTGAAGAGGATGGGGCAAATTCTTTATAAACAAAACCATGTGTGCTTTTTCTAAATCTGACCTTAAAATAAATGGTCTTCCCCTCAGATGTATTTCAGTCGGAATGAGGCTGCATTGTGCTGTGTTTTGTAGAATATAATGTCAAAAATGTTTACCTTGTAGAGGCGGACGGCACCCTCATGCCTCTGGTTGGTGGCGTGCAGTCTCAGTTTATCCACGCTGTTGCTGTAGTAGTCACAGGCGTTGCACTTGAGGTGCACGGGGTTGCCGATGGCGACACACTTTAATCTCCACTGGTTGGCCTTGCCTCCCTCCTTGATGTGGGCCACCAGCTGGTGCTTCTGCATGTGCTTGTCCGTCTTGCAGTGCAGCTGGAAGTTGGCCTTCAGCTGGGTGTTGTAGCTGCACAGTTTGCACTGGTAGACGTCGCCGACCACGCAGCGCCACTCCTCTTCAGGCAGGGCGCGCTCGGCGTTGACGTGGGCGTTCAGAGCCTCCAGGCTGTCCGAGGAGTAGCAGTTGCACACGGCACACTGGTAGAGGCGCAGGGAGGGGTCGTTGATGGGTGGGGACAGAGAGGAGAGGGAGGGGTCTGATGAGGACATGCCCCCCATTCCACCTGAGGACACCAGGGATAGGTCGTCTGCCATCAGCTGACCACTGGCCAGACGCAACTCCGCTGATAGGTCACTGCTCACTGTGGAGAAAAAGAACGCAGGTCAGACAGAAAAACTGAAATGTGTTTAAAATAGGGTTACACAGAGTACATGGAAGCATCGAATAAGACCATGTCAGATAGAAGGCATGCAGCATAAAAACAGACGGCATGGCAGAAAGACAGGGCTCGTTTGAAAATGAAAGGCTGGCATGCACAGGGAGGGATAAAGGATAGAGAGAAAGAGAAAAGGCTCTTTTAATGAAATTAAGTGTGGAGAGAAAAGTGAGTCCTCCATGCAAGCCCCTCTCACACAAAAGGATTTGATAAAATAAAGCCTCACAGAGGACTAGGGCTCCTTACAAAGTCTTGTCTATAAAAAACCCTAATAGGATTGAATCAGGATCAATTACAATCATCCTTTTCAACTTGCTAACTCGCTCATCAGGTAGCTTTAATTACTGCTCTCAGCAACGGTTTTAGGGCTCCGAGCGTTCCTCATCCACGCAGAGATTTGAAAAGCTGATCAATGCATTATACCAGATTCTTCTTTCTTCTGCCTGCCCACGTAGGGAGAAGAAGAAAAAAAAGATCTGCCATTCATAGAAATGTAATTAACTCGTTCATTTGATCCCCTCATTGTCTCTCTATGCATGCTTCCAAAGCTCATCATGTCTTTTTTTAGATAATATCTCAACATGGTGTTTGGAGCACAGAGAACTGAACAATTACACATCATCTTAATCGAGTTTCTTTTTACAGTTTAAGTATAATTCCCCCAATTAGTGGATGCCTAGATGTGTGTCGGTGTGTGCCGCTTTTTAAAAATATTTCCTGCTCACACCATCTAAACCTAGGTACAGCTGCGCTCACTATGGGGAGCTGTGTGTTATCAGTGTAATTCACTGAGAGTACATCTGCTAGCTGGGCTGTGACCTCCACGCTAGAGGAGGGAGTGGGTGTGTAACACTGCAGGGTCATTGTTAAATCTCGCTCACTCCTACGGGAATCCGCTTCCTGCTGTGTGAGAGTGTGTGTATGTGTGCGTGTATGCACATGTGTGTGGGTCCTCTCCAGGGTGAGTGAAGGTGGGGCGGGGTGTGTATGGGGGGGATTAAACTGACTTAAGAAAATTACAAATGAAAGATTAAGAATAATTCTCATGTGGCGTCTCATAATCATTTTTTAATCAGTGAGAGGGGTCAAAGAAGGGAGACAATGACAGAGGGACAATATGAGAGAGGAGATAAGAGGGGAAAGAGAAAGAGTGGTGGGTGAGGCGAGGGGGGCGAGGTAAAGAGGATGGGAGCAGAAAAGAGAAGGTGAGAGGGCAGGACAAAAATGAAGAGCAACAAAAGGAAAGGCACAGAGATAAAAACAATGCCCAGATGGAATCAGATATATGAGACAATCGCATAAAACTGACCAAGAGAAAGATGAGTGGAAGAAAAAAACCAAGCTCAAAGGCAAACATATTAACAAGGATTTATTAGAAAGGAGACCTTTCTGGCTTTTAGATTAATGGGTTAAACTCATGTTTCATTTTAATTTTAAAATCCCTCACCTAGACCAGATCCAAGAGCAGCCGCGGTTGCAGGATCTAGCTGGAACGGGTTAATCATCATCTGGGCTTCTGGGCCGCTGCTGCCAGCTGGGCACTCCAGTTTCACACCTGCCAGGCCCATGTTTTGAGCCAGGTAGTACTGGTAAAGCTCTGCCTCAGCCGGGGCCAGGCCCATATGCAGGCTGTGTTGGATCTGCTTCATGTTCTGCTGCAGCAGCATCATGTTGTGCATGTGTTTCTCGCTGGTCATATGGATGCGCAAGTTCCGCGCTACGTTCGTCTCATAGTCACACACCTGTTGGGGTAAATAAAATACAATTACACATCAAATTAAACTATACCTTATTTGCATTCAAACATTGTCAAGCTATTATTTGCATTCATATACTGTTAATAGGCATTTACAACAACTTAAGCAACACCAACAAATCATTAGTACCTAAACCACACAACACTATAAAATGCAAGCATTTCAATAATGCAGTCATGATTCATTTGTTCTGGTTTCTGCTTGGAGATAATCCTAGAATGTATGAGAAATTCTGTTTTATAATGACCCTCAGATAATGTGGCAGAAAAATAATAGACATAGTGACGCAGAGGGAAATAACTAGCTGATTGTTTCGACATTTGCCACCAAAGCGCTACAATGACACTGTTGTTTCATTACCTCACAGCGCCAAGTTGGCTTCTGTTTGGGCTTGGATGGCGAGGGTGCCCCGCAGCTTCCACCAAGGCTGGCACTGGGCACAGGGTTGACATGGTTGTGGGTATGGTTGTGGGTATGGTTGTGGTTGTATTGAACCTCAGTGCCACCGTTCTGGAGTGTTTGTACGTTGTTCAGATGCTTGTCCGACTGCATGTGGATGCTTAGGTTGCCTTTGGTGGTGGTTGAGTAGTTGCATACCTAAAAAAGAACAACAACAACTGATATCAGATGATTGATTAAGTATTACATTGTCTTTAGTCAGTTGTGTGAAATCTGTGAAAGGTGTTCAATTAGAATATGTCCACCAAACCCTGAGCATATTTTTGGTTAGTTCATAAATACAAGTTGGCTAATAAAACCGCACCCCATTTAAAGAACATCATGATTATTAGGATTTTTCAGAAAGATAAAAAAAGACAGAGTTAAATAGAGGTCCATTAAGATAAAAAATGTTATGGACAGACCTCGCAGCGGAACGGCTTGTATCCACAGGTATAGCTTTCGCCTCTGGCTAAACGAGGGTGAGGCTGTCCTGTGCGGCAGTACGAACATGATCCACCGGACTCCGGATGTTTCTCCTTCATGTGGGCGTCCAGTGTCTGCTGGTACTTGTAGTGCCAGTTACACTTGGGACACTTCAGCGTCTTGCAGGAGTTACGTGAATGCATCATCGTCATATGCCCTCCCAAAGACCGTGAAGATCCCAAGACTGTGTCACACTTGGGGCACTCCACCCCACTACCTGGTGACCCTTCACCTGGACCAGGGGTACCAGGTGTCCCAGGAGTTCCAGGCGTACTGGGATTTCCTGTGTGTTGATGCAGGGGTCCAGGACTCTCATCATCTCGGCGCAACATCATCATGTCAAGGGGGTGGGAGGACGGCGACGACTCATCCCGTCCTGCCAAGACTTCACTAGAGTCATTGCTGCTCTCCCTCTCTCTGGCAGCTGCCAGGGCAGTAGACAGGCGGCCCTTTTCCAGCTCCATCTTCTCACAGGCAGTCAGGGAGTACGAGGAGGTGGATGCAGGGCCTTTACTGTCAATGTTAAACTTTAGCACACTGTTGGAAAGGGGGGAAATACTTTGGTTTAAGAGAGGGAAATCTTTGCTACTGGTGCTATCAGCCAGCTGGCCTGTCATGGCCATGGTCATGGCCTGTTCCTCCTCCTCGTCTACCTCCATTTCTACTCCACCATTGGAGTAAGAATCTTCATCCTGCTCGGGACTTTCTCCTCCAACTGCACCGGGCTCCCGCTTGACGAGCGGGTACTGGCTCAGGTCCGGCCCATTAGGTTGCAAAGTGCATGTGTCCCTAACGTGGCCCTTGCAGTCACTATCAGAGTTCTGACCCTCCAGGTTGCTACCAGTGGCAGCAGAATAACTCCCACTGGGAATTCTGTGGGCACCAGCTCCTCCCCCGAGGTTTGGGTTGATCTCGGCCTTTGGCATGATTTGGGTTCTGGGGGTTTGGTCATTGGAGGAGCTGCTGGCACTGCCCTTCAGGAAGGCAAAACCTGCCTGAAGGGAATCGGTATTTTCCCCACTGCTGTGGAAAGCGTTCCACAAGCCGCGGAGCCCGGTGTCTGGCCCTAAGAAGTTGGCAGGTGTGGGAAAGTGGGGTAGCACAGAGTTATGGGGGTTTTTTGGTTCCAGAAAGCTTATAAGAGGTTCTTTGTCCTTGCCGATGCCCTGGATGATGGCAGAAACGTGCTTGTTGCCCAGCAGTTTCTGCTCCTGATCATTCAGGGTCATACGGTGGTCATGGACAGCATGCGTCACGAAGGAACGGCTGTAGCCGAAGGACAGCTTGCAAAGGAAACACATCAGCACAGGTTTCCGCCGCCCATCGGCCACACAGCCCTCAAACTTGGACAAGTCCACATTGTTGGGGACATCTTTGGACACACAGGAGTTTTTGGCTGCACCATCCGCCTTAAGATAGTCTTTGTCATTCTTATGGCGGAGGTCATAGACACGGAAACTGTGCAACACGGGACCAGCGCCCGCCAGCCCTCCAGCTGAGGTATTTGGGAAGGAGGGGTGGTCGGCCACTAGGGGTTTATTTCCCAGGGATGAGGCGATGTGGAAGGTGTTGATGATCTGGGGGTAGAAGGACATGGGTGCAGTGGACTGCTCCAACCGTTCCCCGCCTGGGCTGAGGCCACGCTGGCCACTACTGACCTGAGCGTTGGGGAAGGGCTGGGGGGGCAGTAGGCCCCTGTATTGGAGAGGCACAGGGAGCCCCCCTTGGTTGCCACACTGCTCTTTGGTGTCCTCCAGAATGAAAGCAGAACCATCGGGCTGGTAGATGATCTCACTGCTCAGGTTCTCCACATCACTATCCTCTTCCATCTCCATCTCACTGTTCATGTCCCTCATTTCTGCAACACCCATCCCACACTCTCCTTCATCTTCACTCTCCTCCCCTACCATACCGTCAAGCTCCTCACCCTCCTCTTGACCTCCAATGGTAGGCAGACGGGCATTGGGGCAGTGGTGCTCCATGTATTTTTGTAAACTGGAGAAGGAACTAGAACATTCGTTGCAGGGGATCTCCTTTGCCGGTGCCACGGGAGATGTGGCAGGGGCAGAACAGTCCGAACCCAAAGCTGCTCCTCCTCCTCCTCCTACTGGTAAAGTCCCGGTAACACTCCCTTTGTTACCGGTAGTAAAGCTTTCTCTCCGACTCTGTTCAGCTACAAAGTCGTTGGTTGTACTGACATTGGTGGGGGTGGCAGAGGACCTCAGCGGGCTCACAGCGGGCTCTCCAAGGCCATTCTCTGGCTCTCCAATGGCAGCAAGCGACATTTGGTTGTTAGTATTGGCGTTGTTGCTGTTGGCGACACTGGTCTCCATGGGGATGACGGGGTTGTCCTCAGCAGCAGCGTCCAGCCTCTGGCCACCATGTTCCTGCTGCCGTGACGACACCATAAGGGGAGAGTCACAAGTTGCCATGACGACCACTACATAGGGATCTCATCTCATCCAGCCTAACAGGGACCTGAGTTTGGGAAAGACAGAAAAAAAGGAAAACAGACATTTAATAAATGTGTGGAAATTTGCTCAAAATTCAACATAGTAAGTTAGTAATATGTACTCAACCAAAGTTGTATTTTAGAACATCAAAACAAGATGACGGTTATCTACATCTGTATAGCACATCACCTACACGAAATAAGAACAGATTTAGCTAAGTAGCTAGCACCATGACAACTTTTGAAAATTGGAGAAATCAGATATTAACTGCTCCCCCTTGTATCGTTGTCTTATAACTGGCTGACTGAGATTGCTTGCCAAAACAACAGAAACAAAATCTCCTTGAACAAAAGTTTAGTCCCCAGGGATCAGGGCTGGGAAACGGGGGAATTAGGTATAAATGAATGAAGCAGCTCCCACGACAGCCAGCAGTGGGGAAGTTTATAGGAATAACCCAATTGTCGAGTAAATAGAATCTTTGATCGACATACCACTGTGCAACACAGGAAGCAGGAGCAGTTTCCCTTTTATCGTATCCTTTGTGCTAATGCAATGCTAAAAGAGAATGATGTCAGGCTTGTACCAGCTAGCTTTGCTAACCCTCAAGATGTTGGCAAATTCACTAATAAGACAAGGACAATCAAGTTTATGAAATAAGTCATATGCAGAACTGTTAGTGTCTTCCTTTAAGAGGAAGAGTGGATTAGAGTAAGAGGAAGAGTGGATTAGAGTTAGAGGAGACGTCATTCATTGGCTAAATCAGTCTTGGCATGTTCTTACTAGTCAGGAGTTGCTAATTAGGCAGCACCTATTAAACTATTAATGCCATGAAGGTATGACGGAGCGGACAATTGAAAGTATGAAACTGTATATTGTCTTGCAGCTAAGCAAAGGTAGAACATCGCATGTTGTCAAATTGTGTAGGGTGCTGAAGCAGGAATAAATAAGGAAAGTATAGAATTTTTACATTCATAATATTTCCAAATGTCTTTTCATATAGGAGTGAATGGGAGAACAAGAAAGAGAGAAAGAGAGAGAGAGAGAATGAGCTTTCAGGAGGAATGATGTTTGGAATACCAGTGAGATGTTATCAATCCTGGGCGGCTGCCCATCTCTCAACCCCTCACTACTTAAATCTCTGGGCTTTTCACAACAAGCCACAAATGCGAACGCAAAAGCTCACACAACTGTGCGCACACAATGTACAAAACGGCCTCCTAAGCCCACAAACACACACAGTACCCCACAGTCATTTCATTTGTAATCATAGGCATTATTTCCCATCACCTAAAAAGAACAAGGAGAAACAACTGAGAAAAAGCCATAAGGGGAGGAAAGAGAAAAAACAAACTAAAAGCTTGAGAAATGAAGCTTCACTGCTACTTAGAAGAAACTGCTTTCTTGCTCAGCTAAATGCAACAAATGAACTCCTTGTGCATGCCAGTGTTTTTTCACTTGATACAATACCAGCGCCTTTCGGAGGCTCGCGTGTAAATGAGCTGGCATTAAAAGAAAGCTTTAAAGAGCCACGTTAACCTTTAACCCAATCCACCTGCTGCTTAATTCTCCCTCTCTTTTCCTACACTCCCTCTCTCTCTCACAACAAAGCTACAAAGCAATTAGAGGATTAATCTGCAACAATCCAGGGCTAAACAAAGCCAGTGGGAGGGACAGTAAAAGCGTGAGGAATGAAATCAAACATGTGTGTGAGTATGTTTGTGGGTGCATGCGTGTGCACGCGCTATAATCAGATCTAATCTGACATATCCCAGCGATGATTCCATGGGGACTAGTGATAGATTAAAAAAGGGAGAAATTATGTTTTCACTCTCTGGGTCTCACTCAGCTTCTGTATATCTATTCGAGAGATTAAAGAAACTTAATTTCAGTGCTTCTGTGTTCAGCATGGATTTGGAAAAAGGCGAGATTTAGACACAGATGCAAATACCTATCTTTACTCTCCAGTAAACTCCAGCCAACTGCTACATCGAGAAAACATCATTTTCTTAACCCAAGTGATGTTTAGCCCAAGGCACAGATCCTGAACATAACAACTATGGTTTTCTACCCCCACAAACAACACAAACACACCTGTCTTCATGTTAACTCACACTTGTAATTGCAAAGAAATTAGCAGCAATTACTTCGGCATTCTAAAATGCAAGGAGTTGAAACAGGCCAAAGATGTGTCATCCCAGGAGAATGCATGTTATTGACACACAGACACACACACACACACACACACACACACACTGAATGTCTGTATTTTAGATATAGCTGTGCTGACTATATGAAAATAAAATGAATTTGGCAGCAGGGAAAGAATATAGTAAATAAAGAATAGTTCAATTACAGCTCAGTCAGCTTTTTACTATAAATCTTCCACTATGCTCACCTAGCACCAAAACAACATACTGGGCTTCTTCCTGCAGTCAAACATATACATATTTCATTTTTTCCACCAGTGTCCTTCTTACCAAGGGTTGCCTTTAATGTGATTGAGGGTAAAGCTGTTCAGAAGCAGTGGGTTTGAGAGCTAATGCGACACACAGGACAGGATTTACTACTTGTCAGTGGTGTCATTTCACTGCTTATTTCATTGGGGAGCAGCCCCTTTGAATTGTAGCTCGGACATAAAACACTGCGACTTATGAATTATGCATCTCCTAACACTTTAAGTATGGAATTATGTCTTATGGGTAAGTCAATGTGTTAAGCATTTGGCACTGACACATCACCCCTAATGCTAACAGGTTAGCGGCTGTTTATACGTGTGCTGCCTGCCAAAAATAAGAGAAGTTGTCTATTATTGTGTCCTCTATGGTTATAATTAAACCCATTTAGTTAAACACCAACAAAGAACTAACCAGAAAATAAGCAGAATGTGACTTAAGTTGAATATCTCTATTAAGTTAAATGCTAAAGTCTTAGCTCTTAGCTTGGCCTATCGTTTCTCGTGAAAGAGCAATGTGGTGCAATGCGGCCTAGTGTAGGCGTTTGAAGCCATTCTGATCTATTCAGCAGGAACTTATTTAGCATAGTTGGAGAGAGAAGATGTCTGGTTCTACTATCAAGTGAATATTATATTTTCCTCTTACACCTAAGTAACATTCTGCAGGCTGAAATCTTTAGACTTGCACAGATCAATATAATAAGTTGTAATCAGCTCTATAAAAGCTGAATACCTGACATATTGTCTCAAGAGGAAACAGATGGAAAAGTTATCTGCCTTGCTTCTTTTTGTTTTGCTCCTTTCCCCAGGCTTCGCACCTTTCACAGCAGTAATGCCCACTGCTGCTTCTTTTAAGGCAGATCATGTTACTGCTAGCTAAGAAACCTTCCTCTCTTTCCCCCACTGGCTTCCTTCGCTCTGCTAACCAACCAGATTAGAAAGAGAGCGATAGATAGGACAGATACAGAGAGAGAGAGACTCACAATGAAGCTCAGGCACACTGCAAAAACAGTTCCCTTATTTTAACAGAAGAACAAAAGAGATGGCCTGAGCCTCTCCTACCTCTGTTTTTTAATCAAGCATGTCCTCTTGCTTTCACACACATGCACACGGACAGAGGCACACACACACACTCACACCCACACACACATAGACTAAGGTAATTAAAGTGGCAGATCAGATCCTGTGAGAGGCAAATAATAGCCCAGGAATGCCTGGTTTGGACACTGCTAGTTTTCTGGTGGGAGAAAGGGGCTAAGACACTCTTTGGCCTATTGTTTTTCTCCCCCCTTCCCTCCTCTATCCCTCCATCTGCTTTGCAGTAGCTCACAGAGAAGCAGGGGATTTCTCTCTCCCTCTTCTTCTTTTAATTTGTCCAACTTTTCTCCTCTCCCTCTGGCTCTGTGTTTAGTTGAAAGTTGGGTTATGTTGTGTCGCATGTCAATTATATGGATGTTTAGTTGTAATATATGTGCTGGAAATGCATGAAGTTTAACAACAACATGTCCTCAGAGCAGGTCTGAGATACTGAGCTCCGGGTTCCCTCCTGCTTTTGTCCTCCTGTCAGACTCTCGAGCATTAGCCAGAGATGCAGCCTGTTAAATGCCAAACCTGTAATTGCAGTGTCGCCACACTGCCGTCTTTGTTTACACAGGGATCTGCAAGGTTCAAATTCTTCATCACTAACTGTCCAATTTCTTAATGCAAGGGCAGAAAGTGCTGGTAATACGGCTGTGAATATTTATAAGATGTGTAAACACAGGAATTAGGCAGATCTTTGCTTTGGGATGATGTCGAAAATGTTTTTTTTTTTCTCCCTCGGCTTGTCAGAATGTTTGGACACATATGTGATCACAGCCAATAAGTGTTGAAATTAAATCCAGACTGAGTCTTAAAAGGTGACCCATGAAAGCTTGTAAAGTCAAACAACAAAGTCAGAAGACAGCGTGAGACTACGGCTATGTGTCCATTCCTTGAGGTCTCCTAGAAGGTCATCCCTCTCTCGGCATGTGGCCCCTCAGTCTAACACCAAATCTTCTATCAAAATGTCACCAAGCGTTAGCCAAAGACAAAGGCGAAGGGCACTGTGAAAGCCCCTGCATCCATCTCCCACTGTCAGTGCAATGAATAGGCCTACTCTGGTCTAATTAGACCTGTTTATTTGTTGCCATGCAGAAACGGAGGGATGAAAAACGAAGTGGATGAAGGAGGAGGGGAATTATCTTCTTCCTCACAATGCGAGCAGAGCTTCGGATACCATCAAAGAGCGCTGATGCATGCGTGCACAAACACATATGCACACATGCACACAATCACAGAAGAAGGCCTAATGCTCTCTGTTTAAAGTCTTAAAAGGAGGGACAGGGGGAGAAAATTGCAAAAGGATGAGAGGGGGAGGGCTTCTGCGTGACCAAGTGTTTTTTGTCTTCTTTACTTCTTAATCTCACAAAGGGTTTGCATGCAGCCCTTGTTTGTTGCCTGGAGGTGTAATATTAGACCCTAGATGCAGATCTCCCCGATGCCTCCCCCTCCACCCTTTTCTGTCTGCCTGTCCTTCTTC
Organism: Trematomus bernacchii; assembly: GCF_902827165.1. NCBI lineage: Eukaryota > Metazoa > Chordata > Actinopteri > Perciformes > Nototheniidae > Trematomus > Trematomus bernacchii. The sequence continues at coordinate 4,391,196 of NW_022987616.1, read as the reverse complement.
CCCATGTCTCCCTTGTGAGCAAAAGCCTTCATTATCAAAAGACACCTTATCATTATTGCAAGGCGCGGCCCAGACACCTAAAGCAAGCGTCACTCTATTTAGCACAGGAATCTTGTTCGACAAATTACCTAGTCCGCAAAAAATGCCTTTTAGCAAATCAAAATCAAGATTACGCATACATGAGCAATGATCTTGGATTGTAGAAAAGGAGGTAAAAGAAAGGGGGGGAAAGGGTTGGAGGAGGTGGGGGGGACCGAGATAATGAGGAGAAATGTAGAGGACGGAAGTGGAGAGGTTTTTTTTTTCTTCTTAGAGCAGGTATGCAGGTTCTATCCCTCAGGTTGATGACAAGTAAATTGGTCTCATTGGTTGCTCAGGTAACATACACCCGTCTGCCCTCAGGTCCTAAACTGATATTTCATTGTTAGAGAAAAATAATAATATCTGGGTGACCTTGGAAATAATCAGCAACATGTGAGATGAGAGCGGCTTGGGACAGAAAAATAAAGAATGCCAAAAAAAAAGAATTGTTGACAAGGAGAGAACAAATAGTGAACCCAGGGGCCATGTTTGTCTTCTCTTTTCTCTCAGAGCAACAAGAGAATCATATCACTCAGGCCACAGATGGGTCCCAAAATCTGATTTGGGATCAGATTACAGCAGCCCCTATCCTACCTTTAAGCAGGACGAGGTGAAAACATCTATCATGTCCTCTACCAGTGACTGCTCAGAAGCAACCGACTGGAGGACATCCAATCGAGTTACATTTGTTTATTTTAAGCAGAATGACATTATAATACCTTGCTCTGTATCCTAGTTTAATGTCAGTGTTTATTTGCTGCCTGTACGGTGTCATAAAGACAACGTTTAATGGATTTAAGACAACTTCGACTGGCTTTAACAATTTGAACATGGACTTCGGGCTTACACAGTCCAGTCTAAATATATGCACATGTCTCACGCCTTTGAAAAGGAAATATTTCAAACTAAACTCAAAGTGAAACATGAAAATAAACAGTCAGACACTGCCGGGCCCAGTCACCACTTACTGCCCTGCTAAAGATTTTTCCAGCATCAAAGGCAAAGCCAATCTACATAGCTAATGCCTCCATTTTTTCTTCTTACTCCCCTTCCTCGAACTCAAAACAGCAAAGAGCGAAGGGAGTGAAAAAAAAAGTGGGGATTTTTCTTTCGCTGGCAATCTGGAAACACTCTCTACTTAATTAGGGTTGATTGGAAATGAACCGCACAAACAAAGGGCAGCCTATGCCCTGACTATTATGACCGTGCACGCGTGCGTACACGTGCACAGGGGAGTACTATAACCACCTTAGAAGTGCGTGCTGGATGAAACTTCCCACTCTTTCCCCCCCCCTCGCCCTCTCTGCCCCCCTCCAACCCCCCCCAGATTAAGGGAATGCACCGCCAAAGAATGTGTGACGACCTCCACTGCCACAGAGCAAAACTTCCAGCCCCTGACGCCACAAAAGGCAAGAAGGTAATTAAGTTTGAAAGAATAGAAGCACTGCCACAAACAAAGCACCAGTGTCCATGGGGAGGGATTGGATGGGGGGGGTGTAGATGTGTGTGTATATGTGTGTGCTGGGGGGGGGGGGGGGGTGTGAGGCAGAAAAGCCATTAACATTCAGTGGCCGGGGTGAGAGAGAGGAAGGAGGGCAAAGGGGAACTGAGGATGCCATTCTCCCTCTGTGAGCTTCTCCCTGTCTTTCTCTATCGCAGCACGACTTGTCTGTCCATTCTTTTTATTTATCTCTCTGCTTTTTATTTTCTCTCAATCACCCTCACATCTGGTTTGGACCCCCCCCCCCCCTTTCCTCCCAAATCACCCCTCACCACCCTGCAACAGCGCTCCAATGCTCTTTTTGGCCCCTTTGCTGTTCCTTGTTGTAGCTCCCCATGTGAGAGGTGCCCCCCCACAGACGACAACACACACACACACACACACACACGCTACCTTTTAATTCCAACACCAAATGTTCCGTTTTGCGAGGTTTGACACTTTGCATGTGCTGAAGCTCGTGGAACGAAGTAGCAAACACACACACACATCCCGTTGGTAACCACCTGAGAGTGCTAATAGCTAACTAGATTACACACTCAAATGTACACATGACATGGACCCGCAACATGCAAACACAAAACATACACAGGGAGCTTTCATCTTTTTTTTTGCCACATCTCCAGCAAAGCAGTTTAACTCAATTAGTGAAGAATGTAATTTTATTTACAGACTCCAAAGTAACACACACACACACACACCAGGAGACTCACACAGTATAAGCAAACTGTCCCTCTCCCACGTGGTTGGCGCTAAGAAAGAAGTATTCATTGCTCTCGCATGTGTGTCAGTGTGTGTGTGTGTGTGTACGGACAGTGGAAAGATCATGAGACACATTTACGTCAGATGAGTGAATCAGACAAACCCGCACTAATTTTGATGAGGGAGGATGAGAAAGAGAAGTTAAAAATCAGGGAGAGGCGAACAGGGACAACAACAGGTAAGTCACGTTGTGTGTGTGTCCGTGTCTCTTTCTGCACATGAGGAAAGCACCTCACAAACTAATTGTGGTGTTGTGGCGCTATGTGTTCAGTAATCTGCCTCTCTTTGTCTCTGCATCTCATCAGAGACATGGATTAGTGCTAAAATGATGACTGCTTAATCCTTGATTTCCCTGCGCTAAATAAATATTAATCTAGCCTGCTCATCATGCTCTTGTAAGGTACAACATACACAATATGAAAGAGCTTAGCTGTTACATAAATCACAGCCTTATCCGTTGGATGAGGCAAAAGCATGAGACCATGAACACACTGACACACACCTCCTCTGTGCAATAACATAGCAAATCCAAGGGTGGGATTATTTGCCAAGAGAAATTAATAATCCTGCTAAATACAAAGCCTGAAAAAATGTCTAAAAAAGCCTTCTATCGGGTTGTGTAGATGCACACAATAATATATCACCCTAAGAAAAGAAATAACACGTATCACTCATTTGTGTTGATTCAGACCCCGCTCTTCTACCCACTCTGCTTCTCAGCAGGTTTGTTTAGAGAAAATACTGCTGGGAACATGAAAAATGAAAGCAACCATTGCTGGACTCTCTCCCTCTCCCACATACACACACACACTTAAATTGACAAGGCCGTGGTGGTGCAGCGCAGAAGAGGTTAAGCAAACATTGTCCACGTCAGTCAAGGATAGCACACACTCTCAGACAGACACAGAGAGCAGTCTCTGACGCAGGCATTTCACATCCACCTTGCAAATATAAACGGCTGGTTATACTGTATCGACTATGAGCCTCCGATTCTCTGTTTATATTAAAGTATGATAACTGCGGCACTTGTACAAACAACTTAAAGATGCAATTTATTAGAAGCCTCAAAAATAAAAAGGCCTATTCTCAAAATGCTTGCCTCATCACAGCCGCAGCGGTCGGGAATTAAAAGCATGGGGTACTTTTCCAGCACTAAAACAATTTTGCAAGTCCTGCTGATATATTGGAATCTATTATTAAGCATTACAAACTAATGCAGCAAGTCAGACTTTGTTGCCTAACATTCAGTCCTTTTTAGGAAAGGGAAAACAATGTCATAAATGTTGCCCTATTTGGTGAAATATGTTTGTCTGTATCGAGTGACCGAGAAACACGCCAGCATAGGATAGCACATATTAGTCAATGCATTGTACCACAGCTGTCTCAAATGCTAGTCATTACTCTATTATGGTCTGAACAGGCAGGGACATCATGTCTCTGCATTGTGTTAAAGTCAGCTGATTTATGTTTGCTTAACCTGTGCTTATCTGTGCAATTACACTGTCAAGTACAAGAGAGGTGGACAGTAGAAAAAAAGAACATCTGCTTTTACATTTAACAGTTAGCACACAGAGACACCTTGCTAATTGTACAGCCATATCTCCAGCATGGCGACCGAACCTTCCTGCTCTTTTCCAGGGGTAACAATAAAGTTTAAAGTTCAAACCCCCACTGTTTTCTAAAGACGGTACGCGGCGGGACCTTAGCCCTGTTATTATCTTCATAAACATAATCATAGGGCAGGTATCCTGACTGACGCCACAAGCTATGTGCCTCTCACTTAAATATCTCCGTAGCACTTCTCTGACACGCCACAAAAAGACTATTAATGTCCTGAGCGTTTCTACAGGCAAAATGTGCGGGCTTTTGCAAAAGAAGAAGCACGGATAACACAAACATACCTTTCGGCTTTCCAGCGCTCGAATACTCGTGACAGGTCTCATTTCTGGACCCAGGGAATTACTAATTAACTTAAGCTTTTGGCTCTCTATTTAATTAGAGAGGTCTCCAAATGAACTTTAGACCAAAGCCATTTGCTTTTTAAACAAACCCCCTTTTTCTGACAGCTGTTGTGAGTTTGCCCTCTTCTCACAAAAACCACAAGCAGAGCACAGTTGTTATTTATGCCATCATGGGCTCTTTTACTGGTTACCGTGGGAGGGAAGGCAAAGAATAGGAAGGGAGGGAAGGGGTGAGCAATTGAGTTGAAAAGTGTACATTTTAATTGGATTTCACTACAAACAAACAACTGTCAGATGTAATTAGTGTGGTTTCAGATTAGCACCATAATATTCCTTTATCAAATAAACACCATGTCACGCAAATCCAGGGCCAGCACGCTGAGAGGGAGCCGAGATGAAATGGACCCATTACCTTGCCGTTTTCTGTAGGAAATAACTGCAATTGGATAGGAATTACACGTAAAATCTAACATGCATGATTACAACTATCCAATTATCAATATGAAATGATGGTCTTTTACTGTGCCATCTTTCTCTTTTTTCTGCGCTTTATGCGTGTTGCATTGCCCTTAATGTGACAACCATGAGACCGTGGAGGTCAATGACAAGGCAGCTGAAGACCAGAGTCAGCAATATCTCCCTTTCCTTTTTTATATGCTCTCCTTGCGACGAAGCAAAGGCACATTCAAACAGATTATATTTTAAATTATACATAAAATACATCCTGAAAAGGGCAAGAAATGACTGTAAGCTCTAGTCTTTTAATAAAAATCTCTGAAGCTTTTACAATATGACACAAAAGGTATAAGGAGGAAGGTCTCCAAGAAGCCAAAAAGAACAGCGGCCCATCCATCACCACATCTTGACACTTGTTTAGGGTATTGTGTTAAGAAGGAGGTCCACTCCTCGGCCATACTTTGCTTTTTTAACAATTCTTCCAAAGCCTTCCTATATCTGCTCATCTAAACTGGGATGAAACACAGCGAAACTCCCCTCTTTATTTAGTCTAGGGGCAGGGAGCTGATACATCAGTGAAACCGCTGACAAAACCGGCCCTGTTAATACCTACAATTTCATATACAAGAACATTCCTGCGCTGCTCTGCTCTTCTTCTTCACTGTCACAGAAAAAAAAAAGGAGACTTATTTTCTTTTTAAAAGCAAATAATTAAGGATTATTCCGAGGCTGGTGCCAGGCCAGAAAAAAAAGCCGGGGTTTTTAGAGGGATAGTGTTGGCTGGAGTCTCCTCGGGGGAGTTGTGGAGACACATGCTCGCTTGCCTGTATTAGATCAGACTGAGACCTACACTGGAAAAGAAAATATTCAGTTTTTTGTAATACTTTTAATATATCCCTGTAGCTACAAAACAGTCTGGACTAATTCTTAAAATACTATCAACGTTTCCAAGAACTGTGATTATTTATTATTATTATTATTACTATTATTATTATTATTATTTTTAATAGAATAACCGAGAAGGTCTCCATGCAACAAGGGCTAAATCCTTTGGTAAATTAGTCTCACCTCTCATTACACTGTTTGTTTAAGCCCACAAGTCATGCATAATTAAATAGCCACTTATTCCCTGACGAGCCCTGCCAATGGCCTTGATATCCACATGTTATTGCCTCCAGGAATACCATATGCCAATCATGTCGCATATAAGAAACACATGCATACACAGGCACATGCTCAAAGGAATGATACACCTGAACCGTGGAAAAAGTGAGCGCTATTTGCATATCCTATCATTATCTTGCTTTTTTTTTGTTTCCCACGGATACATATTAACACTCTCTCTGTGTTTTCTTAAGGTCTATTAATGTGCATTTGTCCTGTGACTGGGCTCTGTGCCTCTTCAATCCCCGCCTTTGTCTTTGGCCAACGAGGAGGGAGAATGCATCATTTGTCATGAGATGTCTTGTGCTATTGTGGTGTATCTTTTCTCAAACCTGTGGGAAACTTAGTCATTCATCCTCTTTCCCCCCCCCCCCCCCCCAGTCTTTTTAACTTCTCTTTGGACGAGGCGGTTGTGCATATTTATTTTTACCCCCGCTTTTGTTTCTACGTTGCCAGCTTTTAAAGCAATGAAAATACTTTGAAGAGCAATCGATAAAATGTGGCATATAACCTTTTGTACTGTGCATTATTTTGCTGGTAAGTACAAGGGGGACAAATCTTTCTAAAACAAAAGCCCGCTACATGTGCTTTGTTGAATATTTTAGATTTGAGGCGCTCACTTGGACCTGAAGGGCTGAGCGAGTGTCCTTCACAGTGACTGCATCAAGGAGTACAGAGGACAAGCAATGTCACCGACTGCAGCCTAAAGTCTACACCAGATGTACGGAAATAAATTGAGTATAAAAACACATGTCAAATAGAGTTAAAGTTTTGAAATATGAGTGAGAAGGGAGTTTCTCTGTGCATTTGAATAGCCCAATCACTGTTTGCGATTAACTCCCCTCCCTACCTGACTGCCATGCCACAGAAAAAAAAAAGGAACATCCAGAGATGCAAATGAAAGACGAGACCTGAGAAACAGACACCAACAGAGATATACAGAGAAAGCAAAAGACAATACCACAGAAAGAGAGGCCTCATTTTTTTCAACAGCCTGTTTTATTTGACCTGAACCTGAGAATCTCAGCCACCCCCAGGGCCCGCCGGACCTCAGATCAAACAGAACCACTCTTCCAACACACGGCCCGGATTGTTCTTTCCCCACCCTGCGAAAAACCCTCCCTATTTCCACTTTGAAATGAAAAGAATAAACATATTATTCTAAATTAAATACCCTGACCCGTGTTTTTCCACGGCTAATATCCTGTATGAGATGGCTGATGCAAAATAGGCAGGAGAGCCTGAGAACGGGACAGAGCACAGAGGGAAGAGAAAAATCCCCTCTTTCTATTTTCCCTTAAGAGACTGATGTAGGCCTGACGAGATGAGAGGGGGAGACAGACATAGAGAGAGAGAGAGAGAGGGAGAGGGTAACGCAATCCTGACTGGCGAAGGACCAACAGCAACAAAAACATTTAGATAACTGCGCTCAATAATGAACGATTTCAATGAGGACAAAAATTACATTTCCTACAGATAACATGCCCCCTTCCCATAACAGAGCCAGAAGAGCCCCGAACCACGTCATGCTCAACAGTGGAGTATTATGTTAGGGGAGGGTTATAGTAACTATATTAGTATCCTTTTACCCCGCCAGAGACACTACTTTAGTGGTTGTAAGAACATACAGCTGGCGGAGCTGAGGGAGAAATATAGACCCGGTATGACAACTCCAGCAGCTTCACTCGAAAAGCAACAAATCACTCCTCAACCGACTGAGCTATAGCACTACCGGTGACACGGCTCAAACGATTACCGATCTGCAATACGCACTACAAGGGCCACTCAAAATAACACTCCACATACACATAACCGAGGATCTCTGCACTTGATCCTCACAGGTGGCGCAGGTCACGGCGAGAACGCCATCCCCACCTTTCCCATCCGCTAAGCACTCACTTCCTTTCATGCCAAAGTCTGTCAAGTTGTTGAGAGGGGAAGAGGCAAGAAAAGAGGAGATATGGCGTGGAAAGGAGGCAGAGAAAGAGAGAGGGAGTCTTTGTCCTCCTCCACTCAGCTCCAGCACGTTTCCTCCTCGGGTCTGGCCAGCATTAACATATGAAAGGCGAGGGAAGGCGTGCAAAAGGTCAAAGAAAGAGGATCCTGTCCAATGAGAGACAACAAAAACAGGCCACACCGGCCTTTGTGGCGTTCATGTTCTCCACTACCCGACCTCGCTCCCCTCCCTCCACCTTGGATCATTTCCATACGCCAGATGCAATGGCAATGATGACGGTTGATCATAAATTACTCACAAAGTCGAGCCGGGTCATATGGGAGTCACGGTGGCAATTTTAGGCTGCGTCACCACCCTTGTTGTGCCCCCACCTACGACTACCAGCAGACACACACTCACTCAGGCATTCACATAAAACACACCTGCCTTGCTATTGCAAAGTTCCCTCTACCCAGACGATATCCGACCAAATCCTCAGTAAACATCTCAATAAAGGCAAATGTAAGAACAGTGTAGTTTGATTTGATCCACGAAAGCCGCTCCCTTCCTTCCATGTAAATGCTACCTGAGCCACATCCATCCACTACATAATTGCACACTCCAGTGCTTTAGGGATGCAGTTTAGTACATGAGGGCTTAGGAAGCCAGGAGTTTACCAGTTACTCTATTATCATACATATTGCCACACATGACAGCTTCCATCTGCTGGCATCCGATACAAACAGCCAAAAACACCAGTGTGGCATTTCCGGGGGTCCTCTCCTGCAAACACACTCCTCTACCGGCAACAGTGGCCAGAGACAGAGGGACTGTAGGGGAGAGGGGAGGGAGCGAGGAGAGGGGTAGAGCATTTCATCTCTCTTTCATCTCTGTCACCCAGTCAAGCGTTCAATGCCCCATTCAGCGCCTGCCCAGCATTATGCAAAATAATGCTAATCCCCTTTCCCGTGCTTTCACACTTGTATAAACCGCCGTTCCTGCCTCTGAAAAGCAATTATATCAGTTTACATTCCTGTCAAAAAACAGGATTAGCATGCAAGTACTAGTAGCACCAACTAGGCCCAATCTCTATCCACCTTTGGCTAGCGGGAAGCACAGAAAATTAAATGTTTGTCCACCCTCCCCCTAAAAAAAGAAAGTCCTGCTGCTCGGTTGGGGGCCGCTATAAAAATGTGTTGTAATTAGATATTTGGATGGAATGAAAAGAGGGGCTGAAAGTTTCAAAGGCATAAAACTCTGTGCCTGTTATTTAGGCCCGAGCCTTTCTTTGCCAGAATCTCAGTCTCGTACAGTAATCAAAAACAAATTCAGCTGTGTCGCTACACAAGGCCATCGCAGTCACAGAGTCCAAGTCTCGCTTCACAGACAGCAGTGTGTTACACATGTGACGCACACAGAGCGACACACACACACGACTCGCAGCTGAACTGTTGTCGTCCCGTCGGACACATTGCTGCCACATGCGCACAACCTTGCCAATGCACGGGTGCACATGCAAACACACACTGAGCTGACAAGGGAAGATGGCAGAGCATTTTTGAATATGCAAATGCTGGTACAAGCGGAACGTGTGTAAATAGGAGTCATTGTGTGCTGCTTTAATCTGGACACTCGGGCCTCTTTCTGCCCTTCTCATTTTTTTTGGGGGGTGACACACACACCCATCCTGGCTGACGACAGATCAGGGGACATTAGTCAGCACAATTAGCCAGGTCGTCATGGCGACTAATGAAATTTGGCAAAGCGGCCAGCCAGGGACTTAAAGAGCTAGCTGGTTATGTGCTAGCACGGGGGGCTGGCTGCCTGGCTGCTGGCTGGTTGCCTTACACACACCCATTATTCTTTTTTTTCTGCCGTGGTGGTACAATAGAGTCACTTGTATCCCAGCCGATACCCACCGGCGGTACAAGCTCTCCGCCTGACAATTTGCATATGTTAATATAATTAAGTGCTAATTACACTAAAACTCGAATATTCACAAGTACCCTCCCTGGGAGCTACGGAGGGGCTTGATCTCGTTCCAAGTCTTTAACCCTCCTCCGCCTCTCGCTCAGTGTGTGTGATGGAGAGAAAGTGTGTGTTAGCGGTGGTGCCCCAGGGCTGACAAAGGAAGCCCCCCTCTTTGAGACATAATGCTGAGCTGCTGCGGACTTCTTAGCTTCTCCCCCTACAGGCCTCGCTGAGACAGGAGACCTTGACACTATGACTGCAGACCGTACACACACACACACACACACACACACACACACACACACACACACACACACACACACACACACACACACACACACACACACACACACACACACACACACACACACACACACACACACACACACACACACACACACACACACACACACACACACACACACACACACACACACACACACACACACACACACACACACACACACACACACACACACACACACACACACACACACACACACACACACACACACACACACACACACACACACACACACACAACCAAGAGAATACTACACCTTGATCTATCTAAAATATTCAGCTGTGAGATAGCTCTTTGCTTCCAAAACTACATGCTTTGAACAGTTGCATAATACATGTTGCATAAAACACTGTCTATTAGAAAGCTTAGGAAGAAGCGTGCAAGAGAGAATCTGAAACTCGGCCCATCACAGTCAAGTACAATGTCCAAACTAAAAATAAAGACCTACTTTTTTACTAAATGAAAGCAGCCATCATTTGAGTGAGGTGCGGCTCAATATTGAATCTCCTCAAAGATGGTGACCATGATGGTCGCAGTCATTTGAGTTATAGATAACAGACACAAATCTACATGATTCCCCCCAGTGAGTATGTGTGTATGGATGTGAGAGTGTGTGTAGGCCTGCCGTTTTGATAATGGAGGACAGGCGCTTGTGCTTTTCACATCGTAATGGCCGTGAATCAGGGAGGAAGCCAAGCGGTCGTGCTACAATTAGAGCTCTTTTGTGCCTCTTCCTCTGTCTCTTTCTCCCTCTCTTTTCGTGTTTTCACTCGCTGACACTCTCCCTATCAAGAGTATGTTAAAACAGTCTACTCTGCCCTGCTGCAAAAGGCTGAATGAAGGGGGGGGGGGGGGGGGGGGGGGGGGGGGCTGAGTGAGGGGGGAAATTCACACTGTGCTGCTGCTGGACATGCACGTCTACATGCATGCACACACACACCAGATGGTACAGGAAGGAGGATTAAATAAACACACATGCACAGACACACACACCTATGGGCAGACAGACGCCTCTGTGTGCACTGTCCCTTAATGAATGTCTATGGGGAGTCAAGGGGTCCAAGCTCATTTGGTTGACTCTCAATGAGATGCAGCATTATGACTATGGTAATACACTCCTCCCTTTCCCCAATAATCATACACAGGTCATTGTGTCAGGGTGATTCATTTCTGTCGCGCACATATGCCAGATGTTATTACGCAGGAGAGTAAATCTCCCCAGTGGATGTCGATGGGCTTCCATGCAAAAAAGGCGAAAAGTGGAGGAGAAAGAGAAGAAGAAAAAAATATATTGTTATAGCAGTCCAGCGTGTAGTAAGCTATACTGTTCGCTGAAGCATGACGGCTGGTAATGCAGGTTTGGATGTCGCTCTGTCTGTGTCTGTGTGTGTGTGTGTGTGTGTGTGTGTGTGTGTGTGTGTGTGTGTGTGTGTGTGTGTGTGTGTGTGTGTGTGTGTGTGTGTGTGTGTGTGTATGTGTGAGTGTGTGTGTGTGTGTCTGACAGGGGGGGAGCTCCCCTTCACTAATACCTGCTACTCGGATTACCACAGCGTCTTAAGTATTCAACCGGACTCATATTTTCCCTTTCTGCCCTTTTAGCCAAATTGGCTGTCTTTACACTGCAAAGCAGCGATATAGCCTCCTTACTGAGGGCCTATGGGGGATCCACGAAGAAGAACATTAAAATGCAGCGATAGCCTTGTTGCAAAGCTGCTCTCTATTTCTTTCTCTCTCCCTCTCTCTTTCTGCAGCAAAGGCTTCTAAATCATCCAGCCTCCTCTATTAGACGGGAGACTTATTGAGGTAGAAACCATAAAAAATGAAGAAGGGAAATTTAATCCCTGAAATATTGATTTGCACATTAATATCAGATAGGCAGAGGGCAATCTAGCCGGGTGGAAATGACACATTGTCGACCCCTAGGAGAGGCCCGAGCCAATCTTCTAGCTGCATGTGTCTTGGGCCCAGGAGTTATAGGACAGACTCAGCCCCTGTCTCCCTCTCTCTCCCATCCTCTCCTCCTCCCTGTACCCTCTCATCCCTCTCGTCCCCCCTCCATCCGCACCCTTAATGAAGGCTGCAATGCTGAAAATGCATTAGCTTTTAATAATCAAGAAGCATTTTCAAGCCAACAGCTATTGTCCTCCCAGGGCTGTCAGCCCATCTCTTATATGTGTTTGTATCCCTCCCCTCCACTGCTACGGGTGAAATGAACGTTACAAGCTGCTTAACTAACATGCAAAGATATACACACCCAGCCTTTGATAGTGCTAAGACACCACACACTGAAAAACAAAAACAAGGGGCCTGGGCTTCTGCAAACATAAACCTCCAAAAATCTCTCATTTGCAAGACAAGAAAAATAACAAAGATATTCTGTTATTATAGAGTGAGACAATACCGTCATTAACTGATGAAATTCACTGCAATTAGACAGGACCATCTCCACTCATAATTTCACATTTGATTTTCTTTTTATTATAAGGCCTAGGCTGCATTTTTGTAATGAAATAAAGGATTGTATGCAGATGCTATTAAATAATCTAAAATGTACTAAAAGGAGGATCCATTCTGTGAAAAAAACATTAGTGCTTATAATTTAGCAATCTATAAAATGTATCTGATTTATGTTCAAATGTAATTGATCCAAAAAATTGAATTAAAAAAAGATTTAGTTTTAAAAATTAAATATAAGCTAACGTAATACTACGCTAAAAATAATAATCATAATTATAATAATGAAACAATTGATTAATTCCGATAATTAAAGCAATGATAGCTGTCCGTATTTACTGTGTTAGTACAACAGAAAACCCGTATTTTGATTAAAAAGTGAGCATTCACGCAATATACGCTTTGATAAATCCGAACAAAACAAAAAAGAATAACACAGTTAGAAATACTGCTTTAAAATCCTTTAACTTCGGGAATAAATAGCTTTCGAAATCCACATAAAAGAGCCAGAAAAGCCGTGTGTAAATAGAGACAGTCCTGTAAAAAGCTTATTCTGTACACCGTTCATTTGGAGCGTATCTCTGCTCGCACACACACTCACTACACCGTTACATACCCGGGTTGGAGACTGACTGGCCCCTTGGCCCTGATGTTTTTTTTTTTTTTTCCTCCCGTGCGATCGATGTCCCCCCTGTCACTGTCGCGTCCCAATCCGAGCCAAGTCTACCTACTTCAAAAAACAGCCATCAGGGCGCAAAAATACCTGAGAACGCCTTCCTGTGCGCCCTGTCGCCTCGAAATTGATACAAAACAACCGCAATCTACAATTAAAAGAAGATGTTCCAACCCGCATATCTCGGGATTAAAACAGGGACCATTTATATGAGGAAATGATAAACCCACCGCCGCAGATGGGGACCGAGAAATGGAACTTGTAGACTATGGATGAAATTAAAATGTCTTAATGTCAATTAATACAGATGAGTTTTGGATACATTGTCCTGCTTTTAAATGCCGGTGTTAAAGAAAACAGGAGACCTGGGGTTGGCTGGCTCTGAAGGGACGCCGTACTATCAGCAGCCCAGCGATCGCTCTCCCTGCTGGGCGACGCAGCCACCCACGCCTCGCTGAAGTGAGACTACTTTCTGAGCGCAGCAGGTACGGGATGTACGGACTGTGATCGCAAACACTCTTCGCCTTTGTACCGATGGTTCAATAAAGCTGTTACTTCAACTATTAAAAAAGATACACTTGTGCACACGGAAGGGGATCGTGTATGGAGACTGATCGCCACTCCGGCAGTGAATGCCTGGAAGGTGCATGAAAGCCGATGTTCAAAACTGGCTTTGAGCGCTGTGGTGCATCCGAGTTACCTTTTCATATGAAATATCTGACTGTTAGGGAGTGAAATGAGGAGTGGGTTGAAGGGGGGAAACATGAAGTCGGAGCCCTCGACTGAAACAAGCTGAAAGCGGACATGTCCGAGAGATCGGACTCCTGGAAAGGCAACACCACATCCGCAATGCAAAGCCACAAAAGGGGGAGAAACGCTTGTCTCGTCTCGTGTTATCTAACGTGGAGTGTTCAGTGTGTCTGTCCAGCCAACAATCTCCGTGACAATAGTATAAACTTTGCAAAAGACCGGTGTCGATGTGATATCCGAGTGTAATAGCACGGACACATGCGTAAGAACGCCTCCGTCCCTGTCACTCGCTTGTTTTATTGAAGCCAAAGCGCCGGAGTTGCACTAACATCACGATATCCGCCTTTATTCTGGACTAAAAACAACCAGCACCTGTTATCCAAACAGCCCCGATGTCAAAGATCCACCAGCGAGATAGATAATCGATACCCGACCCCTAAATTTAACACACACACCAAACTACTCAATAAAAGTTAAAGGGAGAGGTGGATAGGAAAAAACTTACTTTCTTCCCCTCCAAAGCCGTCACCTCCGCTTCTCTCTCTGCTGTTGGGTTTATAAAACAGTCACATCCAGCGGCTTGCGTAATTGGACAATCAAAACGTGGAAAAACAGGGAAAATTACAATAATCCTCCAACTTTATATTGGGAAAAGGGGGTAAAACCACAAATGTCAAGCGCTTAGAGAGCTATCCCTTATTTTGGTTCCGGTGGCGGTGAAACGACGTGTCGACGGGCTGCCTCGCAGATTCTCTTGTGGACGGGGGTCGGGAAACGGAGGAAAGGAAATGAAAATCCGATATGTCTTTATTCTGCTAATTATTATCGTTTTAGCCCTGTTTAAAAAAATGGCTGATTAAGTTGAGTGCGCATGTCTTTGTGTGTCTATTTCCCGATATGCACTCTGGGAATGGGTAGAGAGACAGAGAGAGAGAGAGGGCGAATGGGAGAGAGAGAGAAAGAGAGAGAGCGAGAGAGAGCGAGAGAGAGGGAGGGAGCAAAAGAGAGACGGAGAGGGAGGGAGAGGAGAGAAGTGTAATTAGTGAGTTGATCAACAGTCTCCACATTGCAAATGACGCGCACACGGAGCCCTGGCGGCCGCAGAGGTCCATGCGCGCAGAAAAATCCTTTTGTATGGTTTCTCTCTGAGGGCCAAATCACATGTAGAACAATGGACGACCGCTTCCTGCACAGCAAACAGGCTGCACTCAGAATTACTTACAAGTACTTAGAAGTCATCTGTCTCTGTATAAAAACTAGTTTTGCACATGGATATTTCTGTACTGAAGCGCAGGATGCTCCAACACATTTATTATAGATTTCATAAATACAAGAAGAATATGTGTGTTCTCCCCATAATGCTCATTTGTGTACTACAACAGCTTTGTCTTATTGATTATGACACTACAGGTGAATTACTTTTCTTTAAACATGAGCAGAAAGGACAGCCTTTGCGTATTCGGTTGAATGTTCTGAGAATAAAATACGTGTGTGAACTCGTATGGTTTGATATAATTTATGAAAATGAAATAAAGAGGTTTTGTAAATTATTGTTTTTTCTAAATCATAAATAAAAGCAGACAAAATAAACCTGAGTGAGAGGAGTACAATCACACCATCGTGTTGTCTCACGTATCAAAACGGGCCTGCACATATTGTGGAATTCATAGGTAATATAATTTATGCACAAAACGCATTCATATGAGTTATTTACACTACACCTGTGTGCAAAGTTTGGACTTTTTATTATTATATTCTTTTACAATACAGTCATTTGTTTCTCGGAGTGAGGGGATCTGATCTGTTGCATGTTAAGCACACACAGGTCTAAGATTAAAAATCAAAGCATCAGTGCATCACAGTAATCCAGCACATGTTGGAAAGCCATCACTGCCCTTTCGGGACCGCCGAGGCCCCGTGTGGGTTCAATAGAGCCAAACTGCAAAATCCAATACAGGGTCACTGAAAAATCCCCCTCTCTATTCAAAGCTCCATTCACTGGCGTTTACATTTAGTGTCCTTACATCAGTCTGTTGGCCCTATATCCTCTCAATGCAAACCGTTTACTGTGTGTTTCCCCCCCGGTTGCTTAATAGTGGCTTTTGGGCAAAGAGGAAGACTTTACACAGTCTCAATCGGGGAGAAAATCAAGAGATCTTGTTCGCCTTCATGGAAAAAATCGAAGCTGGGGGTGAATTGAACTGCATGAGCCGGGGCTTGGGATGTGATGATAAGGCTGCTGCTGGCAAGTGAACTACTAGGTCTACTTTGCAGCCACATTGACTGGACTGCTCCCATACCAACTGGATCCTTAAGAAGCCAAGAGATTCGAGCCCGACCCGACCCGAGGCTGTTTATTCTGGGTTTAGAGAGGTCTCTGACAAAAGGGGGTGGGTGGGTCGAGGTGAGGAACAGAGGCGTCACTTTTCACCCGGATCCAAGGCTCCTGCTGCTGCCGCTACTGCTGCAGCTGCCTCCCTGTCCTCCAGGGGGGTTTTCTAGCCTGTCAAGCCTTGGGAGGCGTCGCTCAGAGACGGCTTGGAGAGCCCAGTCAGCCCGCTGCTGCTGCGGACGAGCAATAAGTCCACCTGGGCCGTGCGTCGAGCTCTCAAAGCTGCATGGAGTGGACCTTTTTCTCGTTTGCGACTTTACAAACCTAAACGGAGGATTTTTGTAGGCATAAACCAACGTTTTTCGTTTTTTTATACGAGTACCAGGATGTACTTATAACCCACTTTGTATCATTACATTTGTGAGCGGTGGTGATTTTTCCAGCGGAGTTGCGTTTGTCCTTTTATTTGTTTGCAATGAGAGAAAGAGAAAGTACAAAGCGGATTTAGAGAACTGATATAGGCTGCCGCTTATCTTACCCTCCTGCGTTTGGTAAATCCCCCCGGTCTCCACCCTCCCTCTCTCCCTGCAGACGATGCTCTTTCTCCGGAGGACCGCTTGACAATAGACAGCGTTAACTAATATTTCGCCCCATTTCCATATCAGCAGCAATCCTCAATTAATTATAGATTTGTATCTGTAAACTCCGGTCTGGTGTCTGTGTGTGCCTGCCTGTGTGTGTGTGTCTGTGTGCGCACGAGTATTCGCAAATAAATTACCAAACAGTGGCACCGCTGGAAACAAAGGCAAAACTGACTGAAATTAAACTATTTTAATTATAGAGCAATTTTCAAACATTGTGTTTTATTTTCTAATGCATCTATTGACATGTGAAAGGCAGCATTGAACACTCATAGTGATCTTATGCCACTCCAGTGGATCAATAACTTTGAATCGTCCGGAGATATTACCTTAAAGGCTTGACACACTGAGATGCCACGAGATTGAACCATTGTTGATCCATCAATAGGCTATTTTCTTAGAAGTCTAACTGAAAACCTGAATTGCTGTAATGGTACATTATATTTTATTTGTAAATAATAGAGTCAATGCTATATAGCCAGTCTGGTTTACGGTCATCTGGTCAGTGTTTCCTGGACAGACCTCCACCTTGTTTGTCCTATGCGTCGGCGCCCTCGTGGGGCTGCATGGCTGACCCCTCATCCTCCCCAGGACACACACAAAAACACGCAAAAGCCCAAAGCTCTGACCCGCAACCTGCCACAGTGACCCACTGGCCAACTCTCGTGCAGCAAACACGCGCACAAACAAGCTTCACAAAGGCCCACAAAAGAGACAATAAGAAGTTAAGTGTAACTCTTTCAACGCATGATGTTGCCACTCACTTCACAATAATTAAACCAAATACAAATGCATAATTATATCTCTTTAAACACGTACTATAATCATAACTGTATATTTTCAGCACAATCAAATAGAGAATTAGCACACAGAAATCATCGAAAGGTAAAGCCACTTGCAAGTTGTCATTTGTGTTCAAATTAAGACCCAGAGCTGTAAAATCAATTAATTGCAAATCATTCAAAAATATAAAATGATTACTGTAATTCCAGCGAAATTAATGTCAAAGGAAATTTTTCTTCGACTTGTTTGCAGACAAAACACTCAGCAGAGAAGTGAGCAAAAACAATTGTCTCTTTAGCAATAAAAGAGGGAAAGACTGACACAAAATGAACTTTTTTATCCATACATGCTCAACATAAACTCTCTCGACGTTTTCACACTCAGCCCTAAAGCCATCCAACAACGCTCCATAAATATGCAATCGATAAAAAAAACTTTAAATGTTCCTCCTCTTACCTCTTTTAAATCGCCCAAAAAGCATAAAGTACAATAAGCCAGTGAAAGAGAAGATAAATAAAAATGTAGACTCTCGGTACCTTTGGTATAAAACATTCCGTTTTCTTCTTTTCTGTCTTTCTCTTCCTCAGTAGCGATCCGATAATAGCATATGGAAAGTGTTTTCAAAATGCCCAGATTTGGCACATTGTCATTGAAAAGAGAGGAGCGCAGTGATGCGGTGCTACAACAGGGGAAATGAGTTGCGGATTGGACGCAGCCCGCCTCGGTGCGGACTTATCCCACTTTAATTTAATATTCCGCAATCACACACACTAGTGATGGCATATAATTCAAGGAGAAATTCAGAGGGAAGGAAATGCTTTTGTGTGTGTGTGTTTTTACACCACTTTATTTGATTAAGGAGAGGGAGCACAATATTGTGTCTTTTCACCATGTTTCTCATTTTTTTTGCTTTCCCCCCATCCCGAGTCAGTTTTTAGATTTTTTTTTAATGTGAAACAATGCATATTTATTTGTTTGTATTTAGATCATTTATTTAAAAATCAACAACTCCGATTTCTTGGAGCATCGGTGTCACACTGGAATCATCCCTAACATAAAATCGAGACCCATAAACGCTTGTTTGTAAAACACTGAACCCGAAATCAATGTATTGGGACATTTCAATCGATTATATAAACGAAAATCCATACGCAACATGAGACCGGTATCAGCCCACTCTTCCGCTCCCTTTTAAAGAGAGGAGGGGGGTGAGAGAAAAAAGAGAGGGAGAGTGTGAGAGAGGGAGAAAGCAGAAAAAAGAAACAAAGACTGTCAATGCAGCCCTTTGCCTCAGTCACTTAGATCAGGGCTTCTCCAACATTTTCATGTCAAGGACCCCCGAATGGACACACCTTAAGCCAAGGGTCCCCATTTAATTGGATTCTGTCCCTAGGACTCTCAATATGTTTTTTTGTGTTATTGATTTTAAATTGCATTGAGGCTCTACAAGTGAAACCTTTGTGCAGACATATGTTCTTTAATTGGAATAATTTCAGGTTAATGAAATCAGAGTGAAATTAAAATATATATATATCTTTATTCTGCCGGGGGGTGCATGGCCTTCGTGGACCTTTGAGGATTCTTGAGCCCCACTTTGGAGAAGCACTGACTTAGATGTCTAAGTGCTTCCAGATGCACAGTGATAGTGCAAGTCCTGATGACAACAATTAGACAGAAAAATGCCCTAATCAAACGGGGCCACACAGGATTACGTTGCATTTCAAGGGTCAAGGGGAAGCGTTTCAGCACCCCCAACCCAGCCCCCCCTCGCCTACACACCAAATATCACATTTCAGCATCATATAACCCACCACAGCAACAATCAAGCACTTCAGGCACTAGATAATCAGGTATGCAAATTCCCCAGGAGAAACATGGACATGATGCACACTGTCAGATGAGCTATTGCATAAACTGTGCATTAATATGCAACATGATATGAATGGGGGGGAGAAACAGGCAGAGGGTGAGGGGGGTAAAATAAGGAGGTGCCAATCATGTAAAATGTACATGGGACCACAGCTGCTAGGGCTCTCTAGCAGGGGAAGAGGTGGGGTGGATTTAAGGGGGGGCTTGAGATTAGGAGACAGGGGAAGAAGGAAGATGGGGTGGAGGTGCAGGGTGGAGGGTCCGCACAGCCGCCGGTGCCACTCTGTTTATTTGATAAGAGCAATCGATGGCCCCTGACTGTAAAGTCTTTAGATGCAGGCGGGGCGGGGGCTGATATCACACCCCAAGAAGAACAAGTGTTGTGGCAAGCGAAGAGGAGGAGTATACGAAGAAGATCAGGGACAAGAGGAGGAGAAGGGTGACTTGGCAGACGTCGTGGCCTGCATTTCAGTCGCGGCGAGAGAAAATCAACACTATAAACACACACACCCTCCCTGCTCCCCATGTGCGTCTGCCTCACACACACACTGCTGTTTCCATTCACCTCGCCCTGCTGCCCTCCTCCCACTTGGCCCTTTGGTCCTGCGATCTTTTTCATTGTTGATCCCTCTTTAATAGACACGCGTCCTGTGAGTGTCCTCCATATATGGACAGAGGGATATAAAGCCCCCCAAAACGGCCTCCCGGTGATGCCCCAACACACAACACACATCCACCCGCCTCCAGCCCCGTTCACAGCCAAACCCTATTGATTATCACTCAGATCCACACACACTTATAGACCTGTAAAGCTGCCGTGCATGGGAACAACAGCACCTGTATGCTCTCTATTAAAGGAAAGGAAATTATTCCACAGCATTGATACAAAATGATCATCAAAATAAAGACTGAATTAGGGTTTTACCTACTTCAGGAAAACATGAGAAAAAATCAGATATGCAGGATTGTTCAAATCTTCCAGAATACGGATATTTATAAAACATTTGAAATAGCAGGGGATAAATAATCAAAGCAACAAAAATGATAAAAAAATGATATATAATTGCACACGTTATGTTAAAATAAATAAGAAGAATAAAATACATGTAAAATTAAAGCAATATAAATATAATTTGAAATAAAACAGAAGGCCTTTCATTTAATGGCCTCATGGAAGTAAGACTGCTCTGCTGCATGTTGTCACATGGCTTATTAGAGCGCTCTCTTCATGACAAGCCAGGAGCTTGAACATGTCAATTTAGTGGTCCGAGAGGTCCTCTCCAGGAGCCCCCCATTCCCCTTCTCTCTTGGGGACCGTCACCCCTCCACCTTCCCACCCCATCATCCATCCATCCGTGCCCTCCTCTCCCTTTCTCTGACTCTCAGTGGGCCATCCCAACACGGCAAATAACCCGGTCAGTACCGAGAAGCAACTCCTACGGCCACAGATTGACATCTCCACATCCGGGAGGGGGGGGGGGGGGGGGGGAAACGTCAGGAGGGTCTCATGCTGGTCTTCTTAGACAGAAAGTAATATATTACCTTTGACTGTTAAAGTAATATTACTGTAGTCCACTTCCCCTTGGCAGCAGGCCTATTTCATTTCACGTGCCACTGCTAAAATATAATCCTATAAACAAGAATATGTCCATAGAATTTGGGATATTTTAATAATTTAATTTCTAACATGCAAAATGAGGCTTTGATATTATTTTGAGTAATTTCATTCTAAGCTGTAAAACAAAAATACAGGCTTGTAGTTTTAATTAGTAATTGTGAAATATTTGACCAGAAATGAGGTGTATGTAGATATTCTCCTAAGATCTACCAGCCAACACCACTGTCAGCTGTGAGCCTGTACAGTCAGTCCGTCTCCTGCCTGGACGGCATCATCTATCAAGCAGGCCAAGTCAACCGGAGGCGCAATGACCAATGCGTAAATGCGCACGGATTAGCGGATGCGGCTCAGACAAATTGGCAACGCTTGGAGCAAAACAGAGAAGAAAGAAAGAGGGAGAGAGGCGTCATTTTTTTTAGCTGAGCGGTGACCCTGAAACATGCTCGTTGGCTTCATGGCTGCATTAGAAGAGTCCTTACATGAGGCCTCATCAACCTCCTTTCTTAGTGACCATCATTAAAGCGGATAACCTGAGCTCAAGCAGCCATTTCTGCAAGCATCCACCGTGCCGAGTGTCATCGAGCAAAAGACGGAGCTCAAGACGCCCGTCCTGAGGATGAGTCTGACCTCTGACCCTATTGTGTCAGGGGCAAGAGACATATGATTTTCCCTATGGATATCAACATTATAATAGAAAATAAAGCACAAAAGGAGCAGCAAGTAATGATTTTAAAACCCTATTGAACTTCAGTTATAAGGAGAGTTAGGTAATCTTGTCTGTTCTTGAATATTTTAAATTAAATTAATTAAACCCAAATGTTCATCTTAACGGCTAATTAATTTTGTAAAAAATAATTAATACATAATTCAATTAATTAAAACTGCAAATTGAATATGTGGCATTGTAAAGACTTTGCACTTTGTCATCAAACATGTACATTTCATACCCTCAAATCTATGCAACCAATATATATATAGACTGACTTTAGAGTGCAAGAGAGGGCGATTAGTTTGTATCATAATGCAAAGTCAATATTGTTTTTATGGAATAAACCCCATAACGTGAACTAATTCACAATCAAACAAGCGAGCAAACTGTGGATAACAGTGAAATGGTACACACACACACACACACACACACACACACACACACACACACACACACACACACACACACACACACACACACACACACACACACACACACACACACACACACACACACACACACACACACACACACACACACACACACACACACACACACACACACACACACACACACACACTCTGTTATGTTTTCAATTTGGGTTGAAATGTAGACATTTTCCCTTGGTTGCATAACTGCCATCCGTATCGCCCCTCCCTTCAATTAAATGCTATTTCTCCCAAACAAAATGTCAGAATCATTCCACAAAGGGTAGTTCAACAGTGATTTGTTCTGAAAGCTATGTGTCTTTCTCTGAGATGGTGTGTGTGTATGCATGTGTGTTTGTTTATGTGTGTTTGTGTGTCCTGACCTCAATTCTAACTGAGTTCACAAAAGGACAGAAAAAAAGGTGCCTAAAAATACATTTAATTCACAATCAGCTCAACTGCGCTGAGAATGACAAATCCTTTTAGAACGCCCCACAGTGAGATCTGAGATTAGAAAATAAAAACACACAATCAGAAACTCACAGACACACACCAAGTTGTGCAGACATATGCATGGACACAGGAAAGAGAAGGTAAATCACAATCATCTGGGGAAATTCCAAAATTAATGATATGTGCTCTGGAAAATCGTGATTGGCATGAAAACCAAAAATACCAGAAACATATTTAACTTAATTGTTAAATTGGATAAATATTGAAAATAAATCAAAAATATTCTGTCAGTTTGTTCTGATGAATATGCAACAAAATAATTTGAGATGCATTTTATTAATGAAATGATTAACACCGGTTCCTTTTTTTATACATTTGTGATTATCTTTGTTTGGATGTCCTGAAGCAGCTCAGTCGAGGAATCCAAATTAATGAAAATACCGGATCTGATAATAAAAAAAAGCAAAAAGGACTGTTTTTTTTCTTTTCATTTGACCATCTGTCAATTTATTTAAAGCAATAAAAGCGGGGAGCTGCAGTCGTTCATCTTTTGGATATAAGCACGGACATTCTGGTCCCCCGGCTCAGAGAGAATCCAAGATGGCCGTGCACCTGTCATGGAGGTGGATTGTCCTGATTATGTATGGAGATCACCCCGAGGCCTCCGTGAGCTAAAGCGTGCACACCTTGAGTTGCTGGTTCAACGCCGTCTTTTCTAAAACCTCTGACTGCCCTAGAAAGAAAGGATAAACCCTGACAGTGTGTCCTCTCTCTCTCACGCCTCCTTTCTCTTTCTCTCCCCCTTCTCACTCTCTCTTTCTCCCTCTTTCTCGCCCCCTCTCTCACATCAGAAGCGCTGAAATGCACCCCAGGGCCAAATCGCACAGAACAACCCCTCTGAGCCAGAGAAAAAAGCTGGAATCCGTTTGCCCTGATATTTCACCAGCACCAGCCAGGAGCGAGGGGGGGAGAGAGAAAGGGAGAGAGAGAGCGAGAGAGAGAGACTGGGGCAGAGAAAAAGGGATAGATGGGAAAACGGCAGTCCAGGGCTGTATTTATTGGGGGTGTGAGTGCTGCGCTGTAGGCTGTGGGATGGTCGGGAGAGTGCAAGGTGTTGCTGTTAGGTGTGGTGCAGAAAGGGAAGAGCATGCATAGATAGGTGGTGGAAGAAAAAAAAAAAAGAGGGAGAGATGGAAGGATTGGTCATGCGCAAGGTAAGAGAGAGGCTTTGTTTGATTGTATGTGGGAGGGGGGTGAGGTGGGGATGAGGGGGGGTGAGAGGGAGGGGGCTGAAGCTGTCGTCTGTGGGGTTATTATTATTGCAGGCAATCTTTGTGTGTGTGTGTGTGTGTGTGTGAGGCGAGATGAGGAGATATGAGATTCAGCTGCGGGGTCATTATTTTTTTTATTTTTTTGACGCATGTCATGAGGCTAAAGGAAGACAGGAAGTCGCACACTTTGTGACATCACAGGTGACTCATTTGCATATCAACTAGAGTTTGTGATGAAGGTACCAGCTGAAGCGTATGGTGCGTTTTTGCCACCTATTGATGTATTGATTTTAAGTGCGAAGGCCTTACTTAGATTTCCGGTGAACAAGTCTGCACATGCAAACACAAGAAGGCCTCAGTCATTAACATCCCACTATCTAAGTAATAACTGTAGGGAGATACCAAAAAAAGGGCAGACAATATAAAAGGATATAGGTTTTCAAATGAAGGCGAGATTGGGAGTGCAGAGTGGGAGAGGTGAGTATTTTTTTGCCATTTCACCCACTTTAATAGGAGGACAGTTAATGGGCCTTTTTTATCGGGCACAGGCATCAATCAGGGGGTGTCAGGCGGCCGCTGGATCTGGGCTGTGGTCCTCTTCACAGATGACTGATTAGCAAGCCAAAATCACCAGATCCATCTTCCGACGGTCACTTTTATTACAGTCATTTTTAAAGTGACAGCAACCTGCCTTGTCTCACAACACTGGCCACCGCATATATATTCTCATCTTCTCTCCCCCCTCTCTGTTTCCCCCCCGCGCATCTGTCTTCCTCTCGCATTCTGTCGCTGGGTATTTGGTCAGTCGCTCTCCTGTTGTTTCTTCTCCCCCCCCTCTCCTTTCCCTCTCTTTTTTTAACTACTTTTATCTGACTTTCTTTCTGTCTCTCTCCAATCCCCACCCCCTGTTGGCGCTACACTTACTCTCTCACTCTGCTGGGCAGGTGGAGGGGAAGCAGGGTCAGGGAGGTGTGGAGAGAGACAGGGGAGAGAGGGGTGGGGGGAGAGAGGGGAAAATAAGACCCCCTCCTCTTCCATTGTCTGAAGGGTGTGTTCTGAATCCCTATATCGTTGGCTCTCCAGAGATGGCGAGAAATTCGTTTTGCACAGTTCTCCCGCTGTCTTACATTGGAGGAGGAATTCTCCATTCCCGAGCACAAGGTGAATGTAAATGAAACAGTTTCGGAGTGTGTTGGTCACAGCTGCATTTACATGGCTGCACTCGGCATTTTAAGAAACAGACAGGGTGACATTAAAGTTGGAGGCCAGGGACTGTTAAAATTTGTATTTTAGGGGCCGGGATGTAATAATACGTTGCCGGGGAAGGGGTGTCAGGAGACTGTCTTGAGGTAGAATTTAGTTTCGGAGCATGTCAGTCAGATTTCTCATCCTTTTCTGCCTCCGTTTACTTACGGGCTGCATTCAAAATAAATCACTGCATCAAATAATCATCGTGCAATCATTCAAAATGGCAGCTGAGCTCTGTTTACCCAACGGTTTGCGTACATGTGTGTGTGAGCGAGTGTGTATGAGGCCAGGCTCTAAAGAGCACTCCTGTGTCTTGGCAGGAGATATGCTAATCGCAACTGACATCAATCTGAAAAACATCAGCCGAAGTAACATGTGTCTAAGATTACATTTACAACCTTCTGAGCAAAGAGGGACAGCGCACACACATGAACACACAGCGAGGGAAAAGTGGGTCAGGTAAAACAAGCAAACGTATTTCAGAGACAGGCTGCCATTTGCGATGTCCTCAAAAAACAACAACTGATTGAACAGCTTGTCGAAACATTAAGGCTCAAATTTGAAAGCTTTGGAGTCGACTTAAACACAGGAAGGATTATTCTATTAAACTGATGTGTCCTTTGTTTTTCCCGTTCCTACTTAAATACTGAAAGCTTTTAATATAGAGGCACAGAAAAGCCATTACTCCTTCCTTTGTTCAGACGCTTAAAGTTAAGGTTATGAGTTCCTTCCTTTGTTATTTTAGACGGGGCGGTGGGAATACGTCATCTTTTTTTTGTCAGGCTGGGATATGCATTACTGGACAACCTGGGTCACATTTTACAGTGAAGCACCTGAACATCAGAGCGACCCAGGCGGGCGTAAAATATGTGTGCTGCTAAAACCCATTTGGATATGGCCCTTAGATGTGTGTGTGTTGAGGGGGCAGATAGACAGAGAGACATACACACACAGGAAATCGTAGTAATGGCGCTAGCAGCTGTGGCTTGCTAAGTGAACACATACGACTGTAGATATACTGGACCTGTCTTCCCCTAAGCTTGGGGTCTGATCTATGTGTGTGTGTGTGTGTGTGTGTGTGTGTGTGCGCACGTGCGTGTGTGTGTGTGAGTGTGTGCAGGATAGAGGCAGTTGCTGTATTTCTTCAGTTCAAAGTTTAAAATTGCACTTAAAACTTTTACTCTTAAACATTCATTTTTCTCAACTGAAAAGCATCAAAATGGAGGTTAAAAAAACGTTGTCTACCATCCTCTCTTCCTCTCTCTCCCTCTCTCACACACTCTCAGTCTGTCTGGAGGGCAGCGGGGCACTCAGGGGTCTGACAGTGAATTCGTCCCGAACATCCGCCAATAAAAGATCGCCGCAGTATTTTACGCTAGAAACGTTTGATGACAAGCAGTAACTAGCGTGAAATTCACCCTAGATTAAATGTCCTAGGAGTTGTATTCCCATCCGGCAAACACACACATCTGTGGGACTACACACAGAGACAGACACACACACCAGCTGTAAAGCTCAGTCAGGGTATACCCCTCAGCAGGGGGAAGGCACAGGAAACTAATATAAATCCTGAGACGCACATATATGGACATACATGCACAGACGTGTCCCATGCAAACACACACTGAGCAGATATATATACTTTATAAATACATGCACACGTCGGCATAGAGAAACACTGACTTACTCACAGGCGTTCAGACTGGAGACACACCGGGGGGGCAAATCATAGCAGGAGACTTGTAGTGTGTTTGGCTGATTACCAGTCGAGCAAATAGAGAGAGCATGCTCACACTGCCACCTCCATCCTCCTCCTACACACACACACACACACACACACACACCTGTTTCTTTGTTGGTTAGTCAATGCGCTGATTATAATAATTATTATAATGTTTCTTCTCTCGATTCAGTTCTTTATTTCGGTCATGGCTGAGGAAACGATTAGAGCTGACTTCTTTCGCCATGCATCAACAAAAAAACTACAAAAAATGAGGCAGGTAACACTGAAGTCAAGTAGGGAGGAAACAACAACAGGCGGTTTATTAAAAAAAAACAATTGGTGTATTCTGATTGAAGACATTACCTGAGTTTGAATCGGACTGACTGATAAATAAAGTTACATTTGAAGTTCTGGGATTTACTAAAAATGAGTCAATATTTTTGTAAAAATAAAGCATTGTTTTCTGGGACATCGGTCTCTTTTTTATTTAACTATGATAAATGTAGATTAAAACAATGCAAACAATAAATATTTAAAAAAAATGAATGTCATGAGACCAAATTATGTAAAGCAAGCAAACCTTCCTCAAAAACCTTTTGAAACCTATTTTAAATATCCATTCATTCAAATTGAAATAGATAAATAGGGGCATTCAAAGATCCCTTCAATAAAACCGACATCCCAGGTTCTGCATTGCAGTTCAGTTATTAGTTGTGTTTTCTTTCAGAGCAGTGCGACTCTTTTCATAATGTCTGTTTGTACAAATATCAGATAATGAAGAGGGCACAGCTCAATGCCACTGTATTTAACAGACAGTCCTTGTTTTTTCAAAATCCAATATCTTCTGAAATTGTTAAAGTTTTAAAAAGAGAAACTCAACAAGGCATTTTTAAAAGATAATTTTGTAAAAATATCTTGCATTTAATAGTGGTCAACTGAGTAGATATGCTAGCAGGTTAGCTCACTAGTGGGAATGCTAGATGTTGCAGAGGTCCATCGAGATTCTGACAGGCAGAGATCAGGACATGTGAAATTCATAAAAATAGTTCTGTAGGATGAAAACCTTATTCCTAACCCACTGCAGGCTCTTTTCTTTCCTTTACACTCAGTTTTCTACCGAGTACACCTTCATCTTTTTATAACTTAATATGTCTTTACCCACCCTCTTTTCATCCCAGTATTATGCTCACTTTATGATGTTTTAATAGACTTGTAACACAGGACAACAAAACCGCCTTTAATGCTATGAGATTATTATAAAATTAAATTATGCGTGCAAAAGTTTTTACATTATTTTGCATTTAATGCCAACATTTAGTGAATTTGAAATGCCTGCCTTGGTTTTAATATTCTAAATGACATAATAAATACGGTTTAAAAATGCCAAAGTGGAAAAGAGAATCCATTAAGCCCAAATTGGTGCACAACCATATCAAGAAACAGTATATACATCATGATACATTTAATAAATGTCTGTTTGAAATTGAACCACATCGGAGCCAATTTCATAAATACAGCACGTAATGCCTCCAGGTTCTTATGCAAGGCTTCCTGCTGTTCTCATGCAGGGAGAGGCAGGCGGAGCGAGGGGAGGTCAGGCAGAGGTGAGCCTAAATAAAGTCTCTAACTGGGCTGCTTTACAAGCCTTAGTCAAAGATATTGATTCAGTCATAAAAAAGCAACATTCTGCTTAGCGAAGAGAAAGTTTACAGCTTGTATGTTCATATCATCTCCTGGCATGTGTTTCCCTTACCGCAGTTATGTGCTATAATTACATTAGACTTATGACCTTTCAGAAGAGCGGGAAGGGGGCAAAAAAAAAAGAAAATCCTTGAACATCTTAATTCGATCCGTTTCAAACAAGAGAGGCCGGTTTTGGGAGAGAGGGAGGAGGTTGCACACATAACATATTACAAGGAGAGCGGTGCCCTGCTTTTTATTTTCACTTCATAATCTTCAATGAAAGGTCCTTTTGTTGTCTACTGGCTGATTGACTTTAACGAGAAACATTCCATTGTGCCAAACGTCGGTTTTTACGAACTTTGTGTTCCTCTTACTTGTTTTCAAATTACATTCAAAGAGGGACACGACGACGGAGGCAGGCCCGGTTCTTTTGGGATCACAACAAACAAGCACACACACACCCCGGCCATTCATACACACTCACACAAAATGCTTTAATCCCTTATCCTTAACACTCCAAACTGTGTTATCGGCTATAGAGAATTCAAAAAGCATAACAGAGAAGGAGGAAAAAGCAATATTTAAGGTAGGAAGGGGAGGATGAGGATAAAGGATTTTGTTCTAACCATGCAACAGTATTCAACTTGACACTCACGGCATTAAACTTGGTTCTGTTAAGAGGGTGCAAGTGTGTGTGTGTGTGTGTGTGTGTGTGTGTGTGTGTGTGTGTGTGTGTGTGTGTGTGTGTGTGTGTGTGTGTGTGTGCGTGTGTGCGTGTGTGCGTGTGGTATCGACAAACTCAGCCCTTGATCTGTGAAGAGGAGGTGATGGTGTCTTAAGAGTCGGTTGTGCACAAATTGTGTAGATTTAACCACTGGAAACAATCATGTAGTGTTTGTGTGGAGAGAGCTCCTGAAAGCCATTCCTCAGAATAACCGGTGAGTTGGACTACCTGCTGGCATGAGCTAAGCTGCAGATCGATAACAAGTGTTAGTGCGTATGCGTCTGTATATGAGAAAGTGTTTGTCGTGTGATTCTATGTGTGTGTGTGTGTGTGTGTGGGTGTGGGTGTGTGTGTGCATATGTGTGTGCATATGTGTGTGCATATGTGTGTGCATGTGTGTGTGCTGAGGCATCATACAG
This sequence comes from Trematomus bernacchii, assembly GCF_902827165.1. Lineage (NCBI taxonomy): Eukaryota > Metazoa > Chordata > Actinopteri > Perciformes > Nototheniidae > Trematomus > Trematomus bernacchii. Next base: position 4,361,285 of record NW_022987616.1, on the reverse strand, counting down.
TTACTGGAACACTTACTATATTTGGCTCCCTGAACGCAACATCGGGTTTTATGAAAGCAATCCATCTGAACCACGGTAATACATTTCCATCAGCCGACAATTTCTTAAGTGAAACTAACAAGTGTTTCCAAATTCTTTATAAAATTACATCTCGGCTAGAACAGATTAGATGTTAGAAACAACATTTAGGTCAATAATACAGTTTGGGAAACACAGCAGATCGATACACACACAGCCGTGCACGCAGAGATCCGGTTGCCATGGTGTCTGTATGCTTTTTGCATGTTTCTGTCACACCGGCGACGTGTGTGTCATGTGCTGAAGGGCATGGTGACCCAAGCAGCCGGCAGCTTCTCCTCCGGGGTGACACGTCCATTACGCTCTAACAACAGGGACCGGTCGACCTGCAGCTCTGACAGCCCCTCGCTGTATCATTTCTAAAAACATTTCCACATATATCTGAATTTCTACAGAATAATACAACTAGGTGTCGTAGGAACAGGAGAACCCGACAACCTTCAACCTATTGGCCTTTACTTTCGGCTCGTTTCTGCCAAGCCTAGCCACAGGCAAATAAAATGCAAAGTCATGTGATATTAGAGAATATATTACAGAGCTGCGATCACATTGGACAGCTGAGTGAAAGCTGCTGGTGCGGCCAAGCTGCATGAGGCTGGATCTATCTCCAGATCTGATCAGTGTGTGGTTGCGTTTGTAGCATGGAGGAAAAGTTGATCAAGATAAGTTTATACATGAATATCATTTGGACCTACTAGATTTAATAAGCCACATATAGAAAAGCTATCATTAAAAACAAATTGTGATTAGAATTCATACACATTTGGATAGAATACTTATGTTTTCTTGAAACAAATCTGATGTTTACATACACATCTTTTAAGCCAGTTAAAAATATGTTTGACATTTCAAAACTTGGCAGTGAAAATGAGTTACAAAAAATACAAAATGTATTTAAAAAAAATGGCTATAGTAGCTTTTAGTTTGCCCTGCTGCAACACAGGCTTCAGGTACAGATAGCTTAAGGTTTAATACAAAGTGTATTTCATTGGTAACACTAACAGTAAGAGGTCAAAGGTCACAGAGAACACAACATAATTGCTGCTGTACTTAATTATGTAATCCCAGTTTGCTTTCTTTTTGAGGACAAATCATTGAAACTGTAGTTTTATAAGATATTGTCAAAACTATTTTGTTGACTACTTCTCTACAACTTCTGTTTATTTCCCCTCCCTGGGTAAAACAGATTTCTTAATGCAATCTAAAACATCTTTTCCCAAAACACCAATCTCTATGTTTCCAGGGGATTGAAAAACACTGATGAAAAGGGTGCAGACACATTCTGAAATACTGTGTTTACAGTTCCACATCCCTTACATGACACAATTACTACATATTGTAATTGGCATGTTTTTAGTTTTATGCACAACATAAAAAATAAATTAAAACATCTCTAACTTTACCCCCCATGATGGGTTGTTGTTAGTATTCTGGTGAGCATGTCTCTGAGCAAACAGAAGTTGATATGTCTGGCCTGACACGAAACATAATCACTTCCCGAAAACAAGGAGAAAGAGTTTTGAAGCCGTGGTGACGCAGGCTGGAGTCGGTAATGAGGACGTTGATTTTGTTCTGATTATGGAATTGCTGGCCTGTTTGTTGATAGATGTGTCCACCCCCCCCCCCCTGCTGAGCAACATGGACACCAACTGCCAACATGTGAATTAAAATTACTCACCATCCAATTAGTCGCACTGCTCACGCTCGGAACAGAAAAATGTTCAGCGACAAGAGATCAAATCCTGACTTCCTGTTAAAGAGCTTGCAGTTGCTAGTAAGATAACTTGGGAAATATTACTACATAGTTAAAAGTGTGGAATCTGCCATGTGAATCAGAGGAATCGCTAGGTGCACAATGTTTAAAAAGCTCTATGTTTAACCTTTCATCATTCGTACACAAACATGCCCTCCTCGCTTTGCCCTATTGACAACTTCTGAAGTTCACACACATTACTCCATTTAACATCCACAGACTCAAAGGAAACACACAGTCTCTTGCAGATATGGGGAATTTCCAGATGCACTTAAAAAGCAGCAGAAACAACTCATACACCCTCAAACCCTCTTAGTAAAAATGCTAAAATCTGAGCACTCCCATTATACATAATTTAGGGGAATCTATATTCATAGAAGTGCGGGGCGTGTTGTGCTCAATGAGGTAAAACGCCCCTGTGTGGCTAATGGAATGGCCTGAGTTGCGTGATTGAGTGAAATGTGCTGGAAAGATTGGGAGGAATTCTACTGCAGATAAATAAAGAGGATATTCTGCTTTTTACTGGGCGTCAGCATTAATGCAGCATCTCCCCAGGTGATCAACACATTCAGATGGGGAGATGGGAAGATGGAGAGAGAAAGTGATGGGGGAGACAAAGAGAGCAGGAGATGGAGAGACACGGAGAATGAGCGCGAGAGAGAGAGGGAGGACACTTTAAGAAATAGCCTGCCTCGATACTACTCCACATGCACAAGGGCCATAGTGTAGCATCTCATACATCATCATAATGTTACCATCGGAAGGTTCAAAGGAATAAAATAAAAGGGAGTGAAAAAACGGGTCTTGGCAAATTCAAAGTCAAAATAACCAAGGGACATTATGAAGCTTCTACAGTAGATGACTTGAGAAGGCCAGGGCTGTCACAAGCATTTTTTTCTCTTCTTACCTTCCATAATTTTACGTCAAAAGCGAGCGGGCAGCCCTTTCTTTTCACCTCCCACTCTCCACATCCATTACCTTTTGGAGAGATGCAAAGTGAACATTTCAATTGGATTGCAATGGCCAGTTAGTGCTGCTTTGATCCCCACTCTGCTCTTTGAGGGCTCCATTGTTCCTGATTTGCTGGCTTGATTTGCCTGCCTGTGGATAATGGCCGAGGAGCCGCAGTCTGGCCTTCTCCCATCAACCCATTTCTCCTTAACATAGACCTGAAGCCGGAAACATATATGAATTACTATGATATACCCTTATGGTATGGAGTCCCTCATCCTCAGCCATATACAATGTGGACCGGGATGCACTGTATATGTCATGCACACTGCCTGCAGTACAGCACTGACTCAGGGCTTCAGACGGGTGTGAATTCCCCAGATACCCTGCTCTGGCGATAGAATCCAGACTGGTGTTACTAAGAAGTGGCAGTTACAATTTTGTTGGCTCCTTCATCTCATCAATCAAACACCGACACGTTAAATTGTTGCAGAGGTGACTTTAAGTGTGCCGGCGTTTCTTCTTCATCTTGTAGATTGTTTGAATTTGGGGTTTCAGCATCCCAAAGTGATGCGCATGCTATCGGAATGTTTCTCTCTCGAACAAGCTATCTATTTACTCCATGAGGTGCATTTTAGTTAAGACCAGAATGCGCTTTGACATGAAAAAGCCACTTTATTTTGATAAACAAGGAGCATAATTGTATTCAGGATCAAAGCTACCTGCTCTTTTTTCTTTGATGTTTAATATGGAGATGGGTCTCTCACAAGTGCCGATACATATTGCACATGTTGTTTCATACCAAATATAAGTAAGACTAATACGCTATGGCTTTAGCCTAACAAGTTGTTTATTTTTGCACAAATCTATTTTAAACTCTTTTGGGTTGATTCCTTATTTAAGGCTATTATTATTTGTATTGAACTTATAAAAAGGATTAATTATCATGACTTAATTCTGCTTTCATATATTTGCTAAAATATTCTATAAAAAACAATATTGCAGTACCTTTCCTTATCAACAGAACACCTACTGCAGCGATAACACGTAAATCAAGCCTTTCTTGGACAAAAAGAACAATACTTTAGTTTTTTTGTTTGTTTTATGCATTAAATATCTCTATAGATTTGTCCTGAAGCTGATCATTCACCAGCTTTGCTCTGATTTACACATTTGATTGCCTGTCTGAGACTTTAAACAGCTATTGCTCGGGCCTCGCCTCCTCCTGGCTCTCCCGCAGCCCACCTTCAGATAACTTCAGTGCGGCGCGTGAAAAGAGAGAATGCAGAGAGAATTTGCTCAAGTGTCTGGTCTCCTCCCAGATACAAATGAACAATTTGTTTTCCATTTCTTTCCAAACCTTGATCTAAGCCTTTCTGCTTTGAAGTAGGCAGTGGAAAGGGAGGAGAGGGGGGCTACAGATTGTACGATACTGTGTTTGTCTTCAAAGAGTTCCGACTTGCTTACAAATGCACCGGCGAGTACAACACCTTCAAGGTGAAATTGATAAATCTGGTGGTAAGCTCTTTCATGGCAATAATAAGCAGAATTTGTAGAAAGGGTGCATGGATTTTTAGATGCAAATGTTGTCAAACACCACCAGGCGAAAACTAAATTGAACTGTGCCAAGAAGATAAGAATATTTTGAAAAAGCACAGGTCCATAATTAGATTCATGAAAAATATCAAATGGGTCTGGCACATCTTAATCAGGGCAGATAGTGTTTTACACTTCCTGTACTTGAAGCATCCAGTGTTTGCCCTTTGATCACTACCAAAGTTGGCCATCTTCAATGAATTTCCCATTTCTGAAATATCCGCGTTTCCCCTTTACATATCAAACACATGATCCTACTGTAGTCGTTCAGTCAGAAACTTTCCAGAGGCTCAGACTGAGCACAAACAAACAAGCCATGAGGAGGAAAATAACACGGGAAGACAAAGAGAAAGGGAGAAAACTCATCAGTTGTCCATCTAGCGGATGACATCCTTTGTAGCCTCTCTGTCATTTCTTTCTCATCTGCTAGGATGGACAGAATCTCCCCTCTCCCCCCTCTCTGGGATGACTGCTTCACTGAAGTCCCTGGAGACACCTTTTTCCTCTCGCCTCTCCTCTTTCTCTTACTCTCAGTGGCTGCTATTTTCTTGAAACTTTATGAATTAGTTACAAGCCTTTTTTCCTTCCTCACCTCCTCTCTTACTTTCTCATCTCAGCCTGGACGCGAATTCAACACCTGCCTCTAGACAAACTGTCCGTCTCTCTGTCCATCCGTCTGTCTGTCTGCCTCCCCCCCTTTTTTTTTCTCAACGCCTGTCTGGCCCAAAAGCTCCCTGGGAAAAATAGAAAAGTAGAAATTGAAAGAAAAAATTATATAGATATATTTTTCAAGAAAAAAGTTAGCGCTCTCGCATTCGTAAATGAAATGCAGCTGTGGATCGAATGGCCTCACAACTCCCCGTCGTCCGCACTCCCCCTTTCCTCCTACTCCCTCGTAGATTGGGCAGACACAGGGGGTGGTGTGTGTGTGTATGTGTATGTGTGTGTGTGTGTGTGTGTGTGTGGTGTGTGGTGTGTGTATGTGTGTGTGTGTGTGTGTGTGTGTGTGTATGTGTGTGTGTGTGTATTTGCGTGTCCAACTCCTTTGTGACCGCTTTCCTGAACCCAAATGGCGGACTGTGGCAACGACAGGGCAGTTTTACAGTGCACCCGGGCTGAATGTTAAACTTATATTTAATGTATGACATTTCACACAAATCATCCGGCCACAGACATGACCCTGGGGTATTCCGCAGATTGCTTTTTCAGTGCCTCAGCAACTGTGGAATTATTCGTCCCAGAGAGAGAGAGAGAGAGAGAGAGAGAGAGGGGGGAAAAAAGCCTTTGAGTTTGGCAAAATGATCGCCCTCTCACTGCTCTGGCCATCCCAGACTGGAAGCTCTCTCCCTCTCTTTTCTCTGTGATATCATGATCGCAGGGCTGTGCCAAATTGAAAACATCTTGGCAGTCTGGGGGCTGTATGAAATAACCATATATTATGTGTAGTATAACACCCGACTGGATAGCAAAACAATTATGCTGTTTTGCAGTCTGAAAAAGATTCCCCGTGCCCCCCTTAACGCTCCACTCCCTTCATTTCCATGCAAAAACCTTCAGAGGGGAGTGTGAAAATTATCTCAGATTTGTAAATTGGAGTTGGATTTTAACCCCCCTAAAATCTCGTCTGACATGAATAAGTCCACAGTTTACAGCGAGATGTACATACCCCGGCACGTCCATCTGTACGGATTAAGAAAAACGCTGTAAATATCTCATATTCAATTCTCCCTCTGTGAGGCGTTTTCGCACCGATATGGAAATAGTGGCAACCACAATAAGAGTTCATGGATACACAGTCAGGAGGGCCCTTGCATCCCCCAAAACACTGCGGTGCTGAAAATAAACACAGGGCTGCTTTTCTGCCGCGATGGCAAGCTTTTCAAATAGCAGAAAAACCCATACAGAGAACATTTTCTTGGCTTTTCTTGTCAGCTCGGCCTTGCAAAACAATGTATTTTTACCGACGGCGTCCACAGATGGGTCATCCATTTTATCTGAGGGGACATTTTTCAACATTTAGGTTTAGATGTGAGAGGTGTGCTGTCCACTACATCAGCGTCACTCTCTCTTCTCAAGGTTAGACAGCGGGCGGGGAGTTTAAGAGCATTAAGGCACGACTGCATGTCACACTCCCAAGCCTCTGCATGTACATGTTTTAGTACAGATCCCCCAGATACTATGGATCTAGAGTCATACTGTATAGTGAATGAAAATGGCTGCAGTTCTTCTTTTTTTATTATTACCTAAAGCAGTGTGTAAACAACAGAGATAAGAGGATTTAAATCTCTGCATCATGCCCAATTATGAAGAATCATTTGGTACAGCTAGCAACATCAGCAGTGTAAACATACAGAGATAACAAGGAAGAGACTACCACCCACTGTACACTCTATAAAACACACACACACACACACACTCAAATGTACAGAATGCCTAATAGAGAAGGCCCAAACATTTTCAGAAACAAATATATTTTCCAGTTGTGCCTCTTAGCCTAGATTCAGTATATTACATGATGTATATGTGTGTGTGTGTGTGTGTGTGTGTGTGTGTGTGTGTGGGGGGGGGGGGGGCAGTCTAAGGACTCATGATAAACAACTGAGATAAGAGGATTTGAATCATATGGTGTCTAATTATGAAAAATAATTTGATAAAACTAACAAAGTCAGCATTGTAAACATTACAGAAGGATAACAAGAATATCATGCTCTGTGTTCAGTCCCCTGAAAGCACACACACACACATAAATACACAAACAGTCTAAGTCACAACCACAGTCAACAGCATAATTATCAGTTTCCCCTCAGGGCGTTAGGAAACCTGTTCCTAATTGGAACCCAGTTGGGACTTTACATGGATTAAAATACATGAGGCTTTTGCACCAGGGGAACACACACACATACACACACAACAGCCCAATGAGTTGACAACGTTCTCCGCACATTTGTATTTACGCTAAATCTGGCATGATCCCCGTTGTCTCGCTACACACGGGTCAAGCACAACAACACAAGTCTCCAAAGCACAATTACGCCACTATTTTCCCCCTGTTTTGTATTCTGTTTTTCTTTATTTTTGTTCCATTTCCCTGACTTAAGCTGTTGTCTAATGGACAGCATCGTGACAGAAAAGAGGAGTTTGGTATCAGATTGAAGCCGGTTGCCCTTTTTGCCAATTTGCGAGCAGCCTCCTCTGTACTTGTAAGATGGCCAATTAGCTGACCGTCTGACAAGAGGCTCTCGGACGGGGCGAGGAAACACCACAACACCACACACACACACACACCACACACACACACACCACACCACACACACCACACACACACACACACACACACACACACACACACACACACACACACACATCACACACTACACACACACACACACACACACACACACACACACACACACACACACACACACACACACACACACACACACACACCCACACACACACACACAACACACACACACACACACACACACACACACACACACACACACACACACACACACACACACACACACACACACACACACACACACACAGACTGTCCATCTCTATCTGCTGTTTTTGCAAGAAGCGTGCCTAGACCTCACCCCTCACCTTCTACTCACAATTAGGGAGACACACACACATGCACACACACATCCACCTTCATTTTCCACAGCAAAGATGCTATGCTCCCTGACCTCTTTCAACCCCACCTGTTCTCCATCCTCCTCCTCTTCTTCCTCTCCGTGTTCACCCTCCTCCTCGCTAACTTTCTCCTCTCAATCTCTCTCCGTCTGACTCCTTTCATCTTCTGCAGCTTCTTATTAAACTGTACCACATATATTTGAAACAAAGGTCTCAAACACACTTGTTAACAATGTTCTTACACATTTCTGGAAATGTAAAGTGCTCAGTTTTCAGGTTTATGAACCAGAAATCCTCCATATTCAAACAATCAAACACCTTTTAGGGTGTACCGTTTGCTCCTTGTTAATTCTGTGTCTGAAATGATCCAGGCACTACCATATGCATGCATGGAGGATCATGCAGGGACATGCACAAATAATATAAACATGAGCATAAACGCACACAAATATTTAAACACATTTTCTATGCGTGGACACACATTATGCATATGTTAGCGCACACATGTTGCGCTTGCTTTATAACCACACCATGCTGTTTTATAGTCGTAGCATTTGACCTGCTACATAAACTTTTTTTTAAATGAGGCAGTAATTGCAAAAAAGCATTTATGTAAAATGGAGGCATTTTGTTTGTCTTATCTGGAAGGAAGGAGGATATTTAAAAAGTAAAGAGTGAATGAACAGACGCCTGAACAGATTTCTTAGAGCTGATAAACTACAGATGGACACACCAACGCAAACACACATGCACCCTGGGGACCCCCCCCCCCCCATAGAATCTCAACCTTTTTGCACCCCCCAACCCAAGCCAACACCACCTTCCCTCCCTTGTCTTTGTTGTCCATCAGAGTGGTTTGTTTTAAGCCTCGGCTGCAGTCCCGTCACCCCTCTCCCCCTCCACGGTCAAGTTCAAGGGTCCTCTAGAAACACAGTGTGGTGGTGGTGGTGGTGGTGGTGGGAGGGGGGTTAGCAGTTCCCTGCGACTATAAAGGCACAAGGCACACACACCTGCAGGCGGACATGCTTCTGCCCCCGCCGCACACTCCTGCACATTGATATAAAATCATAAACTAAAACACATCATTTTCAACACATGTATTCCTGCATTTGATCGGCAAAAATAAAATGTAAATGAATAAATACGACGCACTGACACCTACACACTCATCCCGGTGCACCTGCTTCCTCAAGGTCTGTCGGCTGCAGTCAAAATGGTGGACACAATAACATCGGGCTTAGCTTTGATTCCTAATATGGAGGAAACAATTCTATTTTTCCGAGAGGCCACTGATACTTGGAGATAGCACTCAACCTCTCTCCCTCCCTCTCCGTTTCTCACACCACACCCTATCTCACTCCCTCTTTCTATTTCTCCTTCTTGATATATCTGGACATTACTGTGTGTGTCAGCTTCAGCAGAAACATGGGGGAGAAGGGGCGGGGGGAGCGCCTGTGACACACACACACATCTAAAAACATAAATCCGTTTCCAGAAATAAGAAAGGGAATTATTGTCATGTTGTGCGATATAGATATAGAAATAAATTGTATAATTTAAACAAACCTCGGTATACATACAGTGTTAGCATCCATTCTATTAATAGCTTTAAAATGTTAAGTTAATGTATTTGAATAAATTATATTTTAACAGAATAACACTGGGAAAAAATAAACTTTATTTCTGCTCTGCTAAGATTTATTTGCATTGTAAATGCAATCTGCATGTCTATCTGCAATTATTCCTAATTAATTTTCATCTAATTCTTAGGAGACTATTTCAGTCCTAGAATTAACACAAAGGAACTTCCTGCCTCAGTTCTCACACCAAAGATAATTATAAAGTTAAGAGGGTTTGCTAATTTAAAAATGCTATCTGCATGACATCAAATATACATCTTTGATCTCACTCTGTCCCTGATGGTTAAATGCATTTAATTATATTCAGAAAAATTATCTTTCTCTGAATAATTAACAGTGACTTCTCTTTTTGTTTGTATGTGGTGTGTTGCATACTTTTTGCTTAATTAATTTCTGCGACAAACAAACTCCAATCCCCCAGTTTATACATACTATTATACCATTGTGCATAAAATCCATCAGTTGTATATCAAAACACTGCACTCAATATTGCATTCCCAATGCGATTGCCTTCATGCAATACGAGCAAATAGTGCAATAGCTTTGCCATTCAGCACACATGTGACTTGAACTTGGAGCAATTTCCTTAAATCTCCGCATACCGTGAAGCATAATCCTTATACATTGTGAAAATTGCACAAAGCACACATATGACCCACATGTGTTCTTGACGATCAGGGGGGACCTTCTCCATATCTCATTATATTCCCCTATAGCATATCAGCATCTCCCTAGGTGAATGTGTATACACACACAGAGAAAGAGAAAGAGTCAGATGATTCATATTATCTTTATCACCCAGCTACAGGAGCCGGCTCGCCTCCCTCTTTCCTCCTCCCCATTATGTAAAACTATGGATTACGTTTGGTATGCGCATGAATCCTACATTCAGAGGTGTGTGTGTGTGTGTTGGGGGACTTTATAGCGTGTGTTTGAGGGGAAAGGGTGGGGTGTATAATGTATATACATCCATGCATGCATCTATGCATCCATGCTTAGACCCCCTCCCATCCCTCTTTCTCTCCCTCCATCTATCATGCATCCATAGGTCTATCAGCTCCGGGAATGAGGTGTGGAGAGAGGGGAAGGGGTGAAGGGGACATGTGGGGAGGGGAAATAAATGTAGCCCCCCTTCTTTAAAAATGCACATACATTTCCATACATTGAAAAGGCAGTGAGGTGCACACACCCTTGCTGCTGTATCCCCAATATGCATCCCATCACGACACACAAACAGGCACACACACACACACATCCGGAAACACCAAATACAGCAAAGACGAATGTGTGTGTCCCGTTCAGTGGGTGTGGGTGAAAATCTACCCCTTGCCATATTTATCTTCATAAGAGCAGAAGGTGCATGTGTGTTTGTCTGTATACATACTGGTTGTGTGCTTGCAGTCTGCTTGTGTTTGTTTTTTTGTGAGTCTGTGTGTACATAAGTTCATTTACCTCAAGTGAAGAAAAAAGACCCTAGTTCCTCCTGTGCAGAATATAAATATATATATAAAAAAGCTCAACAACATAGATTTTTCTTGATTTCTAAATGTAATTCACATCAAACTATGCAGCGTGTACAGCAGGTCCAAGAAAAACATTTCAGTAAATCTCAGGAGTGGCAGTACCTTGGAGCTAAACCCACATTCCCCAAAGGCCTTTCCTTTTTTCATTTCCATATCAAAATGTATTTGTTGATGCATAGACTCTAAATAGTTTATAGTCTATTTGCCATGTCATGTAGCAAAGCTTTCAGACACCAAAACAACAACCACAACCTTTCCCTAAAAAAGCCGCCGAAACACCCTCCCCTTGTAGATAATGACGGCCTGTCGTGAGAGAGGAGAGAGAAACACGGTTGTGGTATTATTAAGAGACTAGTTTGTTCGGGAGAAGTGTTTTTGGCTTTTAAAAAGTTCCATTTTGCACTCCCCAGGCGCCGCATATGGGGTACCCCAGGGAGGCATGTGTGCGTGTGCGTGTGCGTGTGTGTGTGTGTGTGTGTGTGTGTGTGTACTTTAAAATATTCTGACTGAGCTGTCGAGCGGCTCACAGAGCAGGGAGATGTGTCCTGTCTCCTGCATTCAAATGTGAGTGGGTTTTGGAGAGCAAAAGTAAACAGATATGCTTGCTTGAACACACACATGAGAACGCGTGTATGCCCCCCACCTGCTGTCTCGACATGTATGCATGCATGTACGCACAACCACACACAAATACTCTATGACTATGAGCATGTGAACACAAGACACATGTGTGCAAGTGTCCGTCCGTATTTCCACCTATCTGCCCATCCAGCTCATCTCTAGAACGCCGGCCACGCTAACAAACACGGCCACGTCCGTCAACCGGTATTTTATTATAAATAAATTATAAATATTTTAAAATAATATTTCATAAGGGACCAGCGTCCAGAAGCTGCTTGTCATGGACTTGCCCTTTTGTAGCCTGCGAAGCCACATTTTTACAAGACCTCTGCATTCACTCCTTAAGCTCTTTAATGCTTTTCCATATCACACCTGCAGTATATGGGCTGTAATATAAGATAGCCCAAGACAATGAGCTGGCCAGTTGCTGGGGGGGGGGTTAGCTGACAGCGTGTTACGAGGGAGGAGGATAGGTCGAGCTGAGGGTAGTATGGGGCCCTTCAAACTAAATATGACCCTTAAAAAGCCTCGCCGATTGTGCGATCCGAACCCTCCCTGCTACCATATTTCTCCCCTTCTCTCTGCCCCCCCTTGCTCTCGCCGCCGTCACTCCTTCACTTCCCGCTGCCCTCACTCAATCCATTCACACACAGATGTGTTGTCTGTCAGGACCATGATGATAAATTAGCGCGGGTGCTGCTGGTGAAATAGGAGCTGGTGTCTGAGTGCGGGGTGATCCGGTGGACAATGCCAGGGATGAGCCACTGATAGTTCAGCTGTGGCTCGATCTGGAGAACCGCTTTGGATGGGACCGTGTCGGAGTCATATTTGCTTCTAGTACAGTTACAGTGTCACTGGATCATACTTTATGTGAAGGGTTGAAAGGCCAACAATATTATTTTTTTATAGCTTCAGTCACAGGGTTTGCTTTTTTCTTTTTGTGTTTAATTCTACCCTTAAATATGGCCTTGATTTGAATATCAAACAACTATCTGAAATACTTTTAGTGTAGATAAGTTGAATATCATGCATCAACTATGAAAAAAGGGTTCTAATAAACTTTCTAGGTTTCTTTTTCTTGCCAGATAGTCAGAGTTTTTTAAGTACGTGTTTATGCGCAGCCTGATCACAATCTTTGGTTACAACAGAACGGCCTTGTCTTGTCACCTGGAGTGCTGCAAAAATTGGTCTCACGTATGTGTGTGTTTGGGAGGGGGGGCATGAGGGGGCTGCATGCATGTGTAGCTGCTTTTTTTTCTTCATCTTGAATGTGATTCTTTTACCTGCAGGCTTTGGTTTTTTGTGTGCCTGTTTGTGTCTATGCTCTCGTTTCGGTGTGTGTGCACGGACATGTGTTTCTCATGAAGGGCCATGCCGGGCAAATTAATTCTCAGAAGTTGCGTGGCGGGGGCTCTCCTTCCCTTTGAAATGGGGCATACTGCTCCCTGTAATCAATAAGTCAAGCCATCTCGGCCGCATGTTGCAACCCCCCCGGCACACAGATGAAGAAGCCCAATTTACTCATCATAAATTCTGATTCCCACAATAAATATGAGAGGAGGTCCCACGGTATTAGAATATCTGGAATCACAGGGGCGTTTGAAATGCCGAATGGCCCTCGCCTCGGCCCGGAGTTGCTTTGTTGGTTAGAATATGAGTTTTATGTTGAATAATAATGACGCAGGGTCAGAAATATTTATTACTAATCTGAGAAAAAATTCAAAAAGACATTCCTGTTAATAAAAAAATATTTTCATTTCAACAATATACAGCATCAAATCAAATATGTGTTCCCATATTCAGGGGAATATTGTCTACCTTTTGACAACATTTCTTTGTTCCTTAAATTTGGGTTTTTTCTAATAAGCCTCGACAGGCACCTCAAGACAAGCGGTGACGTGTTCAGGCGGAGGCATGTGACGTCGGGGACTCGCTAATCTAACGGACAACTGCTGTCTCTCCTGTTCAAAGCCTCTCTCTGCTCAGTAGGTCCCGGCACATGACAGTGACCTGGGGAGGGGGGAGTGTGGCAGAAATGTGACACACCTACAGAGGGCGGGGTGGAGGCTGCTGAATCGGCTGCTTGAGTTTTTCTTGGAAGAGGGACAAGAATAAAGGGTCCGGGAGGAAGTGTGTGTGTTGCACATCTGTACTATCTGTGTTTGTTTTGTTGGTGATCATTGCATGCATACCTGCCAGAGAGTAAATGTTGGCGAGTGAATACATGTTATGTGCACGTGCATATCTGCATTACCAGATATGATTATATGCAACAAGGCATCCTCAACACCAGTGGCGCTCTATCTGTCTTCTTTTTGGCAAGGACCTCCTGCTCGTCGATACATGACATTTATGAGGCTCCCATGAGCTCCGGCGCATGCTGCCCATACAACTGAGACAGCTTCAGCGCCATGACAACAAGACGCCAAACAATGTCACGGCCAAATGTGAGTGGCCCGCTGCCAGCACCGCGGTTCAAATCTTCCAGGAGAGCAACTAATCTAAACAAAAGCCAGTCGATAAGACGGGAAAACACATGTGAGATGATAAGAAGAGAGGGGAGTGAACTTAGCAAAAGCAAACTGAGATAAAGTAGTTTTCCGTGCAACTCAATACAGCTGTCTCCATTTGTAAGGCAGTGTTAAGAGCACTAATTCCTGACCGGCTAGTTACATCTGAGGAGAGAAAGCTGCGCCGGCTGCTAATCCATACGTCTGCTGTTAAGTGGTTCATCAGCGAGTGCCTGAGATCGAATGTCGCCAATTAAGACGCCTACATGCCTGGCTAATTGTGCTCAAAGTGCAGAGCTCTGTCTCTCACATGATCACACACAATTACAGACATCACACACACACACAGCTAATTTTGTGCCGGTGGACTGTGAGTCTTGACAACATGAAAGCAGCAGTATAGAACAGAACACAATGTTTGATTGGAGAAACAATTTAGTCCCATCGTTAGCGGTTAAGATCAAACACATCAGCTTTATTAGCCAATAACACTGATGGAAGTTTTGAATGGGTGACGATCAAAAGATAACAGAACACTTTCTGAAGAACAGATTCAAGTAATTAAAACTACATGGATTGAATCAAATGGGCCTAATCAATGGAACAACGTTTATCAGCACCTAACTTGAAATAAAATCATTTAGATACTTGACATTAAATCTTATAAGATACAAATAAAATGTGCATTTATAGATCCCCATAGGGAAATGCAGGTGTTAAAGCAGCAACAGGAATAAGATTGAAACACAGGATATGACAGGTAAGGATAAATAAGAATAAAAAAAAAACCACAAGAGAATTATTGTCTGTGCTATAGTGTATATTTGTATACCTGATAGTGTACTCAGTTTCTATACTGCTGTTGATAATGTGTATACCTCCTATAGTGTAGTATATATAAACGTGTGACAGTCCAGAGAAAGTACATATGGTGCAGGTTGTTAGGGTTTTTAATCGAGGGTCAGTTATTGGTTTTGCGGCACAAACGAGTGTCCATCGCACTTTTTTCACCGTACTGATTTATTATGAGTTAAAATAAAAATAAAAATACATTCCGTAGCGTATTGTTTCCTCTGAACCAAATATAAGCCTCCTAAGCGTGCGTTTGGAGGGAGGGGAGATCTCGTGAAGAATGGGAACAGATAGCATCTGCTCCGGGCCTCTCCCTGCTCGGCCCACAGGTCTGAGGAGCAGAGCGAATTGTGTCTGAAAGGGGATGATACCCATCGGAATGTTAATGGTGCTGAATATTTCAGAGGTGGGATCATCCCATGGCAGGAGGAGGAGGACGGGCGGGTTTCCCGAAAGCATTTAGTGGTCGAAGTTCCTCTCTGTTATTGTAAACCCCGAGTCAAAGATGATTTCAATGCACAGCTAACAAGGCCCAGTTGCTGTCGGGAGGTTTGAGATGCTTGTCTCCTTCCCCCTTTCTCTCACACACACACACACACACTGAGAATCTTGTTGGAATGGCTTAGAATATGTTTTGTTCTTTGCATTTCCTTTCACTTTGAGTTAATGGAGCAACCAAACCGTTTTTTTCTCCCCTTAGTTTGAACTGGATGTGCATAAATCTGGGGATTGTTGTAAAAAAGAAGCAGACTGAAATCCGTTCAAAAGCAATATACACAGGTAACTCATATTCCTTGTGGCTCTTTTGTCATAATGAAATATCAACTAGCATTTCACATATGGTAAATCCAGTTACCATAGCTGTATGACATAAGTGGTTCTAAAGGCTTTTTAAGCAAGAAAGAGAAATCATGGAAGCCATAAAAAACATGGGGATTGCCCCAACAGTCCTTATAAACATCTGGCAACCACTACGGTACCTTTATTTCAGCCAAAATGACTAGTTGTGTTAGCCTTGAGAGAGAAAGAGTAAGGAGGGGTGAGTGGAGGCTTTTTTTCCCCCCTTCTTTTTACAAAAGTGAAATTGAAGTTCTTTGTAAAACGATTGAAAAGGAAAGAGCAGGAGGCAGAGACGGGGTCTAAAATTAAGAGAATTATTGCATGCTCCCAGATGTGTGCGAGGAGGAGGATGACCTGAGAAAGTCAAAGTTGTCCCCCATCAATCATTGCCATATGCTTCCAGAGAAATGGATCCTGCAGGACACTTCATATTCCTCTTTCTGATTAGTTCATTTGAGAGATGGGGACGGGGAGGGGAGGAATGGATGAAGGGAGCGCTCTGAAAATGGACGGCCTCGGTGTAACCCAAGAACAGAGGGTTCAATGTCAAAATTAAGGCCTGCTATTTAAGACTTCAGGGATCATTTTTTCTCTGTCTCTCTCTCACTCACCTTTTTTTTTTGTAACCCTCCTGTGCTCCATCTTTTTCTTTCCTGAGGTTGGTGTCGGGGAGCGAATGTGTTCTTAACTCTGATCAAAGCGCGGAGAGAGGAAAGCTTTTTTAATGACTGGCATTCACTCTCCTTTCTTAATCCAGCGCTCCTCTTCCCCTCTCCTGTCTCCCACATCTCCCTTACACTCGCCTTTCTCTCTCAGGGCATTGGTAATTATCGGTGAGGTCTTAGTGACTGCAAATGAAATTACCATTTAAGAGAGAGGGAGAAAGAGACATCCCCTTTGCCATAGGAGAGGGCTTAAGTGAAGCGGCTAGGGTTTCAGCTATTGATTTTTAAACTGCTACATCAGAGAGTGTAATGCTTTCATAATTTCAAATAAACTGTCTGGTTACGAAGTACTAATGAGAGAAGGAGTGAGAGCACACCAAACGAAGTAAGAGAATGATGGGGGGGTGAATTTTAAGTGTTGACGGGGAAATTAAGCTAATGCACAAAATGATCAATGTGTCAATAATCCTGGTACTTTTTAAGAAGTGCGTGACGGCTACTAAATCATATTGGTGTCATAATTAAAGATGAATCAAGCACGGGTATGTTAAATATGATGTGATTTTACATCCAATACTCTTGAAATCACCAACAGGTAATAAATAGAAATGGAAAATGTAGAATGTGTCGTGATTTCGTTTCACGCCAACACCTCCTTTCAGCTGGGAAAATACATTCCTCCGAAAAATATCCAATTTCCAGCCCACTTTTAAAAAATAGGAGCGTGTAAGTGCACATATTCCTGAGACATTTCAAATGTGTGATAAGTAAAATATAATTTTCGTCCGTAGGTGATTGCAAGTAATGACAGTTTTTGTTCCGATAGGATTCAGAAAGATAATAAAGATGAGTGATAGAGACAGGAAGATGGGTTTTTGGATGACACTGCATAAACCCAAATCTCTCTCTCTCTCTTTCTTTCTGCCCTCCCTCCCTCCCTCTCTCTCTCTCTCTCTCTCTCTCTCCCTCTCTCTCTCTCTCACCACAGACCGCAGGCCGTTGGAGGCAGCTTAGAAATCTCTTACATCTGGAAGAGCCATAATTCATGGGATTTGGCCTAACAGCCATGACAGGCGTTGGGGCGGCCAGCAACAACTGTCTCCTGTGTTAGCAGCAGTGTGTGTGTTAGCTCTGTGTGTGAGAGACAGAGAGTGAGAGACAAAGAGTGACAATATACAGTGTGTGTGTGTGTGTGTGTTCCCACAACTTGATATTTATGCAGGGGCGATTACACTCTATTCATTTGTGGATCTGAGTTCTGAGGCGCATTAGGGCTGCTACACAATGATGGAATGTAATAAAGTATATTTACTCAAGTACTTTCCCGGAGTATTTTAACTGTACTTTATACTTAACTACATAATTTGGCAGCTTTAGTTACTAGTTACTTTATAGATTCAGGATATTAGATAAAACATAATATATATATATAAGTAAACATTAACATTAACATTTAATAAGAAATCCAGAAGCTGTATGTAAAGTAATTCAAATTAGCTATAAATGTAACATGAAAACATTAATTCATCAATAATCATAATTCAGTAAATTAATATATTTGATTCTGAAATGTACCATTATGCATAAGGAGCACTTTTACTTTTGTTACTTTAAGCATATTTAAATGGCAATACTTAGATTAGAATTGTCATTCAAAACACAAGATCAACAAATCAAATATGATGCATTGTTATGGATTAAACTCATTTTATATACAATATTGCAATTATAGTGCATATGAATCCAATTATTCAATATTTCCAAAAGTATATAACAATATAAAACTTACAACTACTATTTTTACTTATATTTTATTTTACTCATTGTTGTCTTGCTACAATGACTTAAGTTAAAAGTGTATACATATGTCTTCTACCACATGTCATAAGAACTATCATTAAACTGACAAAAGTGATCTGACAATGGAGAAAATTCAGCGAAAAGAAAAATCCACAAAGGTTTTTTTCTGAGAAATGTACAACTTAAAAATAAAACCCACAATACTGTATATATCTATGTGCCTAAATGTTCTACACGTCTGTACACACATTGGTTCGGCAGAACGCAGCAGTGGCGTCCGTGTGTTGTGTGTGTTTCCGTGTGTTTCGTGGCGTGCCAGGGGCTCCCTGTGTCGGCCCTAAATATTACACACAGACAGTAGCTATCACTTCCAAGCCTGAAATCCCACATTCCACATTCCTGATTCCAGAGGCTCGCCTGCTAAGCTGGGCACCACATGAAGAGCCATTGTTAGCGAGAGAGGGGGTCATGTATCTCCCTCACTCTGTATCTGTCTGTCTGTCTGTGAATCTTTCTA
>NW_022987616.1:4002297-4339797 GCF_902827165.1 Trematomus bernacchii | reverse complement strand
CACACACACACACACACACACACACACACACACACACACACACACACACACACACACACACACACACACACACACACACACACACACACACACACACACACACACACACACACACACACACACCTGTTGCAGGCCTCGCCCCCTTCGTCTCACTCTCTTTCTTTACTGGGAAATTAACCTTGACATTTCCCAGACATAATTCCCCCTAATAAAAATGTGTGTGTAAATATATATAAACAAACGTGTGAAATATTCATAGAGGGAGCCACATGTGAGGAGGGCCTGCATATCAAACATGAAGGCACCGCTGGGGAGGATTTTGTTTCCTATCTGCCATCTTAACACAGCCATCATGCGAGGATCAAGTTCCTGCTATGAACATTACCGTGCATAGGCCCGTTGTTACATTCAATAGAAAGCTTCAGCATGGATAAATGAACAGTCTGGCTCCGAGGTATAGTTCCTATTCAAAGACGGAATAAAGAATTATAATCAGCATAGTGGCTAAAGTGCAAGGATAGAGGGATGTTGGATGTTCAGGGAGATGTACTGATGGCTTACGGACTAATAAAATACATTCTGACATATTTCAAGGACAACAGGAGCAACGATACAGCATGCAAAGAAGACCGCAACACATCATTTGAATAGTGAACACTGGTTATCATTTATCTATAGAGGATGTATTTATAGTACATACTTCATGTGGAGTACAGTATCATTACAATTAGGTGTAAGTACTGCTCAGATCCTCTACTTAGGTAACAGTACTAATATCACAGTCTATACATACTCCATTACAACGGTCCGTCCTTAGATCCAAGTGTTACAGAAGTATGTTCAACTAAATGAACTCAAGTTTCAATAGTAAAATTACTCATTGTGCAAAATGGCTCTCATAAGTGTTGTATTTTCTGTAATTATATTTCTGTTTTTCTCATAAGAAAATACATATGAGTTTTTAAATGCTGTAATACGTCATTATGTGGCACATTTTTGAAAATAACTGAGTACATTAGTAGAAAATATACAGTATATGATATAAACAAAATCAACAAAAAATAAGTAATTGCTAGTGTCAAAAAATGTTTAGAGGAGTAAAAGTACAAAGAAGCAGAAAATGGAAATAGTCAAGTAAAGTACACGTACCCAAAAGTACAGTGAAGTCCAGTACCTGAGTAAATGTACTTTCCCACACTGCAGCAGCTCTATGGAGTCACAGTATGGTGCTATAAAGCTGAATGCATGCCAGCATACGGTAGCTGCAATATCTTTCTATACCAAACAGATTTTGAAATGGTATATTCTGGCAGAGGGTTTTTACCATTATGAAACAATGTCAGTATGTGCGCATTAGTCCATACATATTTGTGATCTTTCCACATTTGGTGCACGCTTGCATGCTCCCGTCATAATGGAATGACAGTGATGCGCATCCAAAATGGCTGGTTTTAGTATGTGGACACCGGGGTGAGGCTGAAATGAGGCGGGGGGGGGGGGGGGGGGACACGGCGACAGGGATAGGGTGAGGAAGGGTAGGTAGTGATCGTATAATACCATCATGGAGCGCCATCACTCCCCATCTGACCGGCCTCATTTTAGGGCAATGGAACTCCAGAGGAAAAGGAGCCAATGGCACATTATTCTGCCTGGAAAATAACCCTCATGTTTTTATTCATGCCTGCACCAGAAACAACAACAGAATTTGATTTCCAGTGTAAATATTCTGGACCAATACAGAGATGGAATGAATTATTTGTGAAAATGTGTGCATCAGAGAGGGAATGCTATTTTTCATGAAAATAGAAAATATAGATGGATAGATAAAAACAATCACGGTTTGTTAAATACAATTAATAATAGTGCAATAATAATCATTCCCTTTAATATTGTAAATGATTTTGCAATTACGACATCAGTCAAAGTAATAAACAGTGAAAATCTTGGACAAAGAGGCCAAAAACACATTATGGATCAAAGTAAGCGTCTGAAAATAATTGAGTGATTGACAATTTTCTTTTTCTGCAACATGTAATTGGAAACATGGTCGTCACGTGTTTATTAACCGATGGGGACATTTCCTCAGTGTGGCATCTGTAGTGTTGGTGGCCCCTAATGAAACACCTCTGATCATTTCCCAGCGTAATGGCATCCTCATAAGCCTGTCCCTCTCTAATCACCTCCACTTCCTGCTGGGCCCGTGTCACATCCTGCTGAGCCCGGCGACCGTTACTGGGATGAGGTACAAGCACCTCCCGCCGATCACACCGCGGTGACAGAGGCCTTCACCGTGACAACCAGATCGACTGCAACGTGACTTGAG
This sequence comes from Trematomus bernacchii, assembly GCF_902827165.1. Lineage (NCBI taxonomy): Eukaryota > Metazoa > Chordata > Actinopteri > Perciformes > Nototheniidae > Trematomus > Trematomus bernacchii. Next base: position 4,337,474 of record NW_022987616.1, on the reverse strand, counting down.
ATGGATGGAGATCAGCGGCTGATTCTATATGGACTGAGGATGAAAACTGTAGGATAGAGACGTGAAACTAAGCAATACTACCGATGTTGCATAATTTATCATTATGATTCATTGTGTAATTAGAAGCTATGATGCTAAAAAGTTACGTATTTCAATATTCCAACCCAATCCAAATGTGGTAAAATAAAAATATATGATCCAACATTAACAATGCTTCACTACCAGGCTAGTACATGCGCACATTTAACAATATCATTCTGATTCTACATTTAAATAATATTTGCTTAGGTTATTTCAAGCAAGGCCGTGATCCTCCAATAATAATCTGGATCTACACAAATCTCAGTTTACTCCTTCTTGTCGGCTTATGCCTCCCTTTCTCAGGTGAATTGTAATAGGGCCAAGTAACTTTCATTGTGCTAGTGAAAAGCACATATATTTATCCAATTAGCTGCTTACAATGCTGCAGGCCATGTAGCAGCAGAAACCTAATGACCCCTCTCGAGCAAAGGGACAGCAGGACGTTGCAGGACAAAACTCCAACACTTGTCCCAGAAGAATAGATCTTCAGAGAACCCTGCGTCTATGAAAAGGTACAAAAACGTCGTCTTGGAATCCTGCTATTCAGCATCCGTGCTATTCACCTGCCTAGCCACCAATTTTGTTTCTCTAACCATTCTTACCAGATCAATTAATACCGCTTAGAAAAAAGGCCATATTACCTTGTCAACGATTTGTATTGAGGTGCCACTTGGAGGTAATCAATTGTAAGACCCCGGCAGATTCTGAAAGGTAACCTTGAGACTTGTGCACTGTGGGCTAAAATTCATAGTATATAATCGAGGAAGAATTAAAGGATCAAGGGTGCTCAAATATCAATGCATGCAAGATGATGAATGGCACTAAAAATATATATATTTTCATTTCATTTGAGGCCCAAGTCAAAGCATTTATTTTCTTAGTTCCTCAATAGTAGGCCTGTGTGTATATATCAACCCGAAACTTCTTTGTTTTTCAATATGCCGAAATCCCACAACAACACTGAATATATCCCACATGGAGATAATCTAAAACATAACTCCTGCTCTACACCAATACTGTATGATATCGCAAAGTAAAATACTGACTTCGTAAACACAACGGTAGTAAAAATAAACCCGGACCATCCCGTGTTTTGATTAGCTGCGAGCATCTTAAAAAAGTGAGGTTGAGCTGGCAAAAAAAATTGAAATTCACTGAGAAAAAATAAAAAGAATTCCCAGCATGTTGCAGAATACCAATATCCTTAAGCAGGCAGGGTTTTTGATGTATAGACTCCTGCCAGTGAATTGTACAGATGAGACACTTAAGGCAAGACAATAGTGTTATAGATTGTGGCAAGAGTTAAATCAATAGACCTTCTGAGGAGTAACAAGACACCCGGTAGCAAGTGCAACTGCTACACACACAGAGGAGGGGCTGGGAAACAAATGAGGACTGGCAGACAGGGGCTAAGACCTCAGTGTCACTGACTAGCCATTAGATGTTGCTGTGTATGTAGTTGTGTGTGTGTGTGTGTGTGTGTGTGTGTGTGTGTGTGTGTGTGTGTGTATATATGTGTATGTGTGTGTATGTGTGTGTATATGTGTGTGTGTATATGTGTGTGTGTGTATGTGTGTGTGTGTGTGTATATGTGTGTGTGTGTGTGTGTGTGTGTGTGTGTGTGTGTGTGTGTGTGTGTGTGTGTGTGTGCCTAGGCCGGCTCGGAACATGTGTTATGGATGTGTGTAGGTGAATGTGTTTGCAAAGCATAAGCAAGAGCAGATACCTGTGTTTCAGTTGTACTTTTATCTCTGCTTCTTGGCCCTGTAATCTCCCACTGGGCATCAAAGCAGAGCCCCATCAGTAGCTCTACAACACTCCTATATATCCCCCAGATCCCTGTGTGTGCGTGAGTGTGTGTGTGTGTGTGTGTGTGTGTGTGTGTGTGTGTGTGTGTGTGTGTGTGTACAGTATGTGTGTGTTTGTGTGTGTGTGAAAAACAGAAATAGAGAAGAAAGGAAGAGTCTACAAGAATTTGCGAGAGAGGAGATAGGATGGGAGAATTTAAATGAGGAAAAGAAAGACAGAAAGTGTGTGTGCATGTGTGTGTGTGCATGTGTGTGTGTGTGTGTACGAGCCCCTCCTCTCTGCACAGAGAAGAGCAGGGGGCTTTGGACCGTCACCCAGCCGTGGCTGTCATCCAAGCCCAGCCTGCGATCCCCTCTCAGGGCAGGGCAGCTTCCACTAACCCCCCTCCGGGATCTCACTCCCTCGTACTCCAACCTCCACAGTCTCTTCCGCCTCTGATCCAGGATCAGCGCTACCCGGGGCCCTGATAGGTGTCAAGGTCCATTAACCTGGAGCAGGTCTTATCATATTCATCAGGAAGATCAGAGATCAGATTTATCTCTGTTTTTATCAGATTTGAGGCTTCAGAAGGCTGCCAGAGATGTCACGGCTGTATGGTAATGTGATGGAGGCTAGTGACAGACACAGGCACACTAGCAGGTAGATCCACACTACATAGAAGTACATGTACACATTCTCAAACACACACACTCACACAGTCAATCCTTTTTTTTTTGTTGGAATCTGTCAGCATTTGCCTGGACCTTTTTGATGGGGTTGTCAGGTTTGATTAGTTTATGAAACAGGAGTATCTCACCCGCTGACCTTTCTAAGCTTTCCATCTAGAGCTAAATCTAATCTAATGTAAAAACAGTTGTAGCCTATAAGCCAACCTTGTGAGGCGTGATGAGCTTTTTTTAGGAGGCAAGTCAAAATGTAAAAGTAAAGAAAAAAGTCAAATGAAGTCTGGTTTGATTATACATGGTGCACAGAGAATGAAGTGTGCATTATGGGCAATACATTAGGGTCATTTGGAGGAACAAAGTCCACGTTCCATTACTGATTTCCTTAATAATGTAAGCACAAATCACAAAATGAAGTGTAAGGTCACACACACATCATGAATTGGACAAAAGGGAGATACGCAGAAGCAGCTACAAATTAATAGCAGATGGGGGCTATCTAAATAGTTTGCACATTCATTGTATCTACCATGAGTATGAATATGCAGGGTTTATTTGTGGCAAACTTTAGTGTTGAGTTACGTCAAAATTCAGCAACAATACTACGAAGCACTGGATTTTGTTTCTGTTTATTTGTTATCTACATCTCCCGAATAAAAATGTCCTATTTCTTTGACATTTGGCATTTCATGTCCCCACTGAATTCCACCAAATGTCAAATATTTTTGATAGCACTCGAACGCACCAAGGCTAGCCACTTATTTTAATTCAGTGAGCGGTACCTCCCCACATGACCTCCGACCCCGACCCTGACCCCCAGCTGCTCTCCCAACTGTGCTCTGGGGCCGCTAATGAATTATTGCTGACTCATCATGGTCAGCGGTGAGTAATCAGCCTGACACTTTGTGCTCTGGACACATGGCCGTGGTGCTCAAAGAGTCATTTAGGGTCCCCTCTGCACCCAAAGGGAGTGGGGGGGCTTGTGAACTCCGATTGGGAAAAAATAAATAAATAAAACAGCCAAAATACGAGTGGAGATTTTATATTTAGATAAATTCATTCATATTTTGAATGGATTTAGGGATCATTTACGCTAAAATGGAAACGTTTCAGAGGTTGTATTATTTTGTCAGGCAGGGAAATTGATAGAAAGTTGACATGAATATATATATACATAACGGTTATGTAAAAACTGCTTTATTAATTTCATGTATGAACCATTTTATATCTCAATTCAGAGAAACACAGCACTGAACAAATGTGGCTTTTTGGCGAAAAACAAAAGAGATAATAAAGTTAAAAGGATTTTGGATTTATAAAGCGGATTTGGAGACAAGAAGACAGAGATTTCTTTAAATATATTCACATAGAGACAAAACAGACATGCAGTAACCAAAGCACACACACACACGTATACACATCTCCTGCAATCCGGCCCTCATCAACATCCTTCTTGGAAAATCACTGCGGCTCTGAAAAGTCATTTCAGCCACAGTAGCAGCAGGCCCTTAAAGATTCATATTCCTATTTACTGTCAGCCCTCTCCTCTCGTGTGCGCAAACACACACAAATACACACACACAAGGCTAAAGTCACATGCACACACACACACCAATCCAACTAACCCAGCAGGGTAAGGTTCATGAATAAAGGAGGGAATTAGTGCGGACCTGGAGAAGTCAGATAGACAGATAGAGGGAGGTGGAAGAAGAGAAGAGAGAGGGCTATTAAACTGTACGAAAATCATCTGGTGGAAGGGGGGAAATCTGTGGAAGGAGGGCTAAATCAGCAGAGATCACCAGAAAAAGGGGAAATTTAGAACAAGAGAGGAAGGAGGCAAAGAGGAAGACGGAACTGAGAGAGGAAGATACATAGGAGGAGAGGAAGATAAGAGCATAAATAGAAAGAGGAAGACATATGAAGAGTGAGAGACAGAGGCAGAGAGGGGTGGCAGTGGCTTTATTCCTAATTTAAATTGCTTGTGTCAATCCTATGCTGCATGTAGAGATAGCACTGAATGTCCATTTGTCCGTGTATGAAAAACAGCCAGATCATTGTGGTGAATATCTACTCTCGGCTCAACATGCCAGGTATATTCTGCAGAACCTAATCCCTCCTACACACACACACGCGCACACGCACACACACACACACACACGCACACACACACACACACACACACACACACACACACACACACACACATATAACAGAGCGATATCGACTCAAATAACACATTTATTACCTAAGTAATTTTATGTTTGAAAGCAAGCAGCCCATAAGTGAATAATGCTCGCTGATATAAAGCTACATTACGGAAAATGGAAATATCATTGCACCATAAAATGATGTATACTTGGAGGGTAATGGCAGAGAGGAGAACAGGGGGAAGCATGATGCTAATTTTCTGTAAATAAAAGAAATCCCCAAAAATACAGACACATGATGAAAACAGACAAATGGCATCAATAGGGGTGGAAAACATCTCTCAATCACAAGAAGCACGACAATCATCACAGTATGCTATACACCAGCACACATGTTATAATATGTGCGTGCTCGTGCGTGTGCATGTGTGTTTATCAGTGTGTATGTGTCATAGGGGAGAGGGAGGCAAGAGGCCGTTACCCCGCACCCAGATAATAACCTGGTTTTATAATGTTGCATATCTATATTCAGGCCAATTCCCCCTGGGGGGAGCCAGAATAATAACGCTGGCCATTTTACCCCTCCTCACGGGCGGCCATTTTCTGCCCTGATTCTCAGCATGGACCTCTCCTCATTCCCAAGGTAGCACGTAATGGATGCCGCAATGAGATGGAGTGACATTGTGGTGTCTGAAATGTGAAAAGCCTATTTGCCGACCTGCCCTCCCTCAGCGGGGCGGCGGCTGGAGATACGGGAGATGTTTATGCCTAATCCTTTTAGCAATTCCATATGTTGTCATTTCTGATGATTGTCTCTATTTACGGTAAATGGGCAAATTTAGAAAATAGGTGCGAAAGGGCAGTACAAAATGTATACGTCTTTGTCCAAAACCAATTAAGTGCTTAGAGAAGCTATACTGTGTGATGTTTCAATACCGTGATTGTGTGGCAAAAATCATCAGGAACAACAATGTGTTAGTTATTTCAAACTGAATAACAGTGCTGGATTGTGAACGTAAAGCTGGAGTTTTGATCAAGTGGGGAAATGTCAAAAAGCTGGATATGAGTTCCAGGCAGAATTGGGCAGATTTCATCATCCTCGTACACAGTTTGTAAGTTGAGGAATGAAGGAGGTCTGGAATCAGGAGGGACTGAATCCACTCCGTACTATCCTGATGAAATACCGGCCCCCTGACCAGTCAATTTCAATCAAAATAAAGACAAAGAAAGGTTAGCGTATATAGATTTACCATCGTAGTCGTGCACACAGAACTTCACTGTGAGCCGGCTCTTCTGAACTCTAAATGCTACTCACTCATATTCTCCATCTTATCCCTTACCTCTTCAATAATTCACACACGGTAGCTTTCTCTGGCCTTTCAAACCTTTGAAATGTAACCTACATCCCACAAACACACCATTCTTGTTCTCCAACTGATGACATGTGTTTATTCCGGCCCTTTGCTTGAAGAGCGGAGGGAGGAGAAGGAAGGAAAGGCTTCATACTTCAAGTATTATTGATCCTTATTGACAAGTAGATGGTAGATAAAACAAAAGTGGATCTCAGATATATCCCCTTAAATATGTCTTGATATGCCACTTTTGTGTGATTTTGCTATTGATCTTTTAACAGCTAGCAAAAAACAACGTCAAGAGTTTTTGAATAAGAAAATGTTTTTGTCATTATGGATAGTCACGGGAAAAATACAAAGTTTGAACTTTAAAAAATATTTTAAAATGTAAGTTTGCATCCATATTTACTTAAGTAAGACTCTTATTGGGGAAACACAAACAATGATAAATTAAAATAAGAAAACACACACATTTATTCTGGGAATATCCCCCTGAGAAAAACTTTGAAAACTTATGGGCAGCAACAGCGAGTCTCGTATAGCAGTTTTGTTGAGTGTAATAAATCAGTCCACCAGGGCTTGTGAAATGGAGGACAGTGGGAGAGTGCAGTATATGCAGTCGGAGAGAACAGCTCTGTCCAAGACAATCATATGATGTATCATTCATACTGTCAGTATGGTGTCTCTCCTCCTCCCTCCTTCTCCCTCTCAATCTCTACGTCTCTGTCTGTCTCCCTCACTCTGGACGCGTCTCCTGTGGAGGCTGTGATGAAGCCCAGCTCTCTCCATCACACACGCTCCCCAGCTGCTCGGGGATTACACATTTCAATGATACATTCACACACTGTGTCGTTCAAAATGTGCCGTATATACCCCCGCAACAAAAACAGATATTCCTGTGCAACTGGTTCTTGTTGGTAATTAACGCTCATCCTACCGAACTAAATGCTGTTTACAAATTCTTCTATACTTTCCAGAGACATCAAGGACATGAAAACTCGCTGTCCTTTTCATCTGTGGAACTAGTTTGGGGCTATGTCTATTAATGTGCGGTCTCCTTTTACTCATCTTGGGCTGTGCAATGTGGTTTTTAAAAGAGCGGGTGCTGCCTCTGAATCATTTGACCTCTGCGATTTGCTAATGAATGCTGTGAGCAATCACCGTTTCCCAGAAAATGGACAAAAATGATCCCTCATCTGTGAACCTAATCACTTACTGCCATTACCTCGTGTGTGCGGGTGTGTGTGGCTCTCTGTCTGATTACCATCCCTGAATGAAATAGTTGTTTGAAATGATCCTATGGAGGAAGGGGGGTGGGGGGGGGTTTGTACTTCAAGGTGAAGCAGCAGAGCCGAGGTGGTATAGGGACTTTTTTATTTTTCGTATTAGCAGCTGAGGAGGGGGATTCAAGCCTCGGAAGAGACACCCCTTCTGTTTCCTAACTCATTACATATGGACCCTGGGTTTGGACCCCTTGGCGCCACTTTTTTAACACAGAGGCTACCCCTAACTGTAACTTAGATATAGGCAAAGCTAATGGTTTGCACTTGGGAAAAGTTTGTGTTTTGCGTTTAAATAATTCAAGGTGTACACAAGTTAAAGGGGCCCTATAATAGTCATTTTCAGGTTCATATTTGTATTTAGTGGCTCGACTGTGACATGCTTCAATGCTTTAATGCTCAAACACCTCTTTATTTTTCTCATAGTGCCTGTCCACTGCCTATCACTTCAATGTGTTAGAGCACTGGCACATTGAAGTGTGCTAGTGTCCGGCAGTGGCTCAGTCAGTAGGGGCTTGGACTGTGAGGATCGCCGGTTCAAGTCCCCGACCAGACCTAAAAATGGAGTGTGGACTGCTACTTGGAGAGGTCCCAGTTCACCTCCTGCCCTGCCGTGGTGCCTTTGAGCAAGGCACCGGACAACCCCCTTCCCCCCTCACTCCCATTGCTCCCCGGGCGCTGTGCAATAGCTGCCCACTTGGCTCCTAGTACTAGACTCCTGGTACTAGGATGGGTTAAAAGCAGAGAACACATTTCACTGTGTGCTGTGTGCTCTGCATGTGTGACCATTACAGAGGGTTTCATCCCTCCCAATATTATTATTATTAAGTACGAGAGCTACATAGTGATGCCACTATGTTCAGGAAGTATACAATGTCCAATGGAGGTGTTTCAGGCAGGGGAACACAGGGATTCTAGCCTTTGCAGACCATTTACATGCACCTATAACACACTACATGAAAGGGAAAACCCCAAAAAGCATAACAGGGCCTCTTTTAGTTATGTGAATTTGCTCTGAACGCCTCATATCCCCACAAATGTGTTAACAATGGAGTGCGTTTAATGCCTAGCTCATCCCATACAGATGTTAAAAAGTTCATGGTGCCTCTGAACCCGACGCAGATAAATGTCGGTTTACAACCTGGGATTGAGAACAGGCAAGGGAGGGACATGGGGTTGAAAAAAACCAAAGCTGCAGTATAACACAGAGTTGAGTTTATCCTTTGAAAAAGAAGCCACAAGGATGTAGCTTCTCCCTTAGAGCACTTTATTTAACAATACGTAAGGGAATCAGAGCATGTACCTTCTCTTTAGATCAGACCTAACACCCACACTTTCACCTCAAAGACCAAGTCGAGACCCAAAGGTACCGTCTTTATCTCGCAAGAGCAAACAGCGAGTTTACACTGTTGGCTGTTTTATCCACATTCTGTTTTTTTGTATTGTTCTGTTCCCACATTGTGCTCAGTCTTAATAAAGTGTGTTGAGAGTCTGTGTCAAATGCACTTCAAAGGGAAGTATAGTGTGTTTGAGTGTGTGTTTATCCAAGTGTGTATGCCTGCCCCTGACTGTGCATACTGTAGAAATGTTGCAAGAGAGACACAGAGACAGAAACAAAGCAAAGGTCATGCTCGGCATTGTGCGATGAACTGAGGCGCTTGAAATCTCGTTTTCCAAGGGGCTAAATCTGAGCAGCGCCTCAGCTAGTGGACACAGAGCTGGGAATAGTGAGGAGAAAAGGAGCAGAAGAGGAGGAAAAGAAAGACGGAAGATACTGGGAAAAGGAAGAGGAGGATTTGAATGAGAAAATTCCATTTGCTTGTCCGCTGCTTATCTCAGGCTCTAATGGCGGAGAACAAAGAGAAATCCCACAATAATCGGCTTCTCCATCAAACACTGCCGTCAGTGGGAATGGAAAATGAAAAGATGAAATGACAGAGGACACCCCGACCCCCCCTTTCTGTTTCTTCCTTATTTTTTTTTATGTCTTGTGCTCACCTGCTCCTTTTCTCTTTAATGGCCTGATGCTGTCCTGATGTTAGATCAGGAACTATATGATTGCACTCTTTCTCTGAACACAAGCCTTAAAGAAGCCAAGAAGAAATCCTCCATTCATTCCGCCTCCACGTTTACTCTTATTGCGTCTTTCACAAATACGTACATAATAATAGTCACGTGCAAAATAGAAATAAAGGTAAAAAAGGGAGGAAGAAGTTATTGAAGGGCGGATTTTGTCCACTGTCAATGCTGTTAGTGTTATCGCCGTGACAACGGAGCTTTGGCAGAGCCGCCTTTTCTTTCTCTTACTTCTAACATCAGCACTATATAATCCCTGTTTGTGGATCACGACACACCTGTATGTGTGTGTGTGTGTGTGTGTGTGTGTGTGTGTGTGTGTGTGTGTGTGTGTGTGTGTGTGTGTGTGTGTGTGTGAGATGATGTCATGTTTCTTCTAGAGTTTTTCTTCCTTCAAATCCTTGCCCTTGTGGGTATGTGTTTATATACGTCTGTGCATGTGTGTTCATTGGTGAGTGTGTGACGATTCTTTTAGAGTCCAAGTGTGTGTGTGTGTATGCACATGTGTGTGTGTGTGTGTGTGTGTGTCCAGATAGGGTCACCTTGCATCCATCTCTTACCGTTTAGGGACCCCCTACAAGGATAAAAATCATCCTCTGAACTTAATCCAGGCTTAAATCCTCTTCTTCCTCCTAACTCATGAAATAATGCACACACAAAACCCAACACACACACACACACACAAGCTCAGAACACCTGAGCAGAGGGACCCAAAAAAAGCTAAGAGTAAAATCCATCACAAACAGCAGAGTTTGCAGCTTCATGAAAGTAACCTGTGTGTTCTTTCTACTCCAAAACATCCCTGAAACCGTCACCACTCACGGCCAATGCTTTATCTAAATCAGTGTGTAAGAAAACACAGTAACATTAACAATGTTTGGATTTGACTGAAATACAATTACTTCTTCCATAGAGGAGTTTTACATCCTGATTTATGCATTCTCGAGAACGTTTTATCTCTATAAATGAAGCAAGCAGTGACGCTGCTACATCAACTAGAACAGACTTAAAGAAATAGTGGGAAAAATAAAATAAAATCCAATCAGTCAAACTATTGTATTTAGGGCAGTTGCAGCTTAAACATGAGAGGGAAAGATGAACACAAAAGCTATATAGGCCCAGCCATCCTACATGACTTGATATTTTTTAAGGAAGATACATCAGTTATTGATATGACAGCTTTGCAAATGTTTTGAACTGAAACAGTGTAAGTTCAAGAGAGGCCGAAGTTTCCAAGCTGATTGAATCTGAAGAAATAAATAAACCGGTAGCTGTAAGAAACAAAAGAGTAGTCAGACAATGAGCTGGGTGCCAGACACAACATTGATTTCAAACGATGTCTCTAAGCAGCCTCAGAGGCGCACACCATATCCACCTTATGATATTGACCCTGCCTCTAACAAATATGCTTATATTTATATTGCCTTTCTGACTGAGACAATGTGCAGCCTCTTTGGATGGATATTGGATCATACACACATGCTTACCTCCAAATTCAATATTCATTCTCTTGCACTTGTGCTTTATCTTTGGAGTAAATATTTATGTGCCGTTAGGAACGCAGCAATGAAAAAAATGAAAAACAAAACTAAAAATCTCTCAAAGACTAAATCGCCTTGCGTCAAAAATCAATGATAAAATGGGGGCGCAAGCTCTGTTTTCTAGGTCACATTTGAATATTTCTTTTAGAGGTATTGATTTGTTTTGTGTGACCTACCCAGGCCCATTCTTTGTAATTAAAAGAGAGAGAGTGGGACTGTGGCGTGGGGGCTATCACAGGCGTGTGGCAATCCCAGATGTATATGTGTGTGTGTGGACATGTTTCTGTGTGTCTATATATTGGTGTGTATGTGCAAGGCTAATGAATGAGAGGCAGTTATGATGAAGAGGGGGTGGTGATGGACCTTAAGGAAGATTTATACTGTGTTGGGTACTTGTGTATTTGTGTGTGTTGCAGTGGGGTAGATTCATTTCGCTATATTAAATTCAGCCTATAATCCAGACTGGTCTCCCTACCCAGAAGCCTTTACTTCAGACAGGCCAGACAAAGGACTTCAGATCACAGAGACAACAGGACAGTACATTAATATACGTGTGTGTAAAGACAAAAGGGAAAGAGTTGGAATAGATGTATCTTAAAACGTACGCACAAAGTTGTTGTTTTTTTGAATACGTGCACACAATGTCTTTGACTAGATTGTAGATAAACTTGTGCTAATGTGCATGTTGCCAATAAAGACTCACAAGATGCACTTGTGTTTAAGAGTGCATAGAGTTTTAAACATGAATAAAGGAGCGGGTCTATTAGCTGCTAGTGTACGTTCGATAGCAGGCAGCCGGCCCAGGAGGGGATATTTTATTGTGAAAATCTTTTATTAATACAAACCTATATAAATTGGAATGCTTCTAACTTTCAAATTGCGATACTGAGCGTTTAATAATAGCACTAGCTCAAGACAGGCTGTGTTACGGTGTGATTGTGTGTGTTTGTGTGACCTCTCGTTCTGTGCGTCCCGTGTCCCTCTGTCCTTTAGCCCCAGTGTCATCTTCCTCCCCTGTCTCCGGGCAGTCCGGCCTGTTTGAAGTGGCTATTAGCCAGAAATCAAAGCCTGCCATCAAGCCCATCTCAGCCCTGTGCCCTTTTAGAATATTCACCAACGGCCTTTTGTGAGCCCCCCGGAATAAAAATAATCAAAATCAGAATGGACCTTCATGTGCAATAATACTCTGTCTACTCTTATGGCCTCCACTGTCAATGTCATTTATAATTCATGCACCCACACTGATGGGTCCGGGGTGCGTTCAAGAGGTCCGCTACTCACTGTTCCACCGCTGTTCATCAATAGCTGCCGGCCAGGTAGGGGACTTTATTATTGAACAGTGGCCATGCTAGTTTGACGCAAACACTGTTCTATAATTATAAGAACTTCAAAACTTTGCACTGGCTCTCTGTTTGAAATGGCCTCCCTCTCTGCTCTCTGTTGTTAATTTAAACACTGGCGGTTTCATCCCTCGCCGTAGGTGTCTGTTTTACAATAAAAGGTCATCCTCATTTGTCCGCACACACAAAAGAGACCACCATCGGGGCTGAGGTCAGACAATCAGACAGACAGACGGACAGACGGACGGCGGCGCTACAGGCTGGCGCTCAGGATGCAGGGAGAGTATAGAGGAAAGAGAGATAAGAGGGTATGATAGATGGAGAGACGGCGAGATAGGAAGAAGTGAGTGAGTGAGAGATGGGAAAGATGGAGGGAGTGGTAGTTTGTGCCGATGGGGCGGGTGGGCGAGAGCGAGGATAGATAACTAATCATGCCATCACCTCCAGTCTTCTTCCTCCTCTCTACTCCTTCTTCACCTCCTCTCTGCTCCTCCGCGGGGATGATTGACGAGGGCACGGTGGACCGAGGTTGTCCCAGTCCCCAGATTAGAAAGCCCTCAAACAAATGAAGCCTGGAAACGCTGCCCCAGGGAGCGAGGAGCCACGGGAAGACAGACAGGACACACACTCTGGCTTAAAGAGACATGAAGATAAGGGAAAGGGAGAACCAGAGGAAGGAGAGATGGGAGATGATATGTTCCGTGGCTTTTAAGGGTATACAGTATGAGGGGTAAAAGGAAGGGGATAAGTTTAAGTTCCTAACAAAGAGTGAGGGAAAAACAGAGCGAGTGCAGGAGACAATTATACCGTACGTGTAAGGTGGGTAAGGGAGAAGGCGTGAAGTCACTTTAATTAGGTTACCTGCAGCGACGGGCGATATGAGAAGCTGAGCATGACAAACAGAGGGAAGGAGAGTGATGGAGGAGAGACGGATAAAGTGAGATGAAAGGACTCCCGACTATGCCTTTGCACACCTGTTCCCCTCTTTCTAAGATTACCCACTGCAGATTGTTCCTCTTATGCTCCTCTGCAAATATGATATGGTCCATTTATCAAAAACTGAGCATCACCTCTTCCCCGTCAGACACAAACACACAGCCGGCCCCCCCCCTGCCTCTTGAAAAACGATCATCCTCGACCCTGGACCTATTGTTTAAGATTCAAGCATTAGTAAAAAAAAAAACTGTAAAAAAAGACAGGTGATATACGGCCAGATATTAAGAAAAAGTTTAATTTTATAGATGTCACATGACCCTAGCATGAGTGACCTCCATTTTCCCAAATGGCGCAGGTCCAGGGTTTTTAATGGAGTCTCCGTGAGCCATATATCAGCGCAGCTTGTCTCGTAAAGCTCTCCTCGGGCCGACCTCACAAACCACCTCCACCTTTATCGTGACACTTAGGGAGGTTTTCACGAGCAGAAAATAGATGTATTAACAGGGAATGATTTTAATATAGACAGTGGGGTTAACAAAAAAAAGCGGGAATGAGGAAGGTGTCGGAGGTTCCTGCTGTTTCTGCGTGTGCTGTGTATATATTTGGATTTTTTTTTTGTCAACAGTTCTCTTTCCATCCCTCTTTCTCCATCCTCTCCTGCTCTGTCTCAAGCTCTACTTCCTCCCCCCCACCTCTTCCTCCTATGTCTGTAGAGTGTCACAGTGTTAGAGCTAGTCAACATGACACTTTTTAAAGTTTTCCGAGGAGGCTGACAGAGCACAGAGGAGATTAACCCAGCCGCCTGCCATAGCACCTGTCCCTCTGCTTTCTCTTTCTTTAGCCTTACAAATAATACAGAGGACACCATGAGGCAGTTGCATTGTGTTAAATATAGGCCAAGAGTTTCAAACACTTTTATCAAGCAGATTTGGGTAAAGAAAAGTTGTGTTGAGTGTACACAAATAAGGATAGGAGCATATAAATAGGAAATTAGAACAGTGAGGATTTGTATGCAGTTCTCATTAACTTAAATAATGCACACAAGGTGAAAATGGAGTTATATATCTTGCTGGTGTTTTTGCTTTTCCTGGCATGCAAAAGGCTATTTAATCATAAAGTTGTTGCTGCTCCTGTAAAACAAAACTCTAATCTGCATTTGTTTTCTTATCTCAACAACCTTTAAAGATGTTAGGAATTAATGACAATAATAGTGATAAGCTTTAAATAGACTGGATACATTGCACTGTATTTTGTGCATCCTCTCCACAAAGACTCTGTTCCCTGCGGTGTCTTTTTGCAGCTTTGAACAGAAAAAAAACACGATATGTAATCTCATTTTTCTCTGCATCGCGCCATAACAGACCTGAGCGCAGGGAAACTATACATTTGATAACAGAACATGAGAGTGAATACAAATCAAGAAAGTTGAGTGCAGAGCAGGAGCGTCTGCAGTGAATTGTATCTGAAGTAAATAGTGAATGACTAGTGAAGCGGTGTTTAAAACACACAGAGCCCGCAGACAGAGCCTGCTCTTCATCAGTCAGAAAGGCAGAAATGAGAAATGCATCTGAGCGATGCTTTAAAAGGCAAAGTTCAGTAATTGGGAATGACAGACACACACAAAGCATCCATCACTCATGACCTTTGCATTTCTCCCTCTATTTCTCTCATCCATTTCCCCTGTCCTCCATTCAGGACAAGGACAAGAAAATCAAAGAAATCACGTGAAATCACGTCTTTAGACGACTGTATTTAAGTCTCTGAAAGATGATGCTGCTAATGGTGAAGCCATTAACCTGGAATCAGCTGGAAGAAAACATTAAATGAAAGGACTGAACAGGTTTTGTATGTTATAGGTAGGTACGCAGACAAATATAGTTAAAGAATGCTATAATCATTAGCACTGCTTCACTCACAATGTCAGTATTCTATGTGGATGGGTAAGAAGGCTTACTTTTGGTGTTTCTCTCAATAAGTGGAATACATGAAATAAAAGAAAGTGGCGCACTAAACAGTAGAGAGGTCATGTTTCTGTGCTGTCCTTAAATTCTAAGGATAATGGGTTCTCAGAAAGTTAACCTGTTCAAATCTTGGGATTGCATTTGTTGCAAATTCTCTTCCATGGCCAACGTTTTTATCACCCTCTCTCTTCTTCCGTCTGTCTTATTTGATTTCTTTTCGTTCTTTCTTCTTTCAACTGTGATAAAATGACCAGGCCCGCGCACAAGAAACATGCTTCCCCCCTCTGTTTCTCTTAGACATGCACACACATGCACACACACGGATACACACGCTTCACATCTGGACTTGTGTTTAATTTGACGTCAAAGTCCGGACAGGAAGCACCTGTCTAGATGAAATCCTGCAAGGGAGAGAGAAAAAAAGAAAGAGAGAGTATAGAGGGGACTGGAAAGGAGAGGAGAAAATACACAGAAAAGAAAAACATGAATCCATCTGTTGTGGATGCATGTCACAGTCGTCACATTAAAGGCAACGTCAACAAACAGAGCGAACACCAAATTGGTTTGGAAAAGCAAAGTCATCTGAAATTAACACAAATTTCATCCCCTCTAAATGTTATCGCGTCTGTCTGTGATCCGAGCTGAATGCAGGTCATTCTTTTTCTCCGAGGCTCAGGGGGCCGCTCACTAGCAGCTCCGCAATTACAGAGTAGTAAAACTTCCAGATGTGGGATTACTCTTCCCTTCACATTAGCAGATTAAAAGATCACTGTCTGGATAGAGTCACACACCTGTTGCACAGGCGTCCTGCGGGACATTCCTAACATCACATTCAACTATTAAGCTTGTGTTATCCATATATTAACGGACGGACACAATTTGCAAATGTAAAGGCTTTATGCACAACAGGTACAGAGTAGCTTTGGCGATGACATATTGGGTGTCAGACTCCTCCAACAATGCAACAGATGATAAACTTAAACAAAACCATGCATGTTTTGCCCATGGATTAAAATATAAAAGTACATTGCATTAACATCACTTCTGTGATTTGTTAATATGTCTATATGGAAACATGCAGAAGTAGAATACCAGTATGTAGAGGGGGTTAAACTTGATTAAGAACATTTCCTGTGCAAGGTAGTATTCAAAATGCATATTTGATCCAGCCCAAAGAAGCTGGAAGAGGCTACATTTAACAAGTCTACTTTTTTGGCAAAGAAAGATGCCTCCCTGCATTCTTTGCCCATTTAGATGACTTTCCTTTCAAAATAATTAAAGTTCAAGCTACAAGTAGCAATAACAAAAAAGAGAAATGTTGACATTTTGTCAATTTTCTAAACAGAGCCACAATGAGAGCTTGGGAATCACATCTCACCCAAAAGGTGACATTTTCACCGAGAACACATGTGACTTTAAGCCTGCTGGAGTGAGATTTATCCCAGTAGAGCGCTTGACAACATTATTGTTTGCCATGAAATATAAGGCAGCTGACCCCACGTCGGATTACATTTGTAGAGGCAGTGCTTAGATTACCACATTTTGATTTGTTTCAAGAAGATGAGTACTCACAATATCTCTCATATTAATAAGTGGAAAGACATTCAAACAACAAGTAAGGATCGGGTAATTCAAAATGTCACTAAAATAAAGTTGGAAAACTGTAGAATTTGTCTGTAAATTGTCAACAAAATACGATGAGTTCTACAAAGTACATTTAAATTCATCCCTGATGGATAATCTGGTTATTTTAATTCCTTATATTTGTTAAACAAGATGTGGAAGTTGGTCGTAGTTTTTATTTTATCATGAATGTTTCCTCCAATCTTGGGGGTTGTCTTGCTCTATGTTCCATATTGTCATTGAAAATATGTGATCCTTACCCCGATTAGTGAAATTACTCCCTTCCTGTTTCAGATTGAGCTCAGTGACACAGAAGATTACTGACATTTAAAATTACTAACATGCAGTCCGGGGAAACTTTGGGCCAACTCACTCACGCAGCGTTCTCAGTGTGTCTTTTACATCGAGACACAACCTGATGTTTATGTCAGAACACGTCTGTTAATTGATTCGGTCAGAACTCAGGTCTGTGCTGCGGGTAATGTCCCGTCGACGGGGAGGACGCCAGCTGTGGGCACGTACAACCTGTTCCACTCCAGCGTGCAGCCGTAGACTACAAAGCTTAGGTGTGCCAGAGTGTGTTAAGCTCAACACGTGCACTCCAGGTGACATCAGACAGCTGCTACCTTGGGTTAAAAGTCGTCAAAAAGGTAGTAAAGTTTGATGCTGCATGAATTCAGTTATAGCCACAGGTAACGGTCAATGTGCGGTCATCTGTCTGCATCTAATGTTTCACAGCGCTCTCAAAACTATATGTGTTTTTATTATACAGGAATTAAAGAACATGCCACCATCACTAGTACAAAGAAATACATTTGATTATGTTTGTAGAGGTATAAACAAGTATGCTGGGATGCTTGATTGAACATATGATTAGATTAAATGTGGCCTTGAATTTGAAAAACTACATTTGATTATTTGGGCAAAATATTTTAACCACAAATGTCGCTTCCTCAATATTTCTTAATGACAATGAACTATAAAAAAGTCTATTAAATGTTGCCAAAGACCCAACAATTTTACCGTTTTCTACACACCTTAATTCCTGATTGATCACGTGTTGTGATTTATGCTTATTTCAGTTATTAATTTATTGTGTTTTCTTTAGATTAGTTTGTTTATAATGCCCTCAGTTTGAATCCATGTAATGAACACTGATGTGATGTGCCTTTCTCTGGTGTATTGAATTTTTCTTTCAATTAAGTAAGTAAAACAAGTACGCTGTTTCCATTGCACTGTCGTCGGTATGTGACAATGTTTAATGTCTGGTTGTGAGCCAAATTGACTTTAATCAACTAATTAATTAGTGTGTGTTGGCAGTGTATTCTTCTAGTGTAACTATGAGAGATGGGAGTGTAGAGAAAAGCCATCAATTGCACACACAGTGCCATCAGCAGCAGGAACACTGAGGCTGCATTAGACACAATGAAGCTCTATTAACTATGTTGGCGTCTCATTAATGTTTCAGTATTTATTTCACAAAAGATAGATCAATTTGTCTCGGCGCTGATCTGATTGATTTAACAAATAAAGTGAAATTCATAACCTGTTTTAATGACAAAGGTAAAGCTTCCATTGAAGGTAAAAATCCACACACATCAATCTGTGTTCTTCGCTGCATTTCAGGTTTTATTTGGAGATGAAATGCTGTAATTGACTTCTCGATGTGCCTGTCATCCAATAACCTCGCTCGCCTATCTCGATATCAGATAGAGATTTCCTACATTTCGCAGGATGACTTTCAGCGGCCCCAGAGGACATGCCTGAACCTGTTGCATCCCGTTGTTGGTTTAACGTGTAGGTGGAGGAAGCATTAGTGCAAGCGATAGGGATAATAGGAGCAAGAGAGCAAATGTCTTTATGGTGGAGGAAATGAATCATGCCTGGAACACACCATGCAACATGTGTTCTATCTCTCTTGTACTGGAGGAATTATGCTTTTCCATTTTCTCGTATGATGTTAAATATATAGTATAGAAATAAGCCTTATTTAAAACATGCAAGACTATTTTATATTGGAGAAAATGTGCTATTAGACTTCACTGTAGCTGTAATTGCTTAGTAACTTGTGCAGAAGGGACAATTATGCTAATCTCCAGGTTCATATTTGTATGTTGTGCCTTTACTGTGACATGTTTACATGGTTTAATGCTCAAAAAGGTCTTTATCCTTCTCAAACTGGAGGGAACTTTGGGATTTTAGCCTTTGCAGACCGTTTACATGCACGGAAACCTAAATAACACAGTACAACTATAAGGTAAACAACCCCAAAAAGCATAATAGGGCCCCTTTTACTAACTCAAGGTGGACTTTTCAATCAAGGCTCTATATTTAACTTTGTCCAGGCCAGTGATCACATTTCAGCACAAAAGACCTTTGTCAATTGAGATTGGTCATTAAGAACTAAATGTGTTATTTTTGTAAGACTTGGAAGTAAATGCTCTTGAGCCAGTTTCAAAATGGTTACACAACGATATGAGCACGGTCTAGTATTACCAGTATTAAGGGGATAACATTAAGATAGCTCAGAGAGTTATAACAAACAGACAGAGGCAATTACATCCATGGCCATTTCCCTTTTTCTTCCTTCCCTCCTCCCTTTTGCCTTCTTCAAGGTCAATCGTCAGAGTAAGGCTGCATGTCACCGCTCCTTTGTCTATTCAGATAAAATTGCTGCATTCATCGTATGTCAGATAAACCTCAAAAAGGGAGTGAGGAGGGTATAGTGAGAGGGAGGGAGGGCGGGAAGAAAGGAAGAGGTAAAAAAGAGGGAAAAAACAACACCCCTGTCACAGCGTCCTCCAGCCTGCTCTGTTTTTATCTGTCCATGACAAATTCAAGCGTTCATTCCCTCCTCTCCTCTTTCCTCCACGTTTTCTCTTCACCTTATCTACTGTCTCAGCACTGCATCACTTGCCATTTTAGAATAATGTCCCCCCATGTCTATAATGACATTGCCTTTGTGCTTCAGATTACCTTGGGATTTTCAGTCCTCCCACCCCCCGACACATAGATGCTGGAATAAGGATACAATCGCACACACGCAGACACACACTAACACGCATGTGTCAAACCAAATCTGTCCGTATACCTTGAGAAAGACTAACTGAATTAAGGTAAATCATTGACCAGCATGTGTCTTAATAAAAGCAAGGCTATGAGGGGAATCGGTGAATAAATCTATTATCTCAGACTGAAAGCAGTCAAATCAGTGTGTCATGGTTTGAATCTGAATCTGGAGTATACACACAATACATTTAGAATACAACCTCAAGTGTTGCATGTTAAAAGTTAACCGTATTATTTGAAACTGAGCAACCTTGAGTCCATCATTTAACAACCTTTACTTTCTGGAAAACATATTTTAGCACATTACATTTATATCCTGATAATGAATGAATGAAATGTGTTCAAGTTAAAACAATCAAATGAAAATGTTCATAAAAGTGTAATATTCCTTATATTTGCAGCTTGTATCTTACAGAGCAAGCTCTCCCAATATAGACATCATTTCCAGGTAGCATGAGACATGAAGCCAGTCTGCAGCATGTATTATTTCTGTGCTCTGATGAGCTCCTTAAACTGTGACAGGTCCTTCTCTCCCCTGCCTGGCCATGTCTCTTAATGACATGGTAATCAGCCAGTCATCATCAGTGGGACCATGCAGGACATATAATGAGAACATTAGGCTGCATACTGAAAGGACCCCCTGCCGGGTGGAGGATCAATGGTCCGGCCTGATGAAAGGTGGATGTTGCTGCTGATGGTTGGAGGGAGAGAGGGAGGGAGAGAGAGGCGGAGAGTTGTGGTGTTGATTGCCCAACACATTATGTACTGTAGCCAATCTTTTGACTCACAGAGAAGTCACACAGATTTGTGTAGAAACAGAAAAACAGTACACACAGAGGGATTTTTATAATCTTTTTGCTTCTTAATTATTTGTATTCCATTTGATTTGAAGATCCATCAATGCTAACACTGTCACAACACTGTTCTGGTCAGGCTTGTGGTTATGTTGTTTACTTTCATGAATTCCCTAACAATTGGCTTCCAAATAGTCTACGTTTCAAGCTGTGCTACAGTGGACACAAAAACCCTGAACTATCTAAGAGTGGTAAAGGTTTGTCAGTTGCCGCATTTTACAAAATAAATCAAAGAGGAAGAGTTTTATTATAAACTCAGAAAATTATATGGAAAACACAAACGTACCCAATTTCTGACCAACAAAAGGAAATAATGTTATAAGTCCACAGAAGCTGGGATGTTGCATTGGTTTAGGGATCAAGCTGCAGCCTTGTAGTTTATATGGTCGCTGTATTTCATCGCCTCACGCTCACTTTGAATGAGCACAATTAGTTACTTCATGCCTGCTTTCTATCAAAAGGGATTTTGTAAAATGTAATGCAAAATAAGTTTGCAGGGTTAGGGCATGAGCTCTTGTTTAAATGTCTGATTAGACCTATTTAGTCAGTTTAGAAGCTACAAAGCATTTTATTTCATCTTAATTTCTTAAAATCTGAAAGTGAACTGGCTGTGTGAGGGAGGGAGGAAGGGTCAAGGAAAGGATGTTTTAGTTTCCTATCCTTGAACTGACTAATGCTTCACCCATTTTTTTCAACCAATAAAAATGTTTGCTCATCTTTGCTGGTGAGTGTTATTTGGCGAAAGTAGTGCCTATAGTGAAAACCACCAGGACATAGAGTACTTCATGCAAAAAGTGTCACCTGGGTAAAGAATAACAAGAATCTTGGAATGTATCACTTTAAGTCCAAATACTGCACCCCAGGGTGTTGCCTCAAAAGGATTTCACTTCTGAACATGTGTGTGCCGTTCTCTATACATGCAGCTGTTTAAGTGTCACTGGTTTTTAAATCATACTTCAAATCGTCAACATGTAAGAAATACATGAATAAATGGATTACACTGAATGTTTATTTAGAGAGTATAGCGACATACATTACAACTAACTAGCTGGCTAGCTTTATGTTGTCTCCATGATCACTTACAATGTGTATATTCTGACTTATTTACAAGTAGGCAAAATAAATAATGGCATTAAACAAGGGTTACATTCTTAGATGGGGAGTGTGAGGATGCCTTTAAACAAAACAAGGCAATAAAGACTGCCTTCAAAGCAGTGTATACATGCTTTATAGGGGAACAGCAGCAATAGATATCCTAAACTCATCAAAGATCATAAAAAAAAAATCACTCTGTGCCAAGCAGGTTCTTTATATCTTCAAATAAAAACAACCTTTCTTCCCCTTGAGGTTTAACAATTACACAGTCAGCTCATAGGCTTTTATTTGTGCATTTGGATTAATTTGGTACAACCCAGTTTAATACAGTATAGGAAATAAAAAAAAAGTGTCTTTCAGTGTGAGTGAGCCATTCAGCTGTAGAACAATCCAGACACATGAGAAGCACCAGAACATGACAACACCCCCCCCCCCCCATGCTGTACATCATAAAAGCTGCTGTGACAAGTCAGATGTGGAGGATGAACTCTCCCACCTCAACTTCCCTTTGCCATATAAACCATTTGGCAACCATTTATGGATTTCACATATGTATATTCTTATTTATGTCCACTCTGTCTTCTATCATCACTATGAAACGCAGTCCCCATTTGAATCCGGCCATAAAACCGACTGGAGTCACGTTAATTGTCAGACAAAGACGCATGTTCTGATCATAAATGCTGTGCTACTCGCTGCTGCTTTAAATCACAGACCAATCTATCCCTCCCCTCGCTGAAGCCTTCCAAAGTGATTTGGCCTCAATTTGTAATAAAAGAAAGACAAGCAGAGAATGCGTTGCCAGTGCCGACGATACGCTCCTATTTTGTGTTTTGCATTTTTTCACCTTTTCTCTCGTCGCAGTGAATGACTTTTAATCTAATAAACATTGCATGAGCCCACTGACCAGAACAAAGGGGAAGGAAAAAAACATCTTTCTGAACATCTATCAGATCGCTCTTGTTAAAAAAAAGCAAGGGGGGGTTGGGGGAGATCCTTAATAGGAATGGGGTAGGATATAAGGTTTCATGCCAAGATCATAAAATTACTGAAGAATAAAAGCCATTCATTTCACATGACATCACCACCTTCGGAGAATGTGAGCTTCTCTTCACAAAGAGGACAAAATGTTTCCACCGTTGACTTCAGTGCTGCTGTTGTCTGACAAGACATACAACACGGCAGAACAAAGAGTGGGATTAGCCTCCCTGTTATTGGCTGGAGCTTTTGAAACGCGCAATAAAAATATAATATTCTTAACAGTATAGCCGTCCTGGTACATAGTTTATATATATGATCATACAGGGAGAGACTGTGCTTGCGGCACATTTGAATGGATTTCTTTCTTGTACAATGTGGGCTCAGTAAAAGTTAACACACGCCTCACAATGACCCTAGCGGTGAAATCACAAAGCAACAGCTTACACAACATGGATGATGAATAGCTGCCCATCACCCGCCAACTTGTTACCTCAGTATACTGCAGTACAGTTAAATACTTGCACTCAAAACTATCCCTCTTATGAGTGCTATTCGTACTGCCCACTAATTTATACTTAAGCGCCAGTTTCCAGCAGGATTGCAACCATTATGTTTATTCACATGGCTGTCAGTCACTCGCCATGGAACCAGGTCAAATCAGTGTTGACACAAATGATACAGCACTGGAGCATGCTCCAGGGGTACTAACGGTTGGCCTGAGTACTTCTCAGGCACAAGATCACAGAGAAACACATAATTTCCAACCTGCTCAACAGCAAATCCATGCCACACTCAAAGAGATATACATTCGCAAATGGATTTGCTAACCGAGGTATATCTTCCATCAGCAGTGAGTCTCCACATGTGGGCGAGAGGAGGAGGTTTAGTGACTTTAAATATAAATCAGTGGTGTACCAAACAATATATGCAGCACATGAACTCAGGTGGCTCATCCTTCCTGCTAGCGCCTCTCACAATGCGTGTACAGAGGTTTTAAGGACAGAGGGCCGATAATGATTGGCAGTGTCAATGAGTGGCCTCACATCCATCTGTTTTTCTGTATTGGTTTATCTACATAAAAGAAACAGGGATGCTACATTCAAAACACAGGCAGACATTATTAACCGTATAAAATAATAATTTCATTTTTCTCCCTCTCTCGCAGAAATGTGACACATCATCTGGCACGGTATTGCGTTGCCCGGGGTGAGGGCCCTGCACAGTAGATGGACCGCTGTAATTTCTCATCTATCAAATTATGGTTTATTGTTCAGCACAGCAACCCCGGGCTACACACAACCCTGTGCACTGACAGTTATGAAACATTATATTCCCACTGTCATAGTCCAGGCCCAAGACAAAGCTTAGGAAGAAAAGAGAAAGAAAAGAGAAAAGAATAAAAAAACTCCAAAGTAATCTCAACACTCGTCACGTCTATGTTAAACAGAGCTTTGATCATAGCAGTTCAAGCCACTGTTGCTATTCCTGGGGTTTGCTAACGACATTAGGTTACTCAAATTGCCATTAGCCACTACTGTATAAGCTTGTTTATTATTGCCATGGTAATGATTTTTCTAGCAAATGAAATTTGTCGGCAGGAAATTGTGTTTAATGCTGGTCTAATGAGTCTGCTGTAAATTAGCCGGCGTGCCAGCGTGGATGACTAAAAGGCCTTTAAGTAACCTTTGGTCTCTGTTGAGGGTAATTTGATACTGCCACTGATGATTCACTTAGCAGGGCTAAAAGCTATAGGCTTGCATCTCAAGAAGGACATGTGAAACTACTATCGCTTTTAAACTAGAAGTGAATGTGAAAATAATCAAATAGACTTGCCACTGGGTGACTTGAAGACGGTGAACATGAACTCTTGACTGGAGTCAGACCAGTTTAGTGTTTTTGTCACCAAGGTCAAGGTTCAGCTACACATACAATTAGCCGGTCTCAGATCTTGGCCAACAAGAGGTAGCATCTCCCTAAGATGGTGACCATTTCCCATGAATCCACTGTGTTTACAAAAGAGTTGCTTATGAACTGCAACTCAAACAATAATCCGTTATTTCTAATCAAATGTAATTAACACATGAATTGCTTGGGTAGACACACAGGGCCTCTGACATTGGTCATCAATTGGCATATTATTTAAAAACAGAACAATAAAACAGCTAATTATTTATTTTTTAAATCACAAATTATTTTAATTGGTGTACTCCAGCAAAACATCTTGTAAAAGATAATGTTTTATTCAGATCAAAAACAGTTCCTTCAAACAAACACAAACAGAATCAGTGCATCAAGAGACTTTCTGATCCTAAAAGTGTGTTTCGGTGCCTAACGCACTAGCAGGCACGTGGCGTGTGTCCTTGGCTCGGTGCCAGGTTTGCAGTGAAGACGGAGCTTCCTGATGCATCTGCGTATGCAAAGATGTGTGTGAGCGCGTGTGAGAGTGTACACACATCGCGGGCACCCCCTCAGGTCGGGGGAAGCACACGCGGGTATCCCGAGAGGAAGTCACCCTGCTCCGTCACAGGCCTGGCAGCCACACCCCCCTGGCATATTCCCCTGAGGTCTGATAAGAGGTGTGTGTGTCTGTGTGTGACTGTGCGTCTTGTGTTTTAATGGTGTGACATTCCCCCTTAATGCAGGTGGCCCCTCAATCTGAAACCCTTCCTCTTTAGACACTCGTCTGTGTTTAGTGCCACCCCCTGCCGCGCCCCCATCTAACCCCCCGTTTCCCTGTACCTCCCACTGCACGTTGCCCACCCACATCGCCCCCCCTCCTCCAGCAACACGTGCCCCCTCTTAGTGCCAACATGCCCTTGTCCCCCCTCTTCTCCCTTTCCCTTTCATCCCCCCTCCACTCCACCAGTGTTTTCCCACGCCCGCCTCTCTCTGTCATCATGTTGTAGGAGTGGTATCACCGCACGTGCCACTTTTTTGTGCCAACAAGCTCCCCTGTGGCCCTCCTGCCCCCCCCACCTTTCTGTCTTCCTCCCCCCCATCGTGTTTTACCCCCCGCCCAACTCCCGCCCCCTCTTTTTCACACTGTTCCTCTCATCGCTATGTAAATTGGTACCAGGCTATTTTGCATACGGCTGTTTAGTCCTTTGTGGCAGGCGGGGCGGCATGCGAATATGCAAAACGGTGATGGGGAAGCATTTTGTAGTGTGATGAGGAAGGGGAGACAGCGTAACTGTGAAAGAAGCCGCCGTGTGTGCGAATGCTTGTGCGTATGTATGTGTTTTCCAACAGATTCTTTGGCTCGTCAGAGCGATGCTTGGTACAGGAGCAAGTGCCATCAGAACCAAAGCCCAGTTGACCAACGTGGCGATGGAATACCACCCCTAGCAGCCATAAATCCTACATGGAGGGATTCTCTCATCTTCTGTGGCCTTTTATTCCATTTAAGGGACAATGCAAGGAAAGGTCTTTTTCTCTCTCAATGCATCGTTACTGTAAATCCACACGATACTGAATCTGCAAATATCAGCGGCAAATTAAGAAGAAAGGGAACGGGACGGGGTTTTTTTTTCCGCTTCCTTTTCTTCACCCATATCCTTCTCTCCTACTTATCTGTGTCGGAGAGCCAATGGTTCATTATAATTGGCCGTTGTCATCATGCAGATGACACTCAGTCAGCGCTCTGAATATCATTAGCGCCTTTGCATACCTCCGCTCCTTTTTCTTTTTTTCCCTGTCCTTTCTTCTTGTTCCTTCATTCCGAGGCTCGTTTCGGATTCGATATTCCAAAGGTAATTATTATCCACGAAGCAGCCTATCAATATGTAGAGATAGGCATAATAACGAATGAAGGTGCGTGTCTGATTGTCGTTTTCTCTTTCGCCATTTCCAGCGCAAATATAGAAGAATCTTCCGGCGTGTGCGGGAGAATAAGAGTGTATTTTATGTGATTGTATTTGACTCTCCTTTGCAGTGGGAGTCCTTTGTAAATCTCTGTGGTTAAAGAGTGTTCTTTGCTCTTCTCCCCCCTCGCCCCCTCCTTTGCATAAATCAGCTTCTCCTTGGGTAGAATAATAGCTCTTAATTCTTCTCTGCAGCTCTTGCCTTCTGATCCATGGCAAAAAGAAAGAGCCAGCCGGTCAATTTGCATACTCCGCATACTGATGAGGCGTGTGTTGCCGGCTGCCTAATTGCCAAGTCCTCCAGTGACTCTCTCTCCTCCTGCAGCTCTTGCTTTTAACACTTGCTCGCCCAATCGCCATCCCTTCGTCTCCATAGAAAACCATCGTCGCATTGAGCATTAATTCATCCGGAGGGGCGTATAGAAACAAAAGAGAAACAAGAAATTAACAGCAGCATATCGCGGTGACGAGCGCTTCGTTCGATCACCTTCGTTTATTCCCCCGTCTGTGTTTATTGGCTAATTTGCGGCTCCTCTCGCTCGCGGCGGGCTCTCCTTAAGCTACCCTCTTTGTCTTTGCCTTTGAAATTTACAAAATCTTACAAGAAATCAATACTTAATTGATTATTCACTTTCCTGCAGCCTCAAACGACCGGCGAGTGCACGTGCGTATTAAATCCGGCGTGTGTCTGTGTGTATGTGTGAGTGAGTCTCTGGTAGATCCCAAGGTATTCCCAGTTCTTGCGAGGCAGCAGGCGGACGAGGTGGCAGGGAGCTCTGAGAGAAGCACTCTGCAGCATCAACGTGCATGTGTGTGTGTGTGTGTGTGTGTGTGTGTGTGTGAGAGTTGTGTGGGCACACAAGACGTACCAGGGTCCCGTCAATAGCACCAGAGCCAGGGAAGTTCCAAGGTTTGAAGAGGGTTTACTTCACAGCCTTTTTTGCTCAAACTGCAACAGCCGTCCAGAGGAGGGAGAAGCATGGATTTCAACAACAACAACAACAACAACAACAACAAACCAACACCATGGGCACAGGAAGTACAGCAGGTTCCAAGCAGGATGCGGAAAGGAGTATATCCTCGTTTTTCCGGGCTTTTTTCTGGTGTATTGGCGGCGCTTCTTTGTTTTCCGTCCTGGCTCCAAGAGGAGAGCAGGGCAAGATGCCACCTGGACCCTTTAGAGAACTCTGTGGCGAAGTGGGCGCGGAAATAGGGGCGTGAAGAGAGGGGCGTGAGGAGGAGGAGGAGGAGGAGAGAGAGAGGGGTAAAGGGTGCCTGGCGCCTGCCTCTGATATGCCATAAGGATGGAAGGCACGTAATGACAGCAAATGTAGAGCAGATTGGCTTGGAGGAGGAGGAGGAGGAGGAGGAGGATGCGAAACAGGGAAAGGGGGAGAGGAGACAGATGGCAAAGCTGGCCTTGTGCCAACGATACCAAGACATGACGAAGCAGGGAAACCTCCCCCTACACTCTGACACTTGTTGCCTCTGTGTGTTTATGTGTTAGGAGCACATGCCAGGGCACATATTGTAGCAGGACATTCCCGAACAAGACCACAGCATTTGACTTCCTCCATATTCCCTCAATGGAGCCAGTGAAGTGTTCTTGCCTTATATCTAGGAAGTAATGAAGATCATTTAATGATTCAACATCCCTATATGCACTGGGTGAGATATTAAAGTATGTATGAGAGCCTAAAGCAAAATGAGGGTGAAAGATGGAGGTCTGGCCTTCAATTTGACCTCCATTTATGCAACGTGGCAAAGGTCAAATATTGACTCTCCTCACATGTCTTTTTTCATGGCCATCAAAAATAGATGTTGCAGCCCACCTCAATATTCTTCTTTTTTTATATATACATAATGACATTTGAGTTCTAGTGGGAAAATGAATGTGATTTTTGTCTCGCAGTGTTCAGGAATAAAAACTGCTGGCTTGTGTTGGTTTATGACAAGGAAAACGGATGGCAGCTAGATAGAGTATTAAGATGTTCATAGTGAAATGTGCTGAGCAAACATCTTCCTGCACCAGCAGACGTGCTCTGTGTGTGTGAGAGAGAGAGAGGGAGGCAGGGAGAGAAATGTATTTGTCTAGGGTTTTTCTTTTTTTTGGGGGGGGGTTGAAAAAAACATACTGTACTGTATCCTTGTCTGTTTGAATGTATGCCAACGAAGCATGAGGCAAAAGTAAAACATGCATCATGTGAAACCTGCCATCCAGGTATGCTGAATACTATTGGCATGCTGGTGTATGAGACATGCAGAGAAAGAGTCTCAGACATGCTGTAGCGCACCCCAGGGTGTTTTGAAATGGCCACAAGATTGGAAATGTGTTTAATTTTCTATGTTTTATTGTTTTGCATGATTGGCAGAGTGCGTGGGAGTAGATTGGGCAAAGCTCTGTCGTCTGCAGATAAAGAGGAATGTTATCATATTCTGTGTGTTCATATGTGTGTGTGTTTGGGTATACTGGATGAAGGGAAGGGGGGGGTTAGCCAAATCAAACACCTTATTTGAATAAGAACAATCAGAGCCCAAAAATCGAGCAGAGAGAGAGAGGGAGGAAAAGCGAGGCGATCTGACTTGTGAATCAGGCAATGCATATCTGCATGCTAATTATGTGACAAGAAGGGGGGGGAAACGAGGGGAAAGCGCCCCCCATGCGCCAGACAGAGCAAGGGCGAAGGAGGAAAGACATAGCAGACACAAGAGAGAAACGAAGGGGGACGAGCGACTGCGCAAACGGACAAACAAACGAAGGAATCAAAAGGGAACTGTAGACGAGATGGCTAATTAATTCCCCATCAGCCTTGATTCTGAAGCGTTTGATTTTCTCTGGAAACAAATCGACACGCGTGGAGCAGGAGAAAGAAGCGGAGGACGAGAGCAGGGATTGGAGCGGGGTTGGGGGGCATCCGAAAATTAAAATTATTGATCAATCTAAGGGCGTTGGGGGTTGAAGAGCGGGGGCATTTTGAGAATGTAATTAGAGCGGACTGGGACCAAGGCTGGAATGATAATAGATGACGTTGGAATTCACCATGGCGATTGGCCATTAATCTCCATTAACGCCGACCAGGATATTAAAAATTCTAATTGGAGGGACGCAAATGATGTGGCTGGTGTGTGTGTGTATGTGTGTGTTTGTGTGATCTCGGGTGTTTTGCGATAATTGCCACCGCGGGGGAATTGTGTCCTGAGGTATAGTATATCAACTGCATTAGCCGCTGATTAGAATTATGAACTGTTGACGACGCAGCGCGGAGTTTAATGCTGCTTTGTTTCTATTTTAATATTGTTCTAGTATAATGTATATCATGTTTCATGAATGGTTTGTGAGATGGATTTTGATGAGTGAATTGTGTTTGTCTGAGTGTGTTTGAATAAGTGTTTTGGGTTCTTTGTATGTACATTTATGGTTTGTTGTTTTTGAGTGTTGACGCTTTATATTGATACAAACATGTGATTTTGCCAAGTTTAACAGCTTAATTCCTTTGCATTATCATTCCAATTTGTTTCCCGTGTTTTTTTCCCATCAAGAAGATTATTAATAACTGTTTCAAAAATCTGTCAAGAAACTATGAAAAACAGAGTGTGATTTCTGTAAGCTATGCAATAAATAAATTATTTGTCAAACAAAATCAAAAAAAGTTGTATCCTTCATCATCTGTGTGTGTCACTTGGTGGTGACAGACAAAACAGGAATCTCCCACGCAGAGCACAAGGAGAAGCCCCTCTGAGAAGTCCTCAGCCCCCTGTGATGTCATCAGTAGTGGACTTGGATCTGCTGTTTGCACTAAATTACATCAGCCCAGATTAAGGAGCACGGATGACAGGCCGATACCGTGTTTATCAATATCTCCACCACCTTGCATGACTGTGCTGTGACACTGTCAATAGATTATGAAATCCTACTGTGTCAGCTATTCAATATTACAAATTGCCTGTGTGTAGTCGGCATGCATGCGTGTGATCCCGTCGGTGTGTGTGTGGGACCATGACGTACATATGCAAGAGGTTAATGCATATGTTCCTGTAATGTCTCCGTGTATTCACTCTGCATGATTAGGAACCGTCCTTGAATTAGTAAGATGAAACTGCATCCCCCAACTCTGCTGCAGCTACACACACACACTGTACACACACACATATTCCAACACACATAGTCAGATATTGCATCCTATATGCGGACAAACAATCACAAAGATCTCCCATTAGAATGAAAATGAAGACATAGCCGTACTCTTACCGGAATAAGAATGAAAAACATTTCACCTATACTGTTAATTCATTGTTCATTAGTGGAAGAAGAGAATGTCACCGCTCAGAGTGGTGTGTGTGTGTGCGTGCGTGCGTGCGTGCGTGTGTGTCAGTGTGCTGTGTGTGTGTGTGTGTCAGTGTGTGTGTGTGTGTGTGTGTGCATGCGTGCGTGTGTGTGTGCCCGTGTGTGGGTACGTGTGCGTGCGTGCGTGCGTGCGTGCGTGCGTGCGTGCGTGCGTGTGTGTGTGTGTGTGTGTGTGTGAGAAAGCCAGTGTGATGTCATTACACTAATGGTCTTTCACTGGGGCTAGTCATTAAATGAGGATATTAAAGCAGTAGGCTGTTTTTATATGCATGGAGGGGTGATGTGTGGGGGTCACAGTGGCTTGATGTCATCACTCATGCACTAGGGAGGACTCACAAATACACTAAGGGACACAATCACACATACAAATGAGCTAAATATGCATGTAAAGGGTCACCCGGCTCTCTTCAGGAGAAATAACTATTTGTCTCTATCTGTTTTTCTGAATCATGCACAACAACACTGTCAGAGCACTCGATAGCCCCTCGTTTGAGTTGTTTTTTATGCATATGTACCTTCTCATAAGCCAGATTGATTGGGATTTTTATGAGTTGGGCATGACATGCATATTATTAAAATCATTATTGTTATTATGCATTTCTGGGAACAGAAATAACATTAAGGCCATGCTGAGGTGGCGCAGAAGCAGGGGTTATCACTGGTGCAATCATTGGATTGGTCTGATTTATGATTTATGCAGACGCATACTGCCTTAGATAACGCCCCTGAGGTGCTGGGTTGTAAAAAATTGTTTTAGTCAATTGATTAATCAAACTGGTCATATGTGTAAGTACTTCATTTGTATATGTGCTTAGATTGCAAAGGCAAATGTGTGTTTATCATGTGTCTGTATCTGTGTGGGCAGGCGGGTGTCTGTCTGATTTGGGAAAAAATGATTAGGTGAAGCGTCCATGTCTGGCACAGCGAGAGCAGGGATTGGTAGATTTAAAAACAGGCATGAAGGGGGACCAGATGGTAACATGAAAGAGGAACTGAAAATAAATTAGATTTTGAGAAATATTTCATTTTTAATGTCTCATCTCTTGTTACGGTAATGTACTTTGAATTGTACTTGAACAAAATAAGAGAAGAAATAAAAGAGATGAAATAAAGCCTTGAACTTGTAAAGTTGTTTTTTGTTTATTTCCGGGCCTTGATGTCAAACACAAAAAATATGTTTTAAATATTCCAAAGAATAGTGTATGTTGTAAAACATACTGGGTAGATATGCCAGTCAGCAGATTCACAAGATGGGTTTTGGAATATAATCTTTCCCCCAAGAAGCTTTAAACAAACTTTAAGTGCTTTTATGTTCATATCTTCATATGAGAACATGTTTGTGGTTCGGTCTGCCAATACATGCAAAAGAGGAAGGATGTGTAAAGAGGCCTGAAAGGAAATTCTGCCTGGGAGGCCGAACTCGGGGCAAATAACCCTTGACCTCCAGTCACAGTCTGACCACTGTACTGATTTGCTACACTTAAAGTTAAATAGGGTAAGGGTATATAAAATATTCTCCAGGGTTAATATATTATCTCAATATACTTTAAGTGCACGGTACAAACGTAAGACTCTATTATTTTTAGTTAGGTCTAATTAATAAGAAAGGTGTAGTATCTTTGCAAGCTGTCACAGATATTCTGAAACATCCCGACATGCAAATTACAATGTAAAGACATTTTTGGAAAACTATAAGTGGATGTTGATATGCTTGTCTAAGCTTTATAAAAAGTGATATTCTCACACAAATGTTACAATATATCCGAAAATAATGAAATAAATCACTACAAACTTAGTCTTGAGCATCATTATGTAGGATTCTGTATGTGTGATCTACAGTATCAGAGTGCAATTTACGTCACTGTTAAAATGGATAGTACATCTTTTATGATAAATTGAAAACTAATGGGATGACAACTTTGCAAACACAGCCATACATCAAGCAAGAGTAACAACACAAGACATACAAGCAAGCCAGCTAATATTCCAAATCGGAAACCAGCATTCCTGAAATCCTCCTTCCCTTGGCAATCTAAAGCCCCTGAGCTAGTAGTGTAAACACTCAGTGCTGGTAGGAGACACTGAGATAACAGCTAACTGGCTGAATACAGTTACAAGTAAAGATGTCTGTCCATCAGAAAACTCCTTAAACTACAGAGAGTCGATAGAGTGCAGTCTGAGGAGCTCAGAGGGAAAACCAAAAAAACCTTTGCTATAACAAATGATCCAGTTCCACCAAAATCAACGTACTACTGTAAATGCTCACTGAAGTTATGAAATGCAATCACAGTCAATGACATAAGAGAGGAACAGTAGTGTAAGGGTTGCTTACCTTGATGACGTGCTGGTAGACAAACACCGCAGCCACTTCATGTAAGCCGCTCACTGTGGTTCCCTGTAAGAATACAAATGAATCAGTGAACCATCAAATCTTATCAAAATGATGATAAGTTACACCATCGCTACCACACTGTTAATAAAGCTGAACTTCTAGGAGCCTGTTTATATCACAGTATATCCTTCCAGTGGTTTACATTTGAAAGGCTTTTAATGTGAAACAACACAAGGATTGAACCTCATTTAAGGTCCAAGACGGTGGCAGCAACATGGTCTGACTGCTAAGATAATTCCGATACATATTTACGTTAAGTTTGTGGTTAAATAATGATTTGGTATTTTGATGCAACCCATCAGTTTCTGAAAGAGCTTTGAGTTTTACCAATAACTGCCATCTTGGAGCCACACAATCAATATAAGTGTCATTAGTAATGCATACAATTATGTCGTGGTTTTGCCGTTATGTGCACATGCAATGTTGTTTTGCAGCAAAATGGCTATGAGCAAGGACAAATATCTGCTATCTGTCTGTGCATGTTGTCCTTTTAGTTATATAGGTATTATGTAGGTGACCCAGAGAGACGTTAGGTGATTGCATTGCAATACCTTACTGCAGTTGTATGTGTCCTTGTGAAATCAGACCATACATGCAATCCGACCTACAGGCAGATTTCAGGGATTGGGACCAATTGCAGTGTTGCTGCAGCAGAGCTGAAGGGAAGCGGGCCTGCAGCCGGCCAGCGCCAGGCTGAGGAACCACGGGCGAGGTGATTATAGATTCTGAAAGCAGCACTGGACTCTGAGGCAGAGATTATTATAAATTTGGTCATTGGCAATGAGGACACTACAGGGGAGGGAAAAACAAATATTAGGGCCCCCTTCAATGCCGGGGCCTGTGTGAGCTGTTTTCCATTTTAATGCATTATGTGTGTATAAGGGAGAGAGGGGAGATGAGTTTTTTTCTCCTCTGAGTGGGCGTGTGTGTGTGTGTGAGAAAGATTCAGCAAACTCAGATTTACATTTCCCTTGCACTGCCTGTGAAATGTTTTCAGACGTGGGCAGCGTGACTGCAATAATACATAAGGCTCGCTCTCTCACCCTTTCTCACCCTCCTCCTTTCTTACACTTACATGCACACAGACAGTTTGAGAGAATGAGGATGAGGGAGTGCGGCGGTAATTACCAACCCTATGAGAGAAATGGAAATTCACACTTAGTCTGATTCCTCGGTTAGCTTTCATGCCACTCCTTCACTTAAGCTCATATTGACACATTGACTTAGAGTGAAGCCCCCTGACGTCAAACAGTTAAACGCAATAAGAAGTCAGATTCCACAAGTTCATCATTAGAAAGGGTGAAGAAATGCACCAGGGATTATGTGTTTGCAGACAATTCCTATAAAATGCCGTTTCCATCTATCAGTTAACATTACAGAAAGTTATTTTCACGTTTTGATTCTTGAGATATTTTGTCTTCATTGCGATAGCAGCTTTAGTGACTGTGAAGTTAGGCGGTTGCATTCCAACATGCATGTTTAAACACAGGCACGGAGTAAAAAGTTGTTATAATAGTATAATAGAATAATAGTATTCAGACATCCCCATTTAACTGAATATCAAAGTTAATTTAAATAGCCACATCTCACAAAATATCACACATTTACCATTTGTCTCAGGGGGCTTTATGTAGCTGTAATGTATCACTTAAAGTATACAAATGCTAAAAATAGTGTTTTTAATGTCAATGTGTTCTTTTAAATATTTAACTATTGACTCTTTAATATTCACCTTCCTATAATTATACCCAAGTTGCTATGTCTGCATCTTGTCATGATAGTAATTGCATTGGCCTTGATGGTGGCTATAATAATATCAAAAGTGCATAAAGCAATTAAAACTGGAAATGTAATATCAGCAGTCATAAACAGATTGGTCACATCCCCGCTGATTTAATTGCATCTCAAGAGCAGCTGAATTCCCAGAATGCATCTGCAGTGCATTATTTCAAGGTAAGGCACTGTGTTCTCTGTATCTCTATCTGTCCGTGGTCAGATTGTTCACTGGGGGAAAGGTTGTCTATGCCCGAGGGGTTCAGATTTGCAAGGATCTGTCACACAACCAAAATCACAAACGATCCGCACATTCATCCATACATTCAGAAGTTACCCCGAGGCTGTGCTGCACGAGTGTCGTCTAAGCACTTTGTCATTTTAAGTGTAACACAGTTATTGATTCCATAGGTTTGATTCTAAATGCAATGATGTCTTCCTCCGAGAGTTGATTAAACCCTTTTGGTATCGATGCACTGGGCCCATGTGTGTGGGTTTGAGAGACAGAGAGTGTATGGGAGCGACAGCAGATGCAGTTTGTGCATGCATGCATGCGTTCATTGATGAAAGCATTACAGAAAGCCACGACGTCAGGACGGTGTGATCTAGAGTCATCGTCCACTGACTGGAGGATCCTGGACCTCATGCTCAGGGTTTATCTCGCTTTAAGATAATTCACATTCTCTCAGTTTTTTCACATCTCCTTTCTTCAATCAATGCGACAGTAAGCCAGTCCGGATATTAGTCATCACTCCTGGAGTGGAATTTAAAAACACACTTAAAGCTAATGACTGCCAAGGTGTTATTGTAGTTTGACTAGCAAGGACCAGGACTAACTTAAAACATAAGAGCATTTCAAAATCAATGAATATAAATTGAAAATCATCTTTTTTTGATTTCCAAACTTCTACTATCAGCTTTCTTTTTCCTCATAAGAATTTGCCAACCTTGATAACTTCAAGAAGAATACCAGTCCAGATAAGCCTGATGTAATACAGTGTATTTCAGGGTCTGAATATGAAAATAAACCTATTTATGTATTACTGTTACTGACTGATACTATAAGCCAACCAGCATGTACTGTAGGTGCAAATGGAAATAAGTCTCCTTTTTCTTTGTATTGTCTAAATGTTGTCTATTTGGGGAATGTGTTAGAAAAATATGTGAGAAACAGGGAAGCTGTTGAATAACAAGGAGATCCAACATGTGAGTTCTTGTGCACACAAATCAAAAGACCCCCTCCACAAAAGCACTATACTGCACCACATCAGCAGGGTTTTACTCAGTGTAGCATGCATCTTAGTGATAACAGTAATGTCTGATTCACAGCGCGGGCTAATGAGGGCATGTTTCATGGGTCAACACATTTGTTGTTAAAGAAATATCGTACGTCCCTGAAAAGTAACATGGTTGGTGCAAACAGAGAGGCAAGAAGAGAAACCAAGAAAAACAGTGTGTATATCAGAAACACACACACTAACATGCACATACACTTTGCCCAGGTCCCTGAAGCTAATTAAAGGGAAGGTAGGCGAGCAGAGACGTGATAACTCTGTGAATCATGTAGAATAGTTGTAATGGGTGACCTTTTTTTCTTCCCCCATGCGGCGGGCAGAAATCTCATTTGAGAGTGAGCCATTCCAATTTGCTGAGGCGAGGCAGGTGTCAAAGTCTCAAGCAGGCAGAAAAACATCCCTTGGTGCCTTCTCCTTTGTTTGAGATCATGCGATGCCCTGTGTGAAAATGCAAAGGGCTACAAAGTCTGCTGAAGCTGGGTTTGTATTTCATCTGCTGCTTCTATCATTCTTCTCCTCATCCCCAGTACTCTGCCTTAATACGAAGAAACAAAGAGTGTTTTCTGTCTCTGTGTTTTGTGTATAGAAGGGATTATGTTAGTGATCAGAGCAAACATGAGAATTATAAACACAGTCCATCTTCATTAGGCTGCAGGCCAGATATTACCGGGCTGGACGGCCTGGAATGTTTGGTCGTCCATTTAGCCAAGGGCAGGAGCAGGAGGGCTGCTGTGCAGGGCTGCAACTCCCTTTGATCCTATGTGTGTGTGTGTGTGTGTGTGTGTGTGTGTGTGTGTGTGTGTGTGTGTGTGTGTGTGTGTGTGTGTGTGTGTGTGTGTGTGTGTGTGTGTGTGTGTGGTGTGTGTGTGTGTGTGTGTGTGTGTGTGTGTGTGTGTGTGTGTGTGTGTGTGTGTGTGGTGTGTGTGCGTTGTGTGCGTGTGTGTGCGTGCGCGTGTGTGCAATGCAATTTCACAACCCAAGTACACCAGCTGGTCCACGTTAAAGTTCCAAGGTAACCATGGCGCCCCGCGGCTGGTGTAGTGTGTGTATGTGTGTGCACGTGTGCATGTATGTGTGTGTGTGTGTTAACATGTGGTATACGTTTGGGTGCTCTCCTCCACCCGCCCCTCCTTTGGCTTTGACTTTTAAGGAGTTTCGACACTGAGCTTTTGCCTCTATCAGGTAAACAGGATACGGGTCACTGATAAAACAATATATACACATACACAGCGTACCACCATGGGAGGATATATGTGTATTCCCCAAACCACTGGATACCCAGGGTAGGGTCACCTAAAATAGTTTCCTACGTATCGCTTCCAATTGAGATTTTTCGTATCACATGGTGTAAATAGTGTTTGAGCAGCTCTGCCAAGACATATCTCTGGGGAAAACATTGATACAAGGAATATATACAAGACGGGAGTTAAGTACCATAATACAGGAAAGAGTCATATTTAATCAGTTAACATTGTGTATCTGCGTTCCATATAAGGTAAGGAAGCAATAGATTTGTTGGGGGTTCATCTGGTTGTATTGTCTGCAAATAACAAATATAAGAGTAAGGGTATGAAGTATGAAACGTTCCCCAAAAACCTTTGCAACAGTGGGACCAATTTGACAATAAAAGACTGCTGAAAAGTGTAACAATGGATGACATGTATTAACAGGAACATTATTAATAGAGATATCTCAGCTAAATTTGCCATAATGGAAACAAAACAGCCATCAGGGTCTCCGAGGCAAAACATAACAATAAGGCCAACAATAACTTGAAAAAAAAAAATTGGTCAACAGTTTGAAACAACAAGCTCCCTATGTAACACAGAGTTTGCATGCAAGTTTACTGAACTAAAAAAGAGATTTCACTTCGTAAAGTTGCGAAGATTAAGTGCAAACAACCAGTCAGCAAGGACAAAGGATGGTGAAGGTTTTTGACCTAAACACTCAATCAAATATTGCATTTTATCTTCTATTTAATGTCTTCAGGGACTTTGCTTGTTGTAGACAGATGTATTATTGCATTATAGCACTTTGTGTTTGAGGCCTCAAGAGCCATACATTCATATCCATAAACTATTCTTCACCAACAACATCATCCATACGTCCCATCCTTCAATGCCTAACACAAATATTTTCTTGCAAATAAACATTTCAGAGAAGGTCATATCTTCTTTGAATGTTGTTAAGATGTGATTGGGGTCACTACAACAATTGCCATGGTTACAATGCGGTTGGACACAGACATTCATACAGTATTCATATCTGAGAACTGGTAGTATTTTTAAAGAAACACCCATATACATATGTAATCCCCTTGAAACCATTGAAAATCAGAACCGTTATTCCTTTAGCTCACAATAAAGCAATGTTTGGTCCTCGCAATTACAATCCTTTCTCCCTCAGACTTTCTCCCGCTCTTTCTATATGTCATTGGTACCGCTGTGGAGCTACCTTGATGATTCAGATGGGAACAATTCGAAGAAGATTGGATAGAAGAAAGCACAAAACAACTCTTATAAGTCTGCAGAAGGCCGCCCCTGTACAAGTGATTACTAGCTCTATCACTGTATCCTCAACCAGTGTTGAGCTCAGAGGATGTTAAAACTCACTATTCAGGTAAATGTAAGGACCAGTGACGACCAGGACCAGTGACGATCAGAACCTCACAGCAACACACACTGGAATTAGGAACTATGGTCAATTTGAAGGGATGTTTTTCATATTTTGATTAATCAGAGCAACTTTATGGCTAAATAAAGGTTGGATACTTTCACTATTTGTGTGTTTTTCAGGCATACATCGGTTGCTTGTTACATTTGCTGAATCTGAACCTCAAAGAACTACGACTGCCTCATTAGTCCTGAAAAGTACAGCGTGTACATGCAAGTTTACTGAGCTAAATTTGAGTTTTCATGCATCCTGCTGCTTCCTCAGGTATACCATCGCTTCTGAAAAAAGAAACCCTCGTGGTCTGCCCAAAGGATGCCACTTTCACAGCACATTGTGCACAAACAAGCAAGCCCTCAATCCCTGCTTCTTCTGTTACTTTCTACTTCTTTTTGTAAACAACAATGGCCACAAGCTTCATACAATGATGAAAGAGCTTTTACAATTTCAGCATTTTGCATTTTAATTGCAAATGTTGCACCTTTACAGGCTTTTAAAAATAGTTTTATTAATAACAAAATGGTAAAACAACAACTCTCAGAGCCATTTTGACACTTTAGGATAATCACACACTGACAGAAAACACACAAAAAATGTTAACCAAACTCCCCACTGACATCCATAAAGATGTTTAATCTTTTCTTCGAAATGAAAAATCATCCTGCTATCAAGCTGTCCACTGCGGAGAGAAAAATCTAATGAAAATATAGTGCTACATATTGATAATGATATTCTGTATCTTTCTATCCCCACCTAATCAGAGGTGGAATACGGCGCGCAGTCTCCCCTCTCTCCTGCCGTGACAGCCACAATTCATCACAGCTTTAATTTAGTCTGTTACTGGGGTGTCGATAGGACGAACACTGCCAGGCGACCCTCTATATCACACACGCAGGTGCACACACACACACAAATACAGGCAGTGTGTTGCATGTTCACACACGTCCATGCACAGCAGATGCACTCTTTTGACCCTTATGGAGAACTGTCTATCCTCAGCAGCTCATCTTTGTTACAAACATGTACACACACACTGTCTGTCACACACATACACACACACACACTGAGCACACCACCGCCCATCGTCCAGGAGATATCTGTTGTGTGGTTGGCTGTGGCCCCTAGCTCAAGGCCCTTCTCCCTAGATGTATCATCAGTCATTTAAAGCAATTAAGCACTTCTCAATGAGAATAGCCCGCTCTTCCTTGAGCAAGACGGAGAGGAGCGATTCACAAAGCCATTTTCTACCAAATCCTATTAAAGGTGGGGAAGGGAGGGGGGGGGGGAAACGAGGCTGAAGACTTAAAATGGAGGGCTTTTATTTAAGGACTATGAGGTATTACAGGCCAGATTACTCCTGGCTTATGTTCCCAGTCTGGGAAATTACATTCCCACTTTTTTTTTTGAGTGCCCAGGCTTTGGAGTCGAAGATGAGAATCACCTTAAGTCTCTCTTGTTTTTCACTTCTCCACTTCAATGACTTGTTCTTGTTCTTGTTGTTGTGTTTTGCTAGAAAGATTTCAGTTTTCCCCTCTTTTATTGGCACCTGCTGAGCTTTTAGATGCCTCTTGGGGTGTGTTTTTAGGGCTGGGGTTTATGTCAATTCTATCCGGTTCTTTCAAGGGAAATTACTTTTTCATTCCAAGATCTACTCTTAATTATTGATAGCAAGGAAAAGACATGAGTATGAATTTCATAGGATAAAACAGTTGTGCTTCAATCTCAACAGGGTTTAAAATCATACACCATATCAACTCAGCTGTGAGTCACCATATAAATAGAAACCGCAAGAGAAAATCTTTCTTTGCTATGATCATGCAATTCATTGCCAACCTCAATGATATGATTCCATTGTTTCATACCGAAATAAAAAATACAAAACAATGTAATGTTGAAATGGGACTTTCTTAGTTTGTGAACAGGAATAGTGATTGTTTAGCCAATGGTAGCTGCTTGTTATTGCATATGATATTAGTTAAACAGTTTGAATTGAAGGTAGATAAGACGGATCATTGATGTGATCCATGCATCAACAATTTGGGATTTGAACTTTTAAATGTCACTGATAAATGTATATCGATCGGTAATAAGTTGCTATGTGGTATCATTTACAGATTTCTAGATTCTGGTCCATATCTTTAGGTTCACTACGATCATTGGCAGCATTGAGGTCTTGTTAAGTCATTAGCATCTCCTTCAATCAGCCACTGTACAACTAAAGGCTCCACTGTTGGCCTTTTTAACTCAGGGCAGATTTACTGCAGGACTTCCAGCCAAGACAGCCTGTCTTCACCTCGACAAAAGATCAGAAAATATTCAAAACATTAAAAAGTATGTATGTAGGTATGCGAGTCATAGTGTGTGAGACCACTGATGTATATGACTCCAGACATACAATGTGTGCAAACTATATGTATGCACAGTATGTGTGTGCTTACCTTTGCCAAACTGTAAAACAGGTTTTGGGGTTTATTTTTGTTATGTGAAAGCAAAGCTCAGCACTGCTGAAACAGACATCTGCAAAGAATAGACCTACTCATTTGGCGTTAATCAAAACAGCCTGGCTTTATTCATGTAGCTGCAGTGATCTGCAAGCCTCTGGCAAGAGCCGAGAGAAAGAAAACACAGATGTGTGCACGTTACACAGACACACAGACACACATTTAAATAAAAGGTCAAATAGCTTTATCAATAACTGTGGAAAATGTGTTTTGTGAGGAGAAGGAGCAGTTGATCTGACAGTGGCCACCGCCCTGATGAATAACCGCCAGGACAATCGATAGGAAAGAGGAGTTGAGGTGGAGTGGGGGAACGTTTTGTCATCCAACGGTACACTCCAATATCTAAGCTCATCCATCAAAGGCAGCAATGGCACTCCGTCCTCCGCTTTAATTGAAAGCACACTGAAACAAGTTATTTACATGACGGGATGGATCTGAACGGGTGCGCGTCAGCTGGCAGATCTGCTGTTGTGTGCTTGCTAAATGTTTGTTTCATGAGCTGACGCTTGACTGTCAGCAAACGATGGAAACGCAGACAAATAGTCTTGTATCAAAGGCAAGAAAGAAGAAAAAGGGATATTTTTTATAGGTGTGCATTTTTACGTGTTCTACATATTCATCGTTGGCAATCAGAAAACTGCCTTCAAAGAAAAGCTATGTTCATAATCCTGTCAAATAGATCATCATAAAAAAGCACTATGTATAAGAAATGAGCAACATTTGAAAC
This sequence comes from Trematomus bernacchii, assembly GCF_902827165.1. Taxonomy (NCBI): domain Eukaryota; kingdom Metazoa; phylum Chordata; class Actinopteri; order Perciformes; family Nototheniidae; genus Trematomus; species Trematomus bernacchii. Next base: position 4,295,104 of record NW_022987616.1, on the reverse strand, counting down.
CCCTAAAAGCTCCTCAGCGCCTAACTTGTAAAAAATAAAACAACAAACCACAGTCTTGTGGTTTAAAGGCAACCAGGCATCTTTTTTATTGTTCATTTTTTAAATATGTCCTCTTTTCTTTTTACTTTGGCAGCAAACGGAATTGAATTGAGGCTGGCTGCCTTTGGTACTAAACATGCTATAGGGTTTAATTTAATTTGAATTCACATATGGTTTTAAAGGACGCCTATTGGGAATATACTTTTGACTTCAAGTGAATTTGGGGCTTGTCCTTTGTTGCATTTAACATTGGGTGTAAGCTCTGGTAACATTACATTTTGGTCTTTTTAAAACTAAATACCTCATGTAGACTGTTCATTTTAGGGTCATTACAATATCCTATCACACTGCAGTCTAGTTGCAGTATGGAGACTGGAAAAAGTAGTCCTTATCTGGACAGTTTACTCTCAGTAGTTTAACAATCAATAACCCACAGCAGAGTTCTTCTCCTTTGGGTCCATTCCATATAGAATCAGATGTGTTTTGTTGGTTGCCTCACCTAAAAACAAACACCTCACCTTACAATCGAATATTGCTACTATATTTCTCCTCTTGAGTTAAACCACTTTGATTGATTTGCAAAACTATGAGTGGAGTTCAAATGAGAAGTAATTCAAAACATCCTAAACATGTACGGTAGATAGGGAAGCCAGCATTTATCCATCCCACGATCATCCGTTTCAAAGTAATGGACGGTCTTGAAAGAGTGTGTGATGTATTGCTCTGTATCGTGTTTGCCCTGGGTGACCCAGTCTGAACTCCAGATGCTACTGTGTGTCACCATGTCACAACCAGAGCCAAAAAGGCCAGGGGGAGGAGAGCCTGTCTGCCTGGGAGCCAGCTAACATCTGTCGAGCATATTCACATGTGTAGCAGACAAACAGAGAGACTCTTCAGACCACACTGACTCCACTCTGCCGCGCACAGACCCAGCGCCATAGAGACCCAACATGTTGGACCCGAAACAGCGACTGTTTTTAGAGTTTTAGAGTTTTAGCAGGCGCAGCCAAGGCCAGGCTGGCTAAGCCAACACTTATTCACACTATGAGAAACCCAATTTCCCCCTAAAAGTAAAGAATGGGTTTTACTTTAATCTCGGAGCCATAAATCCGACTTGCCAACTGGTTTATATACAATATGCAAGCAAATGACTTGTTCTTACCATTTAGTGCTGTGAACATGTTCAGTTGGCCCTCGCCCTGGCAAAGTACCCATGGCCCTATTATGAGAAAGTGCCGATTGCGATAGCTTACAGCGGGGCCAGGCCTGCCTATTAGCAGGGGGTCCAGGGGGAAAAAGTCATATTTTGACTTTACTTTCTTTCCTTGTGTGCTTCCAAACCAATAAAATAGAGCACGGATTGAAATATTCCATAACTTTGGCTTTTTGGAGCTTAGCATTTATAGATAAAACAGATGCTTCTGGCAAATGTAAAGGGTGAAATTTACATCCACTTTATTCCAAAATGTTCTAAATACTCTTTCCGGTTATTGTCTGTATCCAGGCTGGAGGAGGAGGGACTGGGAACGTACTGGGAAACCACAACAGGCCAGCCAAGTTCAACAGGGAGTTCAAGGCTAAATCAATGCATATTTCCCTTTTAGTGGTGATGAAGCTAGCCAAATGCACACTCTTCCCTCTACGCAGCTTAAATTAAACAGTGATTGGAAGAGTCTCGTCCATTGGTGGGTAGGAATTTCACAAAAGATCATTTGCCTGCTTTTTTATCCCACAAATTCTTATGGTTGAATTTCCCCAGCCTGCCCAAATTCATTGTCGAACTTATTAGCAGGGATGGCTCGGAGCCACTGTTTGTTTAAGGCCGCTGCACTCGAAGGCCTTTGCAGACTGCATGGGAAAACCTTGGCCAGCTCTTCTAAATCTGTTTTTGCTGAAGTGTCCAGATATATTTTCTCTACGGTCAGAGCTCTGAAGCAGCCTTGGCTCGCTCTGGCTCTATACATGTGTTAATGCTGAAGAGGTTCAGTTATTTTAGCAGCACATTTGATAGTATGTTGACATGTGTGATATTCGGGCCAAGTCTCGCGTCACCATAGGTCTGCATTGTTCTGGTTAAGGTTGCCTCTGGGGTTCCCATAGTGTTTAACATGCTGTGTAATCAGTACTGCATTGTCTTTAAGTATACCACTCATTGTCTGCACACATTCAATACTGAATCTATTGGTTTTGAAAAGTGAGAGTGTTCAACGGCTTAACTAATTGGTTTTATGGGCGTAATGCTGTTATTTACATGAAGAAAAAGAATAATGGTGATTTAGTTAGAAATACAGACAGTTGAAAAATGAGAAGCAATGTTTGGGAGGTTATTTTCCCCCATCATTGAAACACATCGGCGAGGCCTAAGGGTTTGTGCGCTAAATGAGCCTTGACGATTATTTTCATAAAAAGCAATAAAGACCAGTAATTATAAAAATGCCAATAAGAATTCATCTTTCAAAAATCTATAAAGCTATTAAGGCCGTAATTAAAAAGATGAGCGGCTAAGTCTGAGAAAATTGCATTTTCCTGCACAAGCGACTGTGAAGCCTCATCTCATGTTTGTTTTGCAAATTCTTCAACAAAAACATTAACTTTGAAATATTAATCCGATCTATGGTATTGATAGGAGTCTTCCATTAAAATGCAGGGGCTTGTGCTTCATACACATACGCTTCATTAGCTACACCTCGGCTGCAGATCCAAAGGGTCATTAAGCCTCCATCTTGATAATTACACATACAGACACACACACACACACACAGAATGCAGATAAAGCAGCCTATGCACCTTCCAACCTGCTAAAAATGTGTAAAAGTAGTCATTTGACCTCAAAGATTGTTCCCCCAATGAGTGTTATTAGCCTCATAAAATGTAAAGACCCAATCAGTACAAACACACACATATTAAAGACACCATTTCCATTAAAGAATATTTGGTTAAACAAGAAGAAAACGTAGAAAGTAATCGTGTCTATCATAACTACATTAAATGTATCTGGCTTTGTTGGGATGCTGTAATTGTTTTTGTCAATAAGTTATAAACTGGTCGACAATAAGCTTCCCTGTGTTTTTGTTGTCTCAGTGATTACTTACAAGAATGCCACGGTCCCGGTGTAATAAACAGTACATCATAATGAATTGGCTTTACGAGAGGTACAAGAATTCCAACAAGGCCAGATTTGAATTATAAATGTTTACTTCTCATTTATTCCAGGACTCTGAAGCATTCCGATGTTCACCTCTCATCCCAGAGTGCAGCACAGCGTCTTGTTTGCACGGTGTGTGGCGTTTGTGTGTATGTACATCTCGCTCTCGTCCTAATGTTTTGATCTGGTGTGTGTGTTCACAGTGGACATTAGGCCATCTCTCAAACCAGTAATGGGCTTTGATTCCCCAGGGTTGCAGTGAGATGGCCACTTCTTACATTAGCCAGTCAGGTATGACAGCGCCACGGCTTGCTTTCCCCTCGGCCAGCCAGGATAAATAATAAATGAAAGTGGTATTTCAGTCCTCCAAATCATCCGCAGGGTCAAGACTCCCTTCTCGCAGTGAACTTTGTAAGATGCGCCGAAGCGCAGCGAGATGCTAAAGGTTAGCGTCTCGGACAAGACAATCGTGCATTCGGCCTGCAAGCACAAGTAGTTTATAAACATCCAGCACAATATATCCCCCCCCTAGTTGTGTGTGAGGAGCTTCTCTTCCTCCTCCCAGTGTTTTCCCTCTACCTATGTAGGGGAATGGGGAGACATACGAGGAGGAAAAGTTAGCATTCTCACAAAGCATACATCTGCCGCTAAGCTGGCATTTTGTATTGATCTTTGCCGAAGCCTGGATTTTGAAGCTTGTAACAGAAGATGAGGTAAATATCATTTTATTTGCTCAAATGGTTTTAGATTGGACTGGATTGAGATGAAAATGGTGGAGACAAGCTAATCTAGATGCGAAAGCAGCAATTTCACATAATTGTCTTCAGACCTGGTGCCAGAATATATTACCAGTGTTCTAAAACTGTCAGGCCAAAGACCTAGAAATGGACTGGAGTAAGTGAAGCCACTTATTCCTCAAGTCTTTGACTTGTTTTACGCTCTGCTGACAATGTTTCACTGTGATGTGGTTGTATTTATCCTTTTGTGAAGAGCTCTCTTACTCCGAAGTATCAGTTACTCCAATGCAAATTACATCCTTGACACTCACAAAGACTAAGTTACTCCTGGGCTGGAGTGAACTCTGAAGACACACGTCAATACGACTTCAAACGTCAGATTAGCATCAGATCAGTTTACATCTGGAAGGAATAAAACATAAAAATCTCCCACAGCCTCCGCTCTGCACTGTATTTACATTCATTCTTAATAAAACAAATCATCTATTGATTCTTTTTACTCTTTACTTCAGCAAAACTAACTTCAAAGCAGCAAGTCTCTCGGTGAGTTAGCACGTTTCCAAGCTGAGTTAATAAGGACTGTTTAAAGCTCCGTCCCACACAGTCATTCAGGTTCATTTTTCTATTTACCCTGGAAGGTGAAGTGAACCTTCTTAAGCTCATTGTAGGCAGAGGAGAATGGCAGAGATTAGTGTGCTGGTCATAGTGATGTGACTGTGCATAAAGTACATGAAAATAGCCCAACTGCTTGGACAAATACAGCCATTCCTCACAAAGCTGCTTGGAGCTCACAATGTACACTATGCTTCAGAGTAGATTGTAAAGGAACACATTTAGTCCCAATTATTTTTTCTGTAAATGTCATTGTATGTATCCTAGTACTTGACTAAACACCATTTGTCCAATAAAACAAGCATTTAACTCCTGCTTTCTGTCTGTCTCTCTGTATATGGCCTAACATTAAACTCATATGTTTCACAGTTTTCCTTTTTCTGTCGTTCTTCATCCATCCATCCTTCTTTCTGTTCATCTATCCATCAATCAAGTGGACTACTTAAGCCAGAAACTCATCAGAACAAAGCAATCAGCGCTGTGCGTCAGTCCTCTTTTCATTAGAGGCATATACAAAACGTAGTGCATTGTGTGTGTGTGTGAGTGTGAGTGTGAGTGTGTGTGTGTGTGTGTGCTTATTAGCCGAGGTCAGCTAATTATTTGGCCGGGCTAATGAAGGTCAGCGTGCTTGTCCGTCTCCATGCTGACAGCATGCACCTGATTGAGATAAGTACTCCTCTTCAACCTTCCCGTCATCTGTCATCTTGATTAAAGAACCGTATAACTACTGCATCTGTCCTTAACCTGTCTTAAACCCACCTACATATATTCTATATTATTGTATTTTCTTTTGCATTCAAAACCACAATGTCTCTTTTGTGTAAAGTGTTGACAGCTCACAATGTCGGACTGCACATTCAGTGGAACAGTAAACACCCCATGGAGATTTTCACATTAGTTTAGAAATGCTGCAGAGATGTTCCTTTCATACACACTTTTGTACACTGAAAGGAATTTACCACAAGATTTCAGTTTTGTATACAGGTGGGCTTCATTTCTTGTCACTCATGACAATGAAGGACATTGTGGTCAACATTCAGAGAGATCTAAAACGCATGGTCTGCAATTATCTATAATGGAAAGGAACTTCTTTTCTATTCTTCATACAGGCTTGTCACAATAGAAAAGTGTGCACAGAGTGGTGCTATTATCATGATGGATGGGCCAAACCAAATTAGCTAGATTTGATAATAACAGTTAAATCACATATCCACTTACCTGGATGCTTAATGAACTGAAAGCGACATTGTCTATTATTCTTGTATCATGCATGATTGGCAGTCTGTATGAAAATGTCGAGGCACCCTCAGCTGTCGCTCACTGCAGGCTCTGCTTTGTGAGAGTGAGGGCCGGGTCATTGAGACAGAAACTCAGGAGGTCTGGACTTCATCAGTGCCAGCCATTTAGAGAAGGACAATTGTAATTAGAAAAAGTTTGATTCTAAAATTGGATTCAATGTTCATCAAAAAAGGATAAACCTCTTCTTATAGAAATATGTAACAAAATAATTTGGTAGATATACTACTTTATCATAAATTACTATCTTTCAATCAACTACAAAATGATATTATTATTGTGATTTAGGGTTCACATATTCCTATGTTAAAACGTTAAAAAGTGTAACTCATTGATTCTGATGTAAAATGTATTGAGTTTGAATTATTATTGTGGTATGGAAACAGCTGTCACAAAAAAGATAAATATGAAAGATATTTTGTCGTCTAGTGTTTTTCTTATTTTGTTCCATGATCTGAATATGCCTGGTATTACTGTAATGAATTTTTAACAAAAAACCTATGTTCTTGTATAATTATAACATTTAAGAGAGGCTTTACCATAAGAAAATTGCAGTTGTATAGACATTTCTATATAATTTATAGGTTCCATTTTTTTAAAGGATGTGCTTTTGGTATAAAGACTTGCAACAGAAAAGTCTCCTCCATCAGTCCTAGTCCCTCTCTTCCTCTGCGAGCCCCAGTTCCCGGGCCCCAGTGTCTCTAACAAGCAGCGGATACAGCGCTGGATTACTGTAGGCGTTAAATCAATAGCTGCTGGTCTCCCAGGCACAGCTATAGATTATGAATCAGTGTTGGTGAGCAGAGCGCCATGGTGGCGAAAGGGAGTAGGGAGACAGAGGGAGAGAAGGAGAGAGGAAGAGGGATAAATACTGATTGGTTGCGCCCAAATGACGCATCGAGTTGTCGTATTATCTTAAAGATACTGGCTTTGAATTGTAAATTGGGAAAGGTTAAAACAATCCATGTTGAAATACGGAAAACTACTGGTAATCAATAGTTTTACCAGCAATATTTTAAGTCCCAATTGATTTAGCGACTGATACCTGTTTGTTTTGCCTAATGATTATGCATTTTAGCTCATGTAGCAGTCTCTTCATACTAAGGATACAGGCAATAATAATTAGTCATTTCACACAGAAATATGGGAGATGTGAGGTTTTCAGCAGAGCTCTGGCGATATCTATACAACTGATCTATGGCAACAAAGCCCATTAACCTGTGTTGAACCTTTGGTAATCTCTGCAGTGAGCTCCACTGTTTTCAGCCCTCGGTTTAATTCAAGGCCCTCTGAGTCCTGTTTACAGATGGTATCTAAGTGGCTTGATTCAACTGCCAATGAATATTGGCATGTGTCTACACCCCATAGACCCTGCTATTAGGGGTGGAGACCACAGGGTTAGCCAAACACAAACTGAACATGACATCTCCCTCGCCTCTGCAAGTCCGACACGCGTGCAGACACACACACACACACACACTCACACTCACACACTCACCTGCATGTCCAAAGCTACGCATGTAAAAAAAGTGAAAAGAAAACCTTTGGTCGTTGTTGCTTAATTCTCACAAATATACAAGCACATATTTAGAGCTCAAATCATACAAACACATGTGCCGACACGCGAACACATGCAAACAAACACCAGACACACACTCCACAACCTTGCTACAGGGCGGGTTGCTAGACCCATACTGCCCCCTGGCTCGCCTCGCCTCTCTCTGTTTGTCGAGCAGCACAGACGCCTGAGGAATAACTTGTCTCCCACCACAGATTCAGGGTCAGATTACCCTGGACCAGCTCCCTAACCTTAACCATTAGGAGGATAAGAAAATATCTGTTCTAGGATCAGTGGCTGGGGGGCTGGAGATGATATTAAGGAGCTGTCAGAGGTGACTGAGTTCAAGGTCAGGCCCTCGGGAGACATAGGGTTGACCCAGGTTACCGTGCAGCAGAGAGAGAGCTATGCAAATCCTGTTTAAGCACCAACAAAATAATCAAAATATTAAAAACGGAACCTGCCAATGCTTTTGGTTTAGCCACAGGACAACAGTGGGTTTAACCATTCTGACACCAGGCGCCAAATGGTAATGATAAGTTAGTTAAGGTATTAAAGTTATTACAATATGACTAATTACCCATTATCCTAAGCTGGTAATTATACCTCAATATGTTTGAATAGGTTGTGTTAAGTATTACATTGTAATTCAAAGCAATTATAATGCATGCAGAGGTTGATAAGTGTTCTCTCTATGGATAATTGTAGAGCAGACACGGTGTTAACTGTTAGTTGCAGAGACTGGTAACCACGAGCCGCCAGCTGCGTCTGAATGACTGACTCTCGGAAGTGGCTGTTGCTCTCGTATGGAGCTGTCAAGGTCAGCGGGGACACACACGCTTACATGCACACGCACCCACACTTCCTCCCCGATATCCAGAAACACATGAACACACACACACACACACACACACTGTACCAGAATGATTAATCTGTCAATCAATGCTCCCATTTCCTGCGGGGAGCCCTCCTTTTTCCCTGCAAGGTTCCTGTGAACAGAAACGAGCGCTTGAACGCGAGAAGATTGGTGGTGGTTGTGGTGTGTGTGTGTGTGTGTGTTTGTGTCGCATTTTCAGTGCATGTGTTTGTGTGCGCAATCAGAGCCTATTCACAACATTTGGCACGCCATGCCAGTGAAGCACAGCTGAAATGCAGAACATTACAAATGTGGCATCCAATCTAATTATTCTACATCCCCCCCCCGTACACCACAGTGAGTTTGCGTGGCAGGTCCATTTCACTGCATGCTACTCTGCTGACGGGAGAAGGCTCGCTGTCGGAAGAGGCCTTCACTAGTTAAACCATTAGGTTGAAATAGAGTCACAAAAGATGTACAAAACAACAGTAGGGATATTGTGGCAGACATATGCACGGAGCACCAGTGGCTAGACTGGCTGTCATGCTGTGTGTGGATGTCTTGTCAAATGTAAAACTCTTCTGCAGTGTTTGGAGATGGATGAACTACACATGTGCATCTGTCATGTCATGAAAGGAAAGTCCAACGTTAAGTATTGAACACTGCACAACTTCATATTAAATCCATCATTTCAGGAGGTAGAAATGTCTCGAAAATGTAATATTGCTTCCTGATAATTATGCGTTTCAAAAGACGGAAAAAAGTAGTTTTGACATGGAGATTTAATTATATTTGTATTTCACCAGCTTAATACTCTATCCCAATCACATACATATTTGATTTTGCTCCTAGCCATAATGCAAATTGGCTGATGAGATGAGCTAAACTCATTTTGCCATGTTGTTTACTGTATGTAAAATATCTAATTATTACTTTCCATAAAATGATTATATTTATTTCTCTTTAAGAAGATGCTTAGTTTGATAATGAACTATCACGGTTGACATTTTTCCAATTTATATTTGTTCATTAACTGAGCATAATAGTATGCTAAGTCAATATCATTATACTTGTAGCATTCAGATTTAATGAAGACTGCACAAGCATATACATGTAATTAACTGGTGCATTGAGAATCTTCTTTCAATGTCATTAATTGTTTCTTGCAAATGGAACTTTGGACTTATTAACAAACACTGTGCGTGATATGATGATGATCTTTTCACAGTATTAAAGTCTGTTATTTATTTTATTTGTGTGATTTTAATGTCACAGCACATTAATTCAGAGTTTAGATTTACAGCTGTGTCAGAGATGGTCTGCTCCTACTAATACAACTACTGCTGCAGAAACACTAATAAAATGGAAAGTGTGTGTCTTCTGGTCATCATAATAATTAAACCTAAAGTTTCATGTCTGAGTGTAATCCATCCCATTTCATCTGGCTGTGTTTCTAAAGGTGCTGTAAGAACATGGTGTTCAGAGATCTCCACTATCTCCGACTAATCACCTCCTCTCTCTCTTCCTCATGCTCACCCGTTTACTCCTCCACTTTTCTCCCCATCACTTCATTTTCTCGACCGCCCAGCGCTAATTGCGGACGACCAGTCCAGTTGAAGAGGGAAAAGTTGGAAAATCAGCGACAAAGCCATTAGCGCTTTATTAGGGAAGCTAAAAGAGTTAGCCTTATTCCACTGGATCCAATTCACATCTATCACATTGGGAAAATTGGATTCTGAATAAGGAAATCCCATGAGGGGGGGTTAGGCTGTCCATCTGGATCAGCAGAAGACACTTCTTCTTCATCCTCTCCTATTCCTCTCCTCTTACATCTTCCTTTCCCTCCACTGAGGCGCTGTGTGTGACGAGGTTCTGTTCTCACTTTAGTGAACCAATAGGGCCATAATAAGTATTGATTAAGCTATTAGCCAACATTACCCAGGCACTGGCAGAGACTGTGTTTAGAATCAGGACCTCAGGAGTCTGTCACACCGTGTCTCACACACGCATGCCGTTTTAGGAAGCTGATTGGGAGTGCTGCCGGGTTAGTTAGTCAGTTAGTTAGGCGCTAAACTACTATTCTCTTATCCATTTCCCTCTGTCTCCCTCTGCCCGTCTTCCACCTCTCTATCTGGCCCTGTAACTGAACTCCAATCAAGTGAAGACACCGTCCAAAATACATGGTGTTCCAATGAGATGGGTGTGAGAAGAGCGCGCACACACACACGAGGAATCAGATAAAAGAGGCTTGATTACAAAGGACAAGGTCATAGTGAGGGGTGACACAGGTTGGAGCCAAGCTATCAGAGTCAAGCATCACGCAAACACCTGCAAGTACACACACTCACACACATTCATGGCTTCAACAAGGCGTAGGGTAGAGATGTTCAGGGAGTTTTGGAATAAAGAAGACTGTATTTACATGCAGTCACAGTGTTTGTGTGTGTGAGGTGTGGACAGATCCATTTATTGTGTTTAATCACTTGACTGTAATATACTTCACAGGGAAATAGAATGGTAGAGAGACAGACAAGCACTAGATTTAGCCGCAATCTAAACTCAACACCACCATGTTTTGAATATCTTTTCTAAGAAGTTGTCTGATTGAGTGATTTCCAATACACCGTCAGGACAAATTACCTCCACTTAATAAGATCCTTGGTGGAGGCAGAGGACGGCCTCTCGGAGAGGGGGAGAGGAAACGACAAGTATTAATTTGGGATTTTTCACAAACTGACACTCTGGTCTCCATCCTCAGGCCCCGGGGCTCCGTCACTTCTCACCCATACTCGCACAAACACACACCGCTCAGCCAGCCACCCTCCTCCTTCCTCCTGATCATGGAAGAAATTCAGCGCTGTAGCAATTACCTAAGTCTTTTATCAGTCATTTCAAAGGAGGAAAATTAGAGCAATTGTGTCAGGATGGTCATATGGGCAGAAATTGCACACTTATTGGGTGCACTTACGCCTGTGACTCCACTGCCTGCACTGATGGAGTCCATTGTTAGGGGACGGTGCCTTTGAGGCCGCTGATTGGGGCTGAGAGCAGATGCAACCCCCCCCAAACACACACACACACTCCTCTGCACCCCCAAAATCCAGCAAGCTTTTGTCTTGATTCTGCAGCCCCCCCCCCCTCTTTAATTGAATATGAATTACAGCAGTGCTTTGGTTTACGCCGACTATCATCCAAGTTAAGACGGACCCGCCGTCTTCTTTGAGAGATAATTCATTTGACCTAACTCCACTTGTCCTCCCTCACCCCACTCCTCCTCAACCACTTCCTGCTCAGCTCCTTTTCGTCCTGCAGCCGTTTATGGTGATGATTTTGGTTGTATTTTCAAAATACAATATTGATTTGCCTCACGGTATATTATAGTTGAGTATTGGACAAAGGCTTTATTATGTAATAGTTTATTTCTTACAATAGGGAGCTTCTGTAGCTGCAGTGAAATGCCATTATAGATAATGAAAAAAGATTTGTAAATAGTAAGGTTTTAGTGAAAATGCATGTGTTTGTGAAGGAGTAAGCATACGTCTAAATGACTGAATTGATATACAAATGGGAATTGTACATGTGGAGTATTCCTTTCAGAGAAATACTGCATGTGTATGGTTATCTAGATTCAGATAATGCCAACTAAATCATACATTTAGAATATCAGCTACTGAGAAGATGTGACCTTTTTCTGACAATTCATTTATGGAGTCATTGTTAGATTTGGCGACCCAATCCTTTGGCTAAAGGTCACCTGAATCCTGATCTTCGAAGCCAAACCCACAGTAAATGGTGGTGAAATGCTTACTAAGTAGACTGGATCCACTGATTCAAACACTAAATGCTTAGCACGTTGAAACACTTTCTGCCCCTACCAGACCCCGGCAGATGATAAGCGAGCAGCCTATCATCTTCTTCAATAGCATCTAACGAGTGAAGCCTCCATGTAATAGTAGCAGTGTCTGCATGCAGGGATCTTTCCCTAAATGCTAACTAGATTCAGGCAGTGAATCCTAGCAGTAAATGCTAAGTCTATGGCTTAATCGTCGACTCTAGCCCCTTCGCACCACAGGGAGCTGCCAGGCCTCTCTATTCCCACTCCACTGGCCACACATCTCCACTCAATCTGTCTTAGCATATTGATTTCCCAGCTGTCTCGTTGGTTTCTAACATAATTATGGCTGGCTGTGCTAGGGGCACAGGCGCAGGGCTAATACATTTACACCAGGCCCCATCAGCACGGGCTTATATTCATGTCATTGGGAGAGGCAGGAGATTGGATGCCCCTAAGAGGCAGATCTACTAAGAGAATTTGGGGGGCTTTGCTCTAATGAAAAAGGGAATTAGCTGGCTCGACCCCCGTCACATTGCAGGATCAATAGCAACGTCCATGAAAATATTCAGGGGAAAATTAAATGAAGAGAAATAAAATGACACATCTGTTAATAAAGGTGTGCGATTACACACTGTTTATTTATGCTGCCATTATTCTATCCATTTAGAAGATGTGAACCTTTGACCAAGGCTTGCTACTGGGAATGAACCTCAAGTTCGAAATGTTTGAATATATACATGGGAGTGGGCTTTTTACTTATATCTGTGCATCTTATCTCCTATAACCACCTATTGTTTTATTCAACTCACAGAATAATGCAGGTGAGAGAATACAAAATGAAAAACTTAAGGAAGGGGAGAGAAAAAGAAGGTCACAGTCTATCTATTTCGATGTGCCTAATTGTTGTCAGAAGCTGACCTAAAACGCAGAGACATTATTTTTCAAAGTCAAGGATGAGGAAGAGGAGGGGTGGGCAATTCATCACGCTATCTCCCTTCCTCCCCCGCCCACCGTCCGGGACCAGCGAAGGTCTGCTAGTTATTTAATTCTGTGGATCAGGCCCTTAATGGCAAACTCCAGCCCCATAAATTAGCAATGCACGAGATTAAGATGACTGGCTTTCGGGGCAGTCCGTGGTATGATACTGACATGTAAGGTCACGCAGGGTTTCTCTGATCTATTGCAATTAATAGAAATCAAGCAGTGGTGGAAAGTGTTGTCAGCATTTTACAGGTTGTTGTAAAAAACACAGATACAAGATCCTGCTTTGCTTGAGACTATTCCATAATGCTAAAACAAATTACCATTGGGTAAAGTGCACCCATGAATCAAACTTGAACACAGCGGCACTTTTGCATAAAACGGTAACCAATTACTGATCAGAATGATACATTTTGTAAATAACAAGGTGTTTTTATGTTCAGTCTGCTCTACAGAGGCTGTTATTGTAATCATGTGTTAAACAGTACACAGCACTGCACAAGAACAAAGCGTACGAGTGTAACTACACAAGGCTTTACAGTACAGTCAGCGTGAGGGAAATAAAAGATTGTGCACAGTGACGGCAGTGATCAGCATGGTGCTAGGCTGCATAAACTGGCTTCTATTGTGTTCCTTGAAGGACATAAAATGCATGTGACACATTCGAAATGGCTGTGACTGCACTCACTTGGGTAGAAATGACCTAATTGTATTCATAGTGTATTGTTAGGGGCCTCCATGCACTGCCTTTATAGCAAGGACTAGTCTTTGGGTGTCTTATAATGCTGCACGATTAAATGAACAATGCACTCCCCTTAAAAGGAGATTTATTTATTTGTTCTCGTAATTCAGTTTTATTTCTGAAGGTGACAGTTTATTTTTTTCCTTCTGCTAAATTTCATGTATTTATTTATTTATCAATCTCTTATTTTTTGTCTCTGTGGCATTTTGGACAGTCCCGAGCATTTGCTGACAGTTATTTTGGCTCCTGGCAGCGCAGACATTGACTGTCAACGGGACGTCTCCTTTCTTTTATTCATTTCTTCTTTCCTGAGAGAGTCTGCTGAATGCAAGTCAGCCTTTTCTCCCTGGAGGGTGGGGAGGACAGTGGAGGGTGAGAGGATGGGGGAATCGGGCGGGGGGTGGGCAGACAGGAGGGATGGTGGAAACGGCTGCGAAGAGGAGGGGGTGATAAGACATGTCGGGAAGGTGTGGTGGACTGTCTCATTCTCTCTCTGCTGTGTGTTTAGCTGTAAAGTGTGTGTGTGTTTGTGTCAAGGGTTATTCAGAAGGACAGTCTCCTGACCATCAGATCAGCCTCCATTCTGACATTCCTGCACTTCATCAGCCTGAATACACATCGTAGGCTCAATGAATGAGAGTGTGTGTGTCTCCGATAAACAAAACAAATACTTACTGTGTATAAAACAGTTATCTGTGCGCACAACAAAATGTGTGTCAGAGCTTTAAATAAAACCCTAAGTGCTTATACCTGTGTGAGTATCTGTGTAACTGTTTATTCCCATCTGTGCGGGCATAATTGGGATGCTTTGTGTCAGGGGAACACCAGCAATATTTTTCTGAGAAAGCCAGCCAGTCAGACACCATAATGGGTGTTTTTGCTTGATGAAAGCCTCAAAGCACAGGTTCAGTGTCTGCTTTCATAAATGGAATGTGCATGCCAGTGAGTGAACCCTGCATTGATGCTTGGATAAAACACATGATCAATAAAATAAACAGTACATCACCTCTATTAGTGACACAACACCAGGATCAAGGTATGTGGAAATGGAAGCAGAGGGGCAGGTAGCGCTGCCGAGCTTTTTCAAATTTGAAACACAAAGTAATAGGGAGCCAGGGACGGCTGGAAAATATACCAGCAAATAACAAGCGTGACATGCTGCAGCTGCTAGTAATAATGGCTGAAAACACATTTGTATTGATGATTTAGCTTTACAATTACAAGATTTGAAAATTCAGATATCAGACACAGTGTTGATGAGTAACATAAATAGGCTGATTGACAAAGTTGTCTGCCAAAACAGGAAGAAAAAAACTGAGTAAAGTGAAACAACGTTGGCTTAATGCAGATGCTAAAAGCCCTGAGAGTGGAGTTCTTCACTCAAGCAAATTGATTTCTGTTTTCTCTTTTTCTGTTTACAAGGTGTGCAGATTAATTTGCAATATGCCCCAACACATCCACGGCTAAAACTTCCTTCCCCCCTAAATCAACGCATCTCTTTCTGAAAGCAGCGGAGATGAAATAATGACAACGATTAGATTACTATTCTTAAGGATCCATTAGTCAAAAATGACACCCAGGAAATCACACAGTGCATTCTACCCTAATGCAATAAGGTGCCAATTATAACACTCATGTGGAATAAGTGGGCTCCTCTCCCTCTGTTGGCTGAGGAGAACACAAATCATCATTACCATGTATTTCTTAATGCTATCTGCACTGAGAGGCATTAAGAACAGACTAATAAGTTTAGCCCTCGCAAACAGAGTGCAGCCACGTGCTCCATGTTCTTATTTGCTTCCCTTCCTCTTCTCATCAGCTCTCTGGACCAGTCAGCTGTATCAGTGTTTTGTTGTTACGTGTGTCTGTCCTTCCGAGTGTCCTTTCATTTGTCTTCTACTATAGTCTCCTGTCTCTCAAGGGCCACATGGATGTCACATAACAGACCTAGATATTAAGTCAGTCCATCTTTGGACACTGGCCTTCAAGCGTTCTTAACCAACTTCACCTTGGAGCATGCAGTGTAAAAAAACGTTTTAAAGTTCAATTGTATCTATCGTTTAGAGCTGTGCAAACCTTAGTTATGAATCCACTTTTATTATCAATAACCTCTTTGTAAACCTTCTTTGCACAAACAAAACATGTAAACAGAGTTGACCTAGGCAGCAAACCCTCACCAAGTGTTTGGCAGCTTTAAGCCAGCGCTGATTCCATGCCATCAGCTATAAGCTTGCAAAAAGCTGGCGAGCTAATAATAACATTGTCCGACTTTGCCACCAGTGGCCTGCTAGTGGGCTGTTAGTTGTGTGCCAGCTGGGAGGGCATTAACTGCTAAAAAGGATCCTGTTGGGCAAGAGCAACTTTCCCAAACTTCATCTCATTGGATGAAAAGACAAAAAGAAGGAAAGAGAGTTTGATGGCAGTAAGGCGAAGCCATGGGGAATCTCAGACAATGATGAAAGCAAACTCTCGAAGAGCCACAAAACAGCACACACCCCCTCCATTACATCAAGGGGCAAGCAAAGAGAATTATAATAACACTGCCTTTTCTTTTTTAATTAATGAAGACTGTTATTTGGTAGGAGGCAGGGCAAGCTGTAAGGGATCTGGGATGATTGGCAAACATCAAACAGAAGTGGTGTGTGTGTATGAGAGTGTCTAAGCCTGTGTGTACACATGTATAGGGTGTGATTGGCTGAATACGATTGTGTTCGACACACGTGTGTGTGTGGATGCTGTTGCTGCCTGCAAGGCCGGCTTGTTGCCTTTGGTAAATATGCCCATCAGTGGCAAGCAGACTTTGGCGTTTTTCTTTTTATGTGAGTGAAGCCTCTGCTTTTCTGCATTAACGATTGAAGAGGGGGAAATGAGAAGAGGAAAACATTATTCATACAACACATTATACAAGTTATGGAAACTTTCAGAACTCCCCCCGTTTCCACTGAAGGTGGTTTTAATAAGGTTCCAAGGGAGTTGGTGCTTCGGGGTGTTGACTAGCGGTGCATGTGTGTGTGCATACCATGCATGTGGTACATGTGTGTCTATCTCGTGTCTGAATGAGTGTGTTCAGTGGTGGGACGGCACGTGGTGTGTATTACACATCAAAGAAAGGTCAGGCTCAAACACAGAGTCGGGCTAAAGGTTAGGGCACGGCTCTATATAGAACAGAGAGAGGGATGGGGCTTATCAAAGCTATCACTTGGAGAGAGACTGCGAGAGGTCACCAAACCCTTGACATGACGTACAGATCTAATGTCTTAGCCAAGGATCAATACGACTACACACAGACAAACTAGATAGGCTTAACATCAGTGTAGCCCCCACAAGCCACTGAAACCGAGCACTCACTGCCTCAACTCTGGCGGAAGACAAAAAAAAGAAGAAAAGGTTGTGAAATGAAATGAAAAAAGACAAATAATCAATTAAACAAGAGCCGAGGAATGAATAAAAGAGAGCTTTCTTTGGATGCAAACGAGTGCTGGGAAAAGTGTTTCTTCACCATTTTGAAAATTTGATGGTGATTTTTTGGCGTGCATGCTAGATGTGTTCAGAGCATCAGATGGAATAATGCAGTGAATAATGCACATCAGAGGTGTTTGGAGATCATTGTGGTGGATTAATATGCATCCATTTTGGGATTGAAGTAGATGGATAGACAGACAGACAGAAAGACAGACAGATATCTAGATGATTGCTTTATTTTCTTCTCTCTCATGCACTCGATGGCTAATCAGTTGACTTTCACTGTTCTTGTCTCAGGGCTCTACAAAAGTGAATTACCTCCACTGACAGTTAAAATGGCTACGGCCTGAAAAAAAAAAAAGGCATCATCCTTCTTCCTTGTGACTTCCATTCTCCTCTGCGTTCCTGAAAGTGACAGGACGCAGTGTGTTTTTGCTTACTCATCAATATTTCAGAGCACTACACATGGAATGCTCCAGTGACTTTGAATATAGGGCCCGTGCGTACACCTCTTCTCTCTTCCTTAGTGATATGACATCAAGTAATGCGCAGTGAAAGTTGAAGAACCAGTGCATCAAGCCCCCCTTACCTAATGAAATCTGTGAGGGAATTGCAGGAAGACACCAGAGCCTTTAAGGAAACTAGTGCAAGGAATCATGGAGGAAATATAGGATATGTGAAGAGGATTGGTTTTGGAAGGTAGTCTATTAAGGCCAAAGGCTGAGCATTTTTCATGTGGGATTTGTATTAAGTGCATATACACACACATATGCAATGCCACAAAGTCAGCCGTGCATATAGATAGTGAATGAACCTTATCCGATCTTAAAAATGGCTCCTACAGACACTTTTTTATTAAAAACACCATCTTAAGAGTAAAGTGGGAGATCTGCTATGTTTAAAACCTTCTGCCACTGCAGGAGGATTGAAATGTATGGAGGAAAAAACATGCAAGGGCTGCGTTTGTGGAAATTGATTTTAAACACACATGAATGCCTGTGAGCATGTTTGTGCGTCCACACTTGTGTGTATCATTTGAAGCACAGAGTCCATTCATCGAGGACAAAAGGGCCCCAAAGTGTCAGAGACAAATGGACGTGGCCCCATCCGTTTCTCTCTCCCCCCGTTGTGATCATCCTCAGAAATTAATTAGAAATAACGAATAGAAGCTCTTTTTTCACTCCACTCTCATTTATTACAATGGTAATTGCTCTTCCCTCATTGTAGGTTAAGTCTTTAAACACTGTCTTACATCAAGACATGCTCATTCTTGCCATCTATAATTCATGATATACTTTGCACCAAGCAAAGCTGTTAAATATTTAGTGAATCATTGCCTTAAACTTAATCACCCTCTGATAAATGCATGTTTTCCCCCTCGCTCGGCCCCTCTCGCTTTCTGCTCCCAATCAAGAGGAAACACACTCCAACTAGTTGTATAATCTATTTTTAATTTCTGAGTCAGAAATTAACATAACACGACTTAGCATAATGTATTAATTACAGTACATTGTTAAGTGCTACATTATGTTTCTGTGAAACAAGCTATTATCATTGTACTTCATGAAGTATTAAATCTAATACATATTTAAAGATTGCTAAAACATTCATTTGCTGCTAATGTCTTTCCTCATCAAACGCAGTTTCCCACAACTGTTAACTATCACTAACTCTGAGGAGCTTTTCACTCACTTCCTGTTTAGCCTGAGAGTTTCTACACCCCGGTTGTCATTTTGGTTTTGTAACATTTGTCTGAAAAATGTGAAACACTCCTGGTCCTATGTTGTTGTCACTGAGGAAGCTGCAGTGTTTCCCTGGATCAATAACATCCTCACTTCTTATGGACTGAATGTGTGGAGGTGAAGGATACAGTAGGTCAAACTTCTAAACCGGAATACTCTTTCAGGAGAACAGCAAAGTGCGTTTTCTTAAGATTACACACTTAGTTAAATACTTACATCTATTTTCATAATTCTTAAAGCATTTTTTCAACAGGTATATCCAAACACTCCCCACTTGAGTATCACATCATGTATTGTTAGGATTGTTTAAATGTAATAGTGATTTGTTACTTTTTTCTGACCGTTTTTTGACCAACTACTGCTTTGCATTGACTGATCAAGAACATATTAAATGATTAGTAACTTGCTTCACTAAGTTTGTTTTTAGGCCCCTTGAAGTCAAGGAAACCCAAACTAGTGTCATATTTTTACGTGCCTTTAAAATAAATGTTGGTAGGCTAACCTTCTTTGACATGTATACACTACACTTTACACAATTATATTATTATTAGAATGTTTTTAAATTGCCATCTGCACTGATTATAAGTTATGTCCTTTTTCTTCTACCCGTTCTAAACCCAATCTCAATGCTGTTATGTATAAATCAAGTTTGTTATTACTATTTTTTAACTAGGAACCTGATATATGGATTAATCAATGAATTGGAGAAAGACAATGTGGTATGTTCAAATATTCACCAGCTCTTGAGTGCAGTGATACTTCCTCTAACAGTTCATCAGGGATCCTCATCCTCTTCCTGTCACAGTTAGAAAAATGCTGAAATAAAACTGGATGTATGAGAAGCTCCGCTGTGCCGCTCAGGATCTGGAGCATTTCTCACTTCCTATTTTGACTTCCTGATTTACATCCTGACTGCCTGTCATTGGTGGCAGAGATAATAGGCGGGTACTATAAACAAGCTTTCACATTATCATAAAATGGCAGATGTAAATACATACAAACTCTTTCAACCCCACCTCCCTTCTCTCAAAAGACAAGAGTACATCTTTAGATTCTAAACACCTTCCTCTCTTCTTGTCTTTCCTCCCTCCTTTAGCATCTCTCCTTCTCCCTCTCTGAGGCACTCCATCTTCCTGATGTTTAATTCATCACGCTTTTCCATCATCCTTCCACCTCTCTCCGCGGCTCTGTCAGGTAACAAACAATGAGTTTTTGATGTGAATAATTTAATGCGTGTACTGCAAATGCCGGCGCTCGGCATTACCCATGCTGCACACTCGGCTGTCATTAAGACACCTGATTTCCCCCAAGATTCCTCTCCCCGCCTCGCAGATGAAAAGGTAACACACATGTCGAAATGTCTCCCCCTTTTACATCTGGGGAGGAAGACTATATTTTTAGACAGGCTAAATGAGACAATGACAGCGGTAAGCAGTGAAGAGGGAGCGGATGGAAAGACAGACGGAAAGAAAGCAAAGGTGAGAGGAAAATTACTGGGAGGGGGGAGAGGGGGTCTGTGTTTCCTCGTACATATTTTCTTTTTCTCTCACTTCCACCCGATGTCGCAGCATCAAACGCTAACCCTGCTTTCAAAAGCCGGCGGAAGCATTGATTCAATATTTTCTCCCCCGTGTTGCTGTGATCCTGAAACTGCTCTCTGGCTAGATCTAGACACACGGAGGGAAAATGACGGTGGCAACATCAAACGCAAAACGTGTTGTGGATAATAACAGACACAGCCTCCTCTCTCTTTCTCTCCTGCTTCTGCTCCTTTCTTACCAGCCCCTCCTTTCTTTTCCCTGAACCCCCTCAGACATGATACATGCCACGAGCTCCATGCATATGTTGTAGTGACACCAAATGCCAAACAATTAATGGCTCGGCTTCTCCTTGCTTTTTGGTAATGGAAGTGTATTAATCTGCAGGATCATATCTGTGTGCCTTATCTTTCTTTACGCAAGAGAGAAAAAGAAAGGGGGGAGAAAGAAAGAGAGAGCAGGAGGCAATAGTATGGGAGCTGCAGTGTTATGTGAATTACAGGAGCGGGGCCAATACAGACTCATCTATCCTATTCAGCCCTCTCCCCAGCCATTCGGCAGACAGACAATCAGCGCACACTGGGACTGGCGAATGAGGATCACCTCCACTGGCAGCAGGGTCCTGCGTTTCATTAAAAAGGATTTTAGAAAAAGGTGGAGGGATGGGGGGGGGGGAGAGGGGAGAGGGGAGAGGGGAGCAGAGGGGGGGTTGACAGTGACGGAGATCTGGGCAGATATGAAGGCAAAGGGCAGTGGGGTTTTTTAAAAATATGAAGGACAAGGATGGATTCAGGGGGAAGAGCAATGAGGGAGATCTGGTCAGATATGAAGGCACAGCGTAATATGAATATAGCGCTCTGTGATGTGGAAAGGAGAGAAAGAAAGGAAATAAAGAGGGTGCGATGCAGCGAAGGTGGGTGCGGTATTAATAAGCCATTGTGGGGATAATTGAGGAACCAGGGAGGGGGGGGGGGTTGGGGGACTCTGAAAGCCTTTTTAAAACCAACTCTCCCTTCAATCTTTGATTCACTTTCATCACCTCCAGAGTGTGGCCACGTTGATTGTGTGAAATCTCCGGGAGGGCCTTCAATTATTGCATCTCGTCTGTGGTCTTCATGTGCCACACACACACACAATGGAGGCAAGTGTGCACACACATTAAAAAAAAATACATAGTCTGGAACAATGTGAATGTACACTTGCCACACACACACACACACACACACATATGGCCTCCCTTGATTTTATCCAAATGACTGGGGAGAAGGAGAGAGGGGAGAGCTGATGCACAATAGGGGAAAGGAAGAAAGCTTGGGAGACGTAGAAGAGTGTTGATTATTCTCTTTGTCTATTTTGTCATTAGCAGATAGGAGCTCGATAATGTAGTGGGTACTTAATGGCGCCCATACAATAGAAATTGAGAGCGAATCCTATTTATAATGACACAGTGAATGGAGTGGAGACTTTACACATGTGTGAGCATGTGTGCAGATTATTCTGTGGACATGTAATGCACAGAGATACATTCACAAGAAACGCAACAGAAGAAGAGTTTCTTAGAATTGCAAGTGTGTGTGTTAGTGTGTGTGTGTGTGTGTGTGCGTCAGAGACATCTGGAGGACCACTGTGAAATGTTTGAACAATCCCTGTTTGTGTCTTTTTTACTGTCTCTCTCTTACTTTTCTATTCCTCTTTTTCCATGCTTATAAACAAATAAATGTGTCATGAAAGACCCAGAATGCATCATTCATACCTGTACACACATACAGACACACACATACACACTGAATATAGACTCATTCTAGGTCATGGACGGCTCTAAGCCCTCTTTAAACCAAGCCTTTATTTCCCCTGTTGCTCACTGGGAGTGTGTAATGTTGTGTGTGTGTGTCACTGAGTGCATGTATGTGTAGATGTGTAATTCATATGGTGTGATGTGAATGTAAAACTGGACTTTTGTGTGGGCTTTTATGAGTGTTGGTGTGTTGGTTTCTTGGTCTTAATTAAACGTAAGGTTCCAGTCACAACGCAGCCATTGGGAATACTTCTAATTATTTCCTACCTTTCACATCCCGTTCACTCTTCTATATGTGATTACTCACAGCGACCGGAGATTAACTGACAGTGGGGTGTATTTGCACACGATTACAGTTTATCCAAGTTGACGGAAATAACTCCTGCAATGCTTTAAAACTATGGAGTTGATGTTGAACTTTGTTTGGTTGCATACAAATCTTTTAATTTAGTATTTTCTTTACAAAAGGCAAACATCAAAACTACCAGCAATCAGCAAAAACAGGGAACGTACCTTTACACACACACACGCTCATAAAGGATATGCACACACACAGCACTTGCTGACGTACTCCCCCACAAAAACACCTACAGGCATGCATGCTATACAAATCACCCCATATATTTTTAATATACACCAGAGGAGTACAAAGCACTAATAGCCTGTCTGCTTGCCTTGTGTGATTTAGTGAGCAGCATATTAAAACCCAACGCTATTCATTAATATGTAAACTAGTGTGCTGTCATTAATATGGGGTTGGGGTCGAGGGACCAGGGTGCAGAGGGGGGGCTGCGGGGGCGACTGAGTCAGGGCTGCCCAGCTTTGGCTTGATTGAGTTCAGCAGCAGCATTTGATAAGTGTGTGTATGCGTGTGCATTTAGATATGTGTGTATGGTAGCACGTGTCTTGTTGGCTCGAAGGTATGTTTGTTTGAGGATGTGTGTGTGTGTGTGTGTGTGTGTGTGTGTGTGTGTGTGTGTGTGTGTGTGTGTGTGTGTGTGTGTGTGTGTGTGTGTGTGTGTGTGTGTGTGTGTGTGTGTGTGTGTGTGTGTGTGTGTGTGTGTGTGTGTGTGTGTGTGTGTGTGTGTGTGTGTGTGTGTGTGTGTCATCATTGTGCGTGTGCCTTACTGAGGTCTCCAGGTCCCCAGGGTGATTAAAGAGAATAAATATGCTTGATTACAAATGTCCTACCTCCCCATCAACTCCCTTAATGTATGCGGTTTAATTGAGCGTCACGAGTAAAGTATGAGTTATGGAATGAACAGACAGGCCAATATCTCAGAAAGGCAGAGAGGGGGATGGGGGGGGAAACAAGAGAGAGAGAGAAAGGGAGAGTAATATCCCTTTTTTCTAAAAAAGTGACGTCTAATCTTACAAAATGCTGCTATCTAAATTAAACACATTACGCAATATTGCCAGCGTAATCAGTAACATCAGCACCTATACATATCAATGTATACTAAACCGTTTATTTATGAAGAATTCATCATTTTCCTTTCTTCAACATAGCATGGCATATTATAAATTATACTTGTTCAATATCCAAATGTAGCTTTATGATAGCAACACTTTGAAAATGTATTTACCAGCAGCTAATATTGGGCATCCAATTGAACTATTGCTGGAAATGTTATACATAAATGGCTAAATCATCTCTGTTTTTTCTATTATATCTTATGTGCCCATGATCTGAAACTTCTAGTATATTAGATGGGTCATAACCATATGTTCATTTTCATTGTAACATTTGCCATGTATATGATTTCCCCTCTATAAATGTCAAAAAGAGCAAATGCCAACTTATATATATTTCCATCTTCATCCATCCCTAACAGCAAAAACATTATGCACAAGGACTATGTGTTACTATTTTTCTATTTCTGTTTCACCTCTTAGTCACACTACACAGAGCCGCACACATGCATACATGCACACACACTCACACAGGCCCTGGCCCTTAGCTGGATTTGGTCTAATTGGCTTATTGTCTTGAGGAGCCAGTGACAGAGGAGCCGGTAGGAGGCAGACTTTTATCGGAGGTTATCGAGAGAAATAGCTAATTTCCCAGTGTTTCTCTGTCAGGGCCCCAGCGCTGCTCACACACAGCAAGGCCTCTCTGGAGGGATCATTAAGAGTCTGGCATTCTGACTCTCTCTCTTTCTTACAAACACACACACATACACACACTTTCTCTCCCCAGGTCAACAAGCAAACACACACAGCTAACCTTTAGAGGAAAGTGAGACAAAGCTCGTGAGGGGCAGGAAAGACACGACCATGGACGGAATGCACAGGTCTGCTTATCAACCTACTCTGACAACACACACACACACACCTTTGCGTGCATTCATAGACACACACACACACACACACACGTTTAAATGTACATTTAAAGCCACACTATCACTAAACTGAAAGCTACACATGTACAGCAACATAACCACACATACACAGGTCTGTATGCACATTGTATTAGTACTTGCAGCCTAAATCATTAAATAGTTTGGGTATCCACTCCACTGAATGCTAAGCTGTATTTTCATTTTCTATTCCAAGGAAGGAGACAGGTGGAAATAGTGTGTGTACCGTATATATGGTGTATCGTGATAATGCTGCAAACAGCATGGTTACTCTAGGGTCATTCAGGTACTAGAGACAGCTCCTGTCAAACAAACCGCTGTAAGGATTCCTGATGGATAGATCCTGGACAGGTGGACAGTCCACAACACACATCGATAGACAAAGGTTTACACCTACGGGTAATCTAGAGATTCCAATTCATTTGACGTGGATGTCTGGACTGTTGGGAGAAAAACAAGCTGACAAGGTCAAGGTTGAGACAAGGACCTTCTTGCATTGAGGACAACTGAACCACCATTAGGGCTGCATGATATATCGTGTCGCGACGATAATCGCGTTATGCGCATGCGCGATATTCACATCGCAGGACATGCGATTTAAATTTTTTTATTTTTATTATTATTTTTTTATTTTTTTAGGACGTATTAAGTAGGCAAATGATCTCAAACACGTCATGTTACAATTATTTTGCTGCTTGCTACAAAAGGAAAACTCGCGCGGCTCTCATGTCAGGGGTACTTGAGTGAGTGACATGCAGGCTCTGCATGCACAGCAAACCACCAATCACAATCATTATTGATCAGATCACAGCAGGATAACCGAGCTAGCTCAGATTGTTGCTCTGATAACTTAAGATCCAGAAGTCCGTGACTAAAATCCTTCATCCGGTTAAATATTGTTAAAAAAATACCAATTGTATAGCATTAAAGTTCAAGAAAGGATGGTGTGCAGACGATCAAAAAAATTGTCTTTTCTTCAATTCCTGTATTTTCATATCGCAATATATATCGAAGGGGAAGAAAATATCGCAATGTCAGTTTTTTCCAATATCGTGCAGCCCGAACCACCATGGCACACCCTTACAAAATCGTGAACTCTTATATGTTGTATCCTCAACTGGCATGATAGATTAACTTAAAATACAAGACAGTTTTACTTTTACAATAAAAACAAATGGATTGCATGGAAGTCCCAATGCCCCTCAGAAGGTATATGAGAATGCATGGTTGCAAAGGATTCAATGAGTGTTTTAATATGCAAACCCTCTGACTTGTTCCGTCTATCGTTGCTATATTACAGACTAATGAGTCCGGAATACAGAAAGTATCCTGAAACCATACTGAATACCTTCATATTGGATTATGAACTGCCTTGAGAACCTTGAGGTTGCCATGCTTGTGAGGAGAGTGACAGTTGGGAGTGGGGGGTTGTAGGGCCAAGCGGCCAGTTGAACCGGGGGGGTGGTGTTCGCCTCACAGGCCATAAAAAGCCGGCAACTCTCCTCTGGGGATTCAGGAGTAGGACTACGCCCTGGGAGAGACGGCGTGCTACTAATTTACGAGCCCCTCTGCTCCTTGGTCAACAAAAATAAAACAGCTGGGGTAATTACTAATTCATTATTAACAGGCAGCATTATTTATGAGCCACGAGAAGAGGTGCTACAGGCCCGTGGTTTCTTTGGTATCCCAACCAGACCAGAGCTGGGATGATGTGGTGAAGACCCAGCCTGAGGCGCTCCTACTGCCTCTCTTACCCAGGCCTGATGCACTGTCCCTTGGGTGCAGCGCGAAAAAGGGCTGGGGGGCAGATGTCGAGAGCTGGAGAGAGCAGTCCACATCTCCTCTGTGCCCAGCATGTATACACGTGCTATTGTAAGATAATTACAGGTACATACTGATGGTATACTGTATGTCTTTGCCCATCCTTGTGTGTGTGCGGGCACCTGATCCTGTATGAATTCAGACATGCATTGATTATATCAACACCAACAAAGGCAAATCCGGGACACACGCACATATATAGCCTACATTTATTATTGTCTTCCAAAGCTGTAACGGCGACCAAACAGGCCAGGAATTCAGCGTACATAAAAAAAAGATATCTGGCATGCGTCAATAGTCATTGAATCGCTATTTTTTCACCCACAATGGCACATTTCAAATGGGCCTGATGCCAGTCAGAGAATCAATCTTAACTGTGGTTTCTCTTAAACGCAGCCACATACTGTCACATTCTACAGAATTACGGAAAAACCTCTCAATGGCAGCAATTCTAATAGCTCTCGATATGATGAGAATACTGGTATTTTTAGGCATTTGATCCATCCTGAGGTTCATGGATTTAAAAGCTTTTGTGTTATGGCTGTGAAATGATACATTTGCAGGCCTGCTTAAAACTCAATTTAACCGTAGCTGCAGCATTGCCATAATGGCTACCCTCTATTTCCAGAGCTCTCCCAATCAATAACAAATTGCTGAAAGCACAAATGATTCCATTTTCTGCTAGGGGGAAACGAGAATGATGAGAAAATAGGTGAAATTGATATGTGAGGGAATATTATCAATGCTCTAAATGTCAGCAGGATGAGGTACTATGACCTTTCAGGCCAGAGGGGGAAAAAAACACAAAGATAAAACCCAAAATGCAGACAAACAATCATTCTAATGCAACAAACCGGAAGCCTGTTTGGCAATTATTCTTTTGTAATGGATCACTATCCAACGTGATTGCTATACACTTAGAATACTGGTGTACCCATGGTTTTTCTACCACTTCTCCAAGCTGATCCTGATGACTGGTCCACTAAACCATCTTAACCTTTATTACATATAGGCCTGATGGTTGGCATCTGTGCTTTGTTGGACTTTGAACCGTTCAGCCTCTGATGTCAGAAGAGGAAAACAGGAATTACATATTTTACCTTAAGAGGAAAGAGCTCACCAAAGTCATAAAATACGTTTTCATATTCTTGACATTGCGCATAAAGATGTCTATATTGTCCATAGTTTTCATTCTTTACATACCTCACCTAAAGCGTAACCGTAAACGACTTGTTCCATGTCAGAAAAACAACACCACAAATATACATGCACACACACACACATTTACTGGCAAAGGAACAGATAAGTAGAGGGTCTTAACAACCTTATTCAAGGTAACGTAACAACAGTTTCCATTAAATAGACACTCAAATACTAGAGTTCAAAATGTACATGTTCTTTACCTTTTACAAATAAATAGAAGCTTTACAATAACAGGTATAAGCCTAACCTTTTGATTAAATAGTTATTGTTCTGTATGAAAAGTGTGTGTTTCAATAGTCTTGGCTTTGAAAGGAATGTACAAAGGCTTTGAATGTATAGCTCAAGGGTCATATGTGTGTTAGGTATTGTGTGGTACTTTGTTTGCAAGGGTTAGTACGGATGAGATTCACTTCGTCCATAGAATAGCTGCATGTTTGTTTGGAATGTTTCAGTATAGTGTTTACTATTCCAAAGGACATTAGATGTATCAGAATAAGTGCCATACACAGGTTAAATGATTAGAAAACAGCATATTCCAGCTCTTTAGGGGTTTTCATTGAAACACAGAATGGTTTATCTTAGGTTGTGTGTTAATGGAAAAATCTAGCCCCAAGTAATGGTTTTGGCCTTTCAACCCTGAGAGAAGAGGGATGAACTTCCTGCATTCAGCTAAAGGCTATGTGAGTAGGGTTAAGGGATTAATAGCAATTTAAGTGTAGTGGTAGCATAAGCACTAGAAAGTAAGTTTTACCAACATGACATTTTGAATGATCTTCTTGCTAGAGTTCAATTCTAAATCGAAAAACATTGATCCAAATTAGCGGTCAAAAGAAGAATGAGTGATTCTCCCATTATTGGTATTGTGCACGTACACAGAAAAAAAACCAACAACAACACGACACAAAGACAACGCATCAGAGTGAATGATTGCTGCAAGTTGTTGCCAACATTTAAGCCTGAACTATTTCTCTCTATTCTTTATTTCCAATTCAAGTTCAATTGATGAAATACGGTTATCTCGTCCTGGGAAATGTTACTGTGGAAGCACAAAAACAACTGTAAATAGCAACTGTATTGGCTACAATGAAAAGTTCAAAAATGCTCCATTTCGCAAGAGTTTCAAGGTTGGAAACTCATGTTGAGAATTAATTACAAGCAGCCACTGTGAATTATGACCACAACTTCTGCTGTTTGCAGAATAATGCAGTTTTGTGGCCAATATTGGGTGTATTTAAAGTATGTTTGCTACAAAATGTTTACCGTAAGTCCTTTTATCACTGTATGGAGTACGACACCAAGTTAAATAGCATATCTTTCTGTTGAAATGTCCAAATCATTTCTACTTGGTAGTTTCACAAGGTATACTTCTGAGGCCAATTATTGGTTTAGAATAGATGAAAAGATACCCATCAGTCCAACGTATCAGAACACAAAGCATATTGTTTTTTAAAAAGGAGAAAAACAACACCAGGTGCAACATTGGACTTCTGCGTCATTCACTTTTGTGTAATACATTCACGCCTGGACAAACATCAGCCTCCTCAACCCCCTCCAATGAGTCAATATTATCATTTCTGTCATTACATGATTGTCTCCCTGCAAGACCAAGGCCACGGTGTACTAATTTCTCATAAGCAACAAAACAGAGCAGTGTGCATTGTCTTCATCACGGCCAGTGCTCGGTAAAATCCATAATGACAGGGCACATAAAGCTCAGCATAGGCCCTCTGAAAGCTCGTTAGTCTAAATACCTCCAGGAGATATGTGCTAATAAATGAAAATAAAATTAACAGCGCCCACTCTGGCTCCATTGGACTCTGATCTGACTATTGCAAGGACGTACCCTGCAGTGTTTTATAACTATCCTAGTTAATTATATTTTCTAATGTGCAGGCCGGAACAAAATTAGAAGCACACGAAACCTAACGAGGCTAACCTGAAGTCTTCTCTTCCTCCCCCTTTGGGTTTAAAAAAGAAAAAATGATGCAACCTTTGAACTTCTCCATGAATTCCTGCAGGCTAGTGTTAAGAGAATGAGTGTGGTGGGGGTGTTTAAGGTGTGCACATGACATGTGTATTGTACAAATAATATGGAATCTGTTTGATAAAAGAAGGGAATGTACACACCATTTTTTATGGGTATAACTTCACTGTGAGCTTGAAAGAAAATAAGTTTTTAAGACATGCGTTTGTCATTTTTACACTATTATCTACATGTCCTGTTCATTCACATCCAGGATGTCAACGAACTACACTCGCCAATTCAGTACACGTCTGAATTATACCATAGAAGAAGACAGGGTTTTGAGTATGTTTTCTTAGGCCCAATCCCAAACCGCCCCCTACACACTACCCTTCCGTTCGCGCGGAGGGTCCGCCACATTAAGTGCTGTTCCAAACCAACGAGTGTGGAGCGGTGTGGAGGGGGAGTGGGCTATCAAGCCCTCAAACAGCGAGTCTGCAGCGGTGCTGACTTGAGACCGGTCTCTACCTGACCGGAGTCACGCTGTGTGTGTCCGTCAGGAAACACGCTGTTTACAAGTAGTTCCAGCAAACATCTACTGATAAACTGCGATGTTAACAACCTCATGATAACCTCATATGTTTTTAACTTAGGATCATACCTGTGTTTAGTCTAGAAAAAGGTAAATGTGTGCATTTTATTATAAAGTTGTGTATATTTACAGACTGTTGCAAAAACTAAGAAGCTTATAAACATCAGGTTTAAAACTAAAAGAGCTTTACAGAAAAAGTAACACAATGAAAGATGTTTGGAGTTTTATTTGAGTTATTCATTTACATTTTTTGTCTAAGAGATGCTGATTTCAAACCGTTGTTACATACAGTTACGGCATTTCCTGTTTCTGCTGGAGAGAGGGGAGTTTGTCCCAAAGCTTGCCGCTGTATTTACTCCCTCCATCTGACAGGAGGGAGCCTCATTCAGCTGCGAGTGTGGCTACAGACGGAGTTCACTCCGTCACGGAGGGGTAGGGTCGAGGGAGTGGTTTGGGATTGGGCCTTATTCGCCGTTCTATTAAAGCCATGCACTGCTATTCTACACCAGGTTCAAACTTGTATCGCAAGGTTATAATGTTTACCGTTAAATTTGCGGAAGAAAACATGAAGATAATTAGAAGGGCACTGGGAGAGCACAGACCTCCACCAAGGCTGTTTCCAGAAGTGAAAAATAATGCATGTATCGGCCCTGTGATTCACATGTGCTCAACAATATAATGTGTTCTTCCTTGGCCCATGTTCACCCTTTCCACCTAGTCTAATGAACGTCATACCGACAGTCTTTTTTGTAATCCTGCTGACAAACAGACAAACAAACCGACAAACTGAACCAAAGATATAACCTCCTCGGTGGATGTGAGGATAATAAAGAAGATTAAACCGAACAAACAAACAGAACAATGTAACCCACATGTGTCTTTTTGGCTTGCCATCCCAGAGAATCACACTGAGTGATACAGACAAATGTACATACACAAATACACACACACAGACATAAGAACACCTTGACATCATGTGCTGCCATGGTGATAGGCTGAGTCTGAGTCGTGCCATGGCCAGACAGTTCATCACTGTAAGAGCACTTAGTCTTTGTATGCATGCTGTGTGTGTGTGTGTGTGTGTGTGTGTGTGTGTGTGTGTGTGTGTGTCAGAGCCAGCCAGTTGTATACAAACCACAAAAGGACAAAATGTCAGCAACCATGAGAGAAAGACATTTTTTCGATTGCTTGTTATTGTTTTTCAGAGCTTTCAAATGGAATTAGTACAAAATAAGCGTCAACATTTGTTGTTATAAGTATAAAAATCCTTTGAGAAACAGGCTTACTAGTTAAAACAGAGGGTATTGAAAAAATGTATTACCAAATGACAGAATGTTCTGATTAATGCCATTAATTAATGCTCTAAATGTCGTATATAAAGTCTTAAACTTCGTTTACGGGGGTTCTGTGCACACCATTGATGTTGTTTCTTGTGTCTGTGTTCTGGGGCCACATGTCCTTGTGTGTTTGTGTACTCAATGCAAAAGCTTGATCTGTGTGTCCTCTCCAGAGGGCAATAATGGACCAGTCAGTCTGGCCTCTTGCTGAGTTCAGACAGTCTAAATGTTGAGTTGAAATGTCTGGAGTGGACTTCTCAAAGAGAATTAGAGGGCTTCTCAGCCACCGTATCACTGCAGAAATGTAGTCAGACAGTCTAATCACAGATACTGTCCGTTCCTTGCTCTAAAAGTTTCTTCCACTTCACCAGACCTGCCTGTGTTTGGCCGCCTCGCACCAGCCTTCATGTTACCTTCCCTTTCATATTCATTTCCTCTCTCTTGATATGCTTGTCCATCTCTCTCTTCCTCTGTATGTTTCTCATATCTCCTTTTCATTATATGTATCTGCCGCTGTCTCTACCTGTGTCTGACAGTCTGATTACTTTCCTCTCTCTTACTCCCTCTCCTTTGTTTATATGCAGCTACATGAGGAATTTATCACTATTTTTCCATTGGCCAGTAGGGCCTCTGCAGGACATATAGATGAGGTATGGGGGAGAGGTGTGAATTTGTGAGTGCTTTGCCTGTGTGTACATGTGTGAGTGAGTGCATGAGCGTAGGCCTGGCATGTGTGTGTTGACCATGGAGGTATACCATGGGCCATTTGTACCGGCCCAGTGCGCGTACGAAATTGCCTCTGGGTGTGGGGGTGCTCACAATGTTCTGGACCATTAGCTCAAATAAGTCACAGCCAAAACTCTTAGTATCTGTCTCACTGGCCAAATGACAAACTGTGCATCCTCCTAAATCCTCCCAGCTACCAAACAGGCAGGAAGGGAGAGGGAAAGGGGGGAAAGGAAACAGAAGGAAAAATGCTTTAATTACTCTAAAGTGGTGTATGGCCTTGTGATCTTAAAAAACTCATTAATTCAAATTCTTTCCAATGTATTTCCTGTCAATCCATCAACAAAATGCAAAGATCTTTACAAAACACATGTGAACCAACAAACGCACACTTTTAAAAACTTCTAGAAAGCTTTTTGTCATGATGTAGTGCGTTAAATATGTCCTTAACAATGCAATAAAGAGATTTGATTCTACATTTAAGTGCTAACTATCACTAGCCCTTCTTCATCTGTGTCCGTTGTGTTGATCTCACAGGATCCAACTGAATTATACATCTCGCACCAAGTTTTAATTACACTTGGTGCATTCAAATATGACTTTCTATATTTTTAAGTTGCAAGGTCATGCATGGCATAAAAGAATCATGGTTATCAAAGGAAAATGCCCTGAGCTCTTTGCTAATTCTGACTTTATCTTTCCTCTGTGAGAGACCAGTCCTCCGTAGAGCCACTGTCAGTACAAACACACTAAATATTCAATGGACACACACATAAGGTTGAAAATACGTTTAAAAGTAGAGCACAGTGTAAATCATAAAATAAAAGACATCCCTCATGTGCGCACACGCACACATCCAGATACTCACGCACATGTACACTAGCCAGACGACTATTTGGAGCCACAGCTCTGCCTCATTGTTTATTCTGCTTTCTCCCTTTCTTCTGTTGTTCTTTAATTCATTTTTCATCTGCTCATCGTGGCTGTGTGTCTGGGGCAGCAGGCAGAGCAAGCGCTGCCCTCTGTAAGGATATTGTATTACTCTTATGCGCACGGACAGCACACACAAAGCAACTCTCAGATGCATGGGGAAATACACTAGTGTGCACAATGGTACACTCGCACACACGAGCCCGTCCTCTTGAGTAAATCATAAATAAATCTTAGAGTTCTTGAAGGCACCCCCCAGTCAGAGACAGACCTTGTTTT
Source organism: Trematomus bernacchii (assembly GCF_902827165.1). Lineage (NCBI taxonomy): Eukaryota > Metazoa > Chordata > Actinopteri > Perciformes > Nototheniidae > Trematomus > Trematomus bernacchii. Next base: position 4,261,555 of record NW_022987616.1, on the reverse strand, counting down.
ATTCATCCTCTCATTCCCCCGTTCCTTTCCTCACTCCTCACCTCCTCACTTCAATTTTGCATGTGGGTACTCTTCCTTCACCTGACTCTCCTGGCTGAGATCAGAGGTGGATTTGAATCTCCTCTTGGGGACACAAAGAAGCACAGAGCACACAAAAACGACACATGCAACTGGATACAGTGCACCTGGAGCGCGTTTCAACGTGTTGCATCATATCGACCATCGCTTCGCTGGATATCTGGGGGTCAAGGATGTTTGGCTTGGGTTGCATCTAGGTGTTTGTGTGTATGTTCTGATGTTTACTACATCAACATCCGTGAGTAAGATTGTTATATGCCTGAAAATGTCACCGTTAAGATGTTGTTTGTTTGGTATACAGAGAAAAGGGACACCCACACTAACGGCAAAAAACACTTCTATTGAAAAACCTGTTTTATGAGGTTCACACTATGACACTTTAATTTAACCGTGATTACAAAAAGTGCTGTTTACAGGTAAGACCCCAGCTTAACAACCTGAGAGGGCATATAAAAGAAGTTGTTTTTTAGATGCTTCACGCTCTGACAGCCGTGTCTGTGTGGGAGAGATACAGGCTGTAACTAGCGCCTCCTCCTACCTGTGCGCGTGTATAAATGACAACTACACGACAAAAGCCTCGGCCAAACCTGGTGAAAACATTTTTAAAAGAAAACAATTGATGGCAAATAAAGTAGAGGAGATACAAAGGTGTGTTCATAGGTTGTAATTGTGTTATGCTGTTCCGTATAAACACATCTCCGTCGTGCCTTTCACAACCTTCAGATGATGTGTAACATTTACTGTGTTATGGGTGTGTTTTTATTATTAGCTGAGCAGGATTTAATTTGAGTTGTAGGCCGACTCAATGTGTGTAAAATGTTTTCAAGGACTTTTTAAAGTTAACAAGTATCCAGACTTTTAAAATATGTTTGCAACCTCAAACTGGCATAATACTATGTTGCAATTCACTATGTAGCTGTAACCAACAAGTCTGATTGTGATGCTTACTGTAAGTTGGCAGACCAAAGTCCTTAATGCATAAAGGTAGGAATGGGTGGTTTACTTCAGCAGTGCCAGTGACAGCCATCAAACCAGAAAAGACACGTCGGCGCACAACCTGCAGAAACTCAAACTCAACAGATCTCTACTCAACTAAAGGTATCCTCAAATCCCAGAGGAAGTGTTGTCATTGTATTGTCCATGGATATGATTGACTGTCAACCAAACAAAATAAAGAAAAAACAAGGATCTATTGGATTAGACTTTCAATAAAGTCATGCATAAAAAGTTAACTGTTTTCAAAAGTCTTCAATGTATCTTCAAAGGAACATATTCCCTCTCTCACGAGCAGTGGAAACGCGGCATTAGAGGGAACTCAAGTGCTGAAGCGCTGACTTAGAAGGCAATCACATTAAGCCAGAGTTTTAACAGTTAAGACCTCTAACCAGAAAAACAGCTTTGAGTTGGAAAATGTGTGTAAAACAGTGAGTCGAACCCCGGCCTAACCACCTCATTTGTCTTCGTCTCTCCGCCAATGGAACAATGGCTTTTGTTTAACCTTGTTTGATTTCCCTCTTAGCGCTGATCCCCTGACGAAGAGGGCTATTATTGGGCCTCTCAGAGAGGCATGTTTCACTAACGAGCGATCACTAATGAAGGCTTTAATGTAGGATTAATTACACTCCAAATTGAATGTCTAATTGCTTTTATTCCCTCCTGATGAAATATGCTCCGGCTGCCACTTCAATGCCATCTGTTGTAATTAGAAAAAGAGAGACAGAGGGGGGAGAGGGGGAGGAGGGTGGGAGATGGATGGTGAGGTGCAACAGATAAGACGTTTTTCAGTCGGCAAAGTTTATTCTTTATTCCTGTTCAAAGATGATGGCTTTTGCATAATAAATTCTTCCTTGTTTCCTGTCACCTCACTTCCCCTTTCTCACCTCTCCTCCTCCCCCCCCTGCTGTGCCTTTGCTTGCACCTCTCTGATAGATGATGCGAGGTTATCTGTTTCCCCTCGCTAATTGCGTCCTCTGATGAGTTTAGGCAAACACATTAGCTAATTGCATTTGTGCTTCTCAGACACTGCTTGATTGATAAAGTGCATATGATGCTGAATCATTGCACTGTTTGATGGTTATTCATCTAAATGGCAGTCCACACACACACACAGACAGAGGGGGGCAGAAATGACAGAGTTTGATTGATGTTCTGTTTAAAGAGATTGTTTCTGATCTTATTAAAAATCATTGATTTCTTTTAACTGTTGTTCTACTCTGGTGTTTGATTTCTGTGAGCGATTTGTATTGTGTTGCCTCCAGAGTTGTGCCTGTGCCGTATAAGGAAAAGAAGCTCAAATCCAAATTAGCAGGTTTCTCTCGCTAATTTATTCACAAGTTAAAAGGAAATGTTATTTGTTCCTTCTGTAGGTTGAAAAGCTCATTAGTGACTTTCCTCACCACATTTGTTTCACCATTAATACATTGAAAAATGCACAGATGGAGGCGACAGAACACATATTTGTTGACCTTAGAATCTAAGTATGAAGTCATTTTTTTTTCATTTTCATTTTTCATTTTCATTTTCATTTTCATTTTTCATTTTCTTTTCGTGCAAATTTTGCATTATTTTCGACAATGACCGTAAAGAAAAGAAATGAAATGAGGCGCCAGAAGTGCAACAAAGGCCCTCAGCCTCAATCAAACTAGCCATTCCCCCTTTAGGCCACCTGACGCCCAAACCTTGTAATTTCTGAAACCCTGTGCTGCTCTGTTATACAAAAGCCAAGCAGGTGCAGTGATTAGGTTCCAGGTGCTTTTCATCATTTAGACTTTTGTTGACATGTCTTTTTCTCCTGTTGCCAGTTCCCTTTAACTGTGAAAAATCACATCTGGGATATGCCATCATTATTATAATACACATGTAGAAGGCCAATAGGTGGGCCATAAGGCTATTATGTTCTATAATGGTATTATGTTCTTGAGCTGGCATTAGCATCCCAGTGAATGGATGTGTGGCAGGTGTGCTTTGTAGCAGCACACTGCCTCTGTCCGATAAGACAATGACACAATATGACGAGAAACAACGCTGGTTGTCAGCAATTGTCTTCATAGAAAAGATGACAGTCTTCAATAGCCGTGTGTGTATGTGTGTGTATGTGTGCGTGTGTGTGTCAGAAGGAAGGACTCCCCCAGGAGCAAATGGCTTTAAGCAACACAAGCGCCTGATCAATACATCAATATTCAGCTTAGGAGGTCTGACTACACACACACATTATTACACACACACACACACACACACACTCGCAAACATTCAAACACTCAAGCACGTACACATTGTTGCACAGAAGTACACACCCAAACACACACGCTTCAGGCTCCGTTGTGAGTGTGACCCTTAGCTAATCAATTTTTCGCCACATGATAGGGACGCCACGCGCCGCCATCATCACTGCTGCATAATTAGACTGTGACACACACACACACACAAACACACACTATTGTTAGTGTTATAAAAGACTGAAGTCTACAAAGACAAAGATGGCTGTGATTAACATCTTGTCCACTCTATCCTAGAGACCAATACACACACATTAACGTGCACACACACACACACTTGTATCTCCTGACCTCACCCCTGCAGCTACAGCATATTGGATGGATGTCAGCTTATGCCGCCGTATGTATTGTGGTTATTGTTATTCTAATGACCGACACAACAGTATGGAAACCAGAGGAGAAGGAGCTTGTGTCTTCAGATAATCCGACTGTCCGCACTCCACACACACCGATTGGTCACAGTTAGGGGTCTGCCAAGTCAGATAGCACACCACGCACGTGTGTATGCTGAGTGGTGATTCTGTATGGTTGTGTGTGCATAAAAAGAGAAAGTATGACGGGGGGTGGAACGGACATGTTTGAATCTCATACCACGCTTGTGTTACTTAATATGCATGTTTCATATGAGGGCTCTACAGACCTTTGTCCAGTTGGAAAAGAACGAAAACATTGATTGAACTTATCCATGAGTTTAATATTTTTTTTAAATGAGTAAATAAGTATGTGCTTTACACAGGTGCAGTATATATCGAATTCAATCGGATATACTGTATTGGGCAGGTCTTTGGAAATGTACAAGGGGTTATACGTTTGGCAGAATACTGAAAGCTGTTCTTAAAAAAATAATTGGCCATTGGAAATGTGTTTGTGCAGTCTCAGCATTAAACTATTATAGTTTGATTGTGGTTATTTCTGTAACCAACATCATAGTTAGGTTCAATTGAAATACAGAAACCAGGATTCTACTAAAGACTTTCTTTCAATACCAAAATTCAATTTATTTGTAGTACTGCAAGCTAACTCATATCCTGGAGTATGACCTGAACAAGCAGTGCACTCAGAGGGCAAACCTCTGCAAAAATGCTTGTACCTCGCCCTATGATGCAGATGTTTTCAAAATCAAACAGTTCTTCATTTGCAAATATTCAATCTTCCACCAAGTTTCATGAAAATCAGGAGAGTTGTTTTTTGATAATCCTGCTAACAAACAGACACAAATCAGCAAACTGAAGCAACAACTAAAACCTTAGATTCTACTAGAAGTACGTGAGAAATGATGTAAGTTTGGCTTTACAGTACAGACTTGGACTTTCTTCATGTTAATTGCTCTGTGCTATTATGAGGTTTATAGTGAATTTTCTCAATTGAATCATTCCTCTCTCCTCTCATTTTTCACACACACACACACACACACACACGCCCATCCAGTGAAGTAAACATAATTCAATTGCATATCTGGCTAACACGATTCAATTACACCGAGGCATTTAAACCAATCACTCCCATGGTCTTCATTCAAATCAGTGACATCACTCTGACCATTTGTGGCACCACTTAGGCAGTAATGAGCCAAATGAAAACGGAAATGTGCCACTGAGAACATCACAACAGGCTATGGAGGGTTAACGAGTTAAATGGGGGTTCTGTTTTTATTGTTCCGATTAATTGACTCGTGCATGTCTGGCAAACAAACAAACAAACAAACAGATGAGGCCTGCATTAGTGGAGTTGTTCAGCACCTTCATAACTCAAAAGTAGTTAGCAAAAAATATTGCATATGAGGTAAAAGTGGTAAACTATACTCAAATATGTGCTAATTATGAGAGGAGATGATAAATAGCCATTTCATACATGAATGGTCAAAGATTTTAAATGGACCACATACAGTAAACAACTCAATGGCTTAAAAATGACGTCAGTACCAGAGCTTTGATGCAAATCATTATTTGTTTTTTTCATGCTTTGATGTTTGAATTCCAGCCACAGCACTGGTCTCTGAACTTCCCCTTATGTTGTCAAGACAATTTATTGTTTTGTGGTTGATGTCTTGACCTTATTTAGCATGCAGATGCACACAGGAGGGCGGAGCGAAGCGTGGAAAAGAACCTCAGCTGTCAGCAGACTTTAAAATGGCAACAGTTATTAACTTTGAAATGTTAAAAGGCATCGCAGTGTGCGGGGTTGCTGTACAGTAAGTGGTTCCATCACTTAAGTGAAAGCTAATTGTACCCCGCATGCATGCTGTGTATATATATGGCCTGGGGATATGCAGTACTTTGTTTTCCACTATGATTAAACCGATGGGGGAAAACGCAAAAACTGCATGAGGTGATATTGGAGCAATAAGAGAGAGGCAAAAGCATACAACCTAAGGACTAATCCAATGATTCCCATAAGAGGAGAGGGTGATTGGAATGGCTGAAAAGTAATGAAAATAATTCTTTCAAGGTTTAACCTTTTTACAGGGTTTAACCTCTCAGAGGTCACCAGACATGAGCTGTATTCCTGAGAGAGCTGATGGATGCTTTATACACGGGCCAAGGTGAATAATCTTGAACCGTCTTGTCTGCTTTTCTCATACATTCAGCATTTATAGGCCACATATATAGGACAACTAATAACAAAACAGTAAACATGTGCATAGATCCTGTGAGAGAAAGATTTGTTTATGTGTTACAGTAGAGAGAGATGATTAAAAAATATTTGAAAGGACTGTATTTATTGCCCATAGATCCGTGAGCATGTCATGCAAGTGCTTTTTCTTTTCATGTAACAATTTAAAATAGTTTTAATAAAATGATTTATCATTTCAAGGTGGAATTAAATGAAAACAACCACAATATTTAATTTAAACATACTATTTTGTATTACTCAGAGCATTCAGTTTCTTCCACTGGCGCTCAAATGAATTATTTTCCCTTTCAAAGCATCTAGCTCCTTTGTGTAAACTAAACACAAAACATGTAAAAAGCGCAGTAAAATGTTAACTTTTAATTGGGTTTATGTAAGCCATAGGCAAACAAATAGATTCCATGGTGTTGTGCTTTTTTCCTGGCTTTTGAGGACTAAACTCTAAGGCATTGAAACATCCGTTGAACTATATGTTCTCATTTCAGAACATCACTTGCCCAATCACACGGCTCCTTTCACTTTAAAGTTCCATCAAAAGACTTCCTTTGATACATTTGGATGTATGGGTCAGCTTGTACAGTACCTAGTCCTTTCAAGGTGAAAAAGAGAATTATATGTTTTTCAAACTTCACACATCACAGATGAGACTGCTGCTCTGCTCAGTCACATTTGCTTGAACTTCTGTAAGACAGGGCCAGATACAAAAAGGGAAATAATTCAATTTCTTCCTCTCTTTTTTGTCTATGGTTGCTGCAACCAGACATGTGGTTTTGAGTAGGCCAGTATTGTTGGGGAGCCTTCATACACTCTGACACAAAGATGTCTGTGTGCCTTTCTGGAAAACTTCACTCGAGTTGTCACATCGTCATAAGTGAACACAAGCAGATGAATCAAATTAAAAGATTTTCAGAATAGGAACCGAGGTGAAGAAGAGGACAGAGAAAAAGTGTGGACTGACGGCAGAACAATCAACAGAGAGGGATCATGGAACTATTAGAGGCACTTAAAGAAAGTGGTGAGTGAAAAGAGGCATATGTAACTCGCATTGTAAATTACTGTAGCACGAGAAAGTACAGCAATAGACGTAATGACACACCAACTGTTCAGATGATTGCACCGGAGCCAATCAGCTATTTTGAGCCCCGGATAACTAAACAGAACTTATTTGCTTCAAGTTATTTTACAATCTGATAACAAAACCGCATTTAGATAATCTAACAATTACAGGCCAATACAGTATATACGTATTTGTTCCATATATACCACATATACGCTAAATGTCCCTGCCTTTCATGTGTATTCATCTTCACTATTGTGACATTTCATCCATCTTTCACAGAGCTTTCATCTGAACACCGTCGAGGATGGGACCGGCGGAAAATATAGATCGCAATGTCCATAATGTGTCCCCTTACGTGTATTAATCAACTCTATTGACCTCACTTTCTCTCCGCACGCCACTCCGATTGTTTGTTTACCATTAGGGGCGAGTGTCTTGGTTGTTCAATAGCCCACCTCCATCTGCATATAAACAATGAAACTATCAGCTAGGTAACAAGAGTGGGGACAGCAGCTCAATACTGCTATGAGAGGTCTCCAATAATCAACTGTGTTGGAGGCAGGCAGGACGCAGGCAAATACAAGCAGAGGTATTGACGGGCGCTGGCTGCCTTCAATCAGCTTATATCTACTGACAGGGACATCAGGCGCACTCTGCATGGGCCCAGAATTATCACTGATGAAGACATCAGTTGGAAAAAGAGAGGTGAGGGAATAAGAGGAAATAAGGGTGGAGGGGGGAGGTATAATGAAGCGAAGTGTTGAGGGAACGTGCCACAAAATAAGACTTAAAGCAGGTGCCACGAGCATTGAAGAGTAAATACGATTTTAAATGTTTAAGTTTTATACTTTGGCCATCAGTCTTATTGTAAAAAAAACTTTTTGGGAACATTTCCTTTGGGGGAAAAGAAATCTCTAACTGCTATTATAATTGAATAAACCGTTTGATTGTATTTTAACCTTTCATCAAATAAATAAATGAACTGTCCATCATCGCTGACCAAAAACTGGAGGAGCTCCCTTTGAATGTGGGAGACATGGGATCAATTCAAGCCTGATTGCATGATACACACACACGTCCACACACACACTTCAAACCCCAGTGGTATCGAAGCTGCCAACACATCATTTACATAATCAGTTCTTGTTATGTTGGGCTTCCTTGTTTTGGTAAAATATGCTTAACCTCTTCACACACACACACTAAAACCCAGCCACGTAGCACTGTGCTTGGGTCATATTAAGGTCATGAGTAAATTGGCTGAGGGCAGCAGGCCTCACAGCTCCTAGTTTATGGAGGCAAATTAATTAGTGGGCCATGCAGCACTGTGAAGTCAACACATTACGGATGCAGCTCACATCACACTGATGGCAATAGGATGTCTAAATATTACGAAATATAATGTTACTACTTATTTCTCCGCCTTGGTGTCACTGTTGGAGGAGAGCATACAGTCAAAAGGTGAAAGTCAAAAGAACAATAAAAGATTTAAAAATGAAAATGGCTCTATTTCTGCTGCAGGAAAACAACGATACATCCTATTAAAGAAGGTTAGATATCAAATAAGTCCAGAAACAAAATGTTATTATAATTACATGTCATTTGTTAGACACTTTTATCCAAAGCGACTTACATACATTCAGTACTGTGGACAATCCCCACAGGAGCAATTTGGGGTGAAGTGTCTTGCCCAGGGACACAACGACATGCTGACTGCAGTGGGACTCGAACTTGGTACCCCCTGATACGAAGTCCAGCACTCTATCCACTGAGCCACAGCCGCCCATTATAACAGTTATAATGTTGAATTGAGATATATGTTATATAGTTCAGGTTATTTGTAAAGCTGAAATGGTTCCAGTGCTTTATATCTGAGACAATTAGGTTTTTTGTCTTTTATATAATTATTGACTAAATATATTAGGGTTTCATAGAGTTATTCTGAAAAGTCCAGCAGTTTTTAAGTCACATTGAGGCCTAAAAAATGGTGATGGCTATATTCCTTATTGTAATCAGTAGTTGGAACCTGTTACTGTAATAAGTATTTGCCGTGTGATACCAACATATAGAACGCCTTTCACCTCCACTTATGTGTCTACAGCTTGAAGGGCAAACTGTGAAAGACAACATGGAGAAAGTGTGTTGGTCAGTAAACACTCACACAAACACACACTTTTTCTTGTCCTCTGATCCTTTCAGAGCTGTGCTGAATCATCAACAGGAGAGAAACTCCCTCCGCAGCGCTGTCAGTCAGTCTGAACAGTTCAGGCGCTGACGGGGGAACAGTTGGCAGCTCGGGGGCCTCGGGGCCAACCCAGACCATATGGCAGACGCTGTAGCACCGCTGTGTCATACTCTGGCATGTTTTAACGACCAATTAGGCTCATTAGGCCTTGATTAGAGACGGCGAAGCCTGGGGGGGCTAAGAGGGAGAGGGGGGGGGGGGGGGGGGGGGTGACGGTGATGACTTATCAGGGAGAGAGGATGGTGGGGAGTATATGAATGAGTAATCACATCAGTAATGATGAGCACTCACTGCACCAAAGATTAGGAACAGGTGTTCGTTCTTTGAAATACTAGATAAACCAGTTGAATTCAGGTGGAAGCCTTGATCTTGTATCGATTTGACTTATTAAATCCCTTCCTGTCATGAAGCGTAGATGTAGATGAAGGGTGTGAGACAGCAGGGCTTTGCATTTTGAGGTAGCTGGCTTTGGGAAGAGTCGTTTCTCTCTGTTCCACTGACAGAGCTGATCAGATTCTGATTGAACTGTTGGAGTATGATGCATCCCAGCAATATGTTCTGTTACCAACATTACACCGATTGGCCCAGAAGTGTTCATTCTCAGTCATCGCTGATAGGTAATGATGTCACCTTTGCCTTTTTAGCATTACTGGTATTAAACCAAATGGCCTAAAGACAGATGGTACAATAAAACGATGTGGAATACCATATTCATGAGGCAAGTTCAATTTAATATCGTCTCGAAATTATATCTGGAAGTATGCTGGTTTTTTGCATTGATACGATGTTGACTAAGACTTAGTGCACAAACAGAGGAGTTAGGAGCGATTGAGACATAAACCGAGTCAATGGGGGAGTGAATGAATCATGGGTAATGGAGGTAGGAGAGTAAACCGAGTCAGAGTGAGTGAGTGAACGCGCAAACAAAGAAAAAGCACACAGAATTCAATTTAAAAACAGGACTATAGTAAGAAAATAATATACCATCTCTCCTAATGCAATTTCTCAGCCCCTCCCATTTCCCCTCTTCAAACAGCATGTTTCACTCCTTCAGTTGATCTCATTTGTTGTTACGTTCCATATCACTGAACTGACCACAAACAACTCGCATGCAGAGGAATGTGTTTTGACTGATACTAAACACACAGAAGTGAAGACCTGCTAACTGCCAATCGCCATCGTCCCTGGGCATTTAACAGCGGAGGGTGTGTGTGTGTTTTTCGTGTGCGAGTGGTCTGCAGGGGATTATAGCTCTAATGATAATTCTACATATGGTGGCTGGATAAACCTGCCTGAGCACTGAGATCATAAATCCAATCGGAGGATGATAATCCTTTTGCCAGATGAGGAATTAATACCAAATGTTGTGCGGTGGTCAGAGCGATGTGTTTGTGATGGGGAGGAAAGGCTTGTTTACCAGTAATGGGTAAAACAGAATAGCGGGATCTAGCCATTTCAAATGATCTTTTAACAAAAGTATTGGTATATAACAGCATGTGTTTAATATGATAGTCTATATAAGAACATATCCTTTGCTTTTAACTGAATTCCTACATAATCGTGTTTGTATTCCCGCTGCCTACAACGTTTGCATCCTAGAGAGAGTGCCATTTTTTTTTCTTTCTTTCTTTGTGTTATTGTGTGAAGTCACCCTGCACTAATCCTACAGTGTTGTTATTAAGCTCAGGGCCATGGAAATGGACAGAGTGTAAGACATGCAGAGTGCATATGAGCCAGATTAGCACTGAAACACCCCCACAAACATTGTCGCCATATTCAAATTCATATTTATATCTGTGTTCTGCTCAATAGGATGTTCTGCTGTGCTGCGGTTTCTGTAAGAGTGAAATGAAAAGCGCTGGGTTTAGTTATTTCGTGAAGGAAACCGACGAAAGTATTTGAGAGAGTTGGAGAGGAATACAGGAAAGCACGTGGAGAGGATGGAGGAACAGTTGTTGAGAGAAACAATGAGAAACATATGGATAACGGAAAGGGTGAGGCGCTTATTAACAGAATCAGATAATAGGGATGACGGCTACAGAAACTGAGATTTTAAAAAGAGAAAGTGGCTCAGAGAGAGTAGTAGAGGGAGGTTAATGTTCAAAAAGGGAGAGATTAAGAGTCAGAGGGAATGACAAAGGGGGGAGAAAGATGGGAATTCATACTTAGGTGTGTGTGAGAGGGAGCGACAGAAATTCAGATAAAAGAAAGATCTGTAAAAAGAAGTTGAGAAAGACAATCAGACCGGGAGAATTTGCAGGAAATGCAGAGTGTCTCATAGAAAAAGAATGAGAGAGAAAGGGTGGGGGGGAAATTCACAGGGGGGAGAGAGAGGGAGAGAGAGAGCTCCAGATCCAGTGTTTGACATTTCACCTTGCTCAGTTGATAAGGGGTGTCACCCTCTGGTCCTCAGGGCTTTGACTGCTGTCTGCAGTCATCACCCCTCCCCAGCACAGGAAACTATTGATCAACCAGACAGCACTGCCTCGGCGCGTGTGCGTTAGTGTGTGTATGTGTGTGTTAGTGTGCTTTGCTGTTAGGTGTGTAAAGATATGTGTGCAATGCATATTTGTGTGTTCCAGGACCTAAATACATGGATCTGCATTTGGCGTGTAATCGCTCAGCCCAGAGCAACTTCCTCTCTCTTTGTTTTTACATCATCCCCCTTGTTCCCCCGTAACGTCTTAACTTATCTCATTATTTGTGTAGTAGGAAGTCCATTAAGGTTCTGTGGCTTTGGCTGAGTGGAGTGAGAGATCACAGGGCTAAGAGACAGAGACTGCCATTAAAAAGCCTCGGTACTCAGTGCGGTGTGAAGAATGGCTTCACACACTCAGATGTACTTAGATTCAATGACAGTGAAACAGTGTGCTGCAAAGGCATCAATTACCGCTGCTTTCCCCCTTTGTGCAACCCTTTTTGAGCATTTTCTTTTTCAAATATTAAGGAGGAAAATTCAGTTTTTATTCTGTCACTGTGCTCTCGGGCAAGGCATCTAACCCGTACACTGAACACCTCCATGTGTGTAAAGCAGCATGTCACTCTGTATACTCCTGGATATATATATATATATATATATATATAGTCATCCTCACACAAATTATGAACGTCTGCCATTAGAGAAAGCTCTATCCGTCTGAGGAACTTTTAAATTGCATTATAGAACAAATCTTATCTTAAAATCATTCATTTATCAGACTGACTCCTCCATTGTTCTGATACTGACCAGCTACATTTCAGGGAAGAGGCTCACATATCAGCAGCAACAAAGTGGGAGTTTATAGTCCGTACACTATCAAATTTGATGTTTAAGAATGGGACTAGTAAGATGCTGACAAGTGTTTCGAAAACAAGAGTTGGTTGTACAATACCAAAATGATATATATTAATATTGAAATTCAAAGTATCAGGCTTTTTCTAGAAACATAGCCTTGCTTGCATTGTTGTTCGTTTCCCGGCACATTTACAATAATATTCATCTGAAGTTTTGACTATTTGCTCCCTTATATTTTGTCATACAATGGCTGTATATGCTTCGTGAAAATATGGTTGAAAACATTTACTGAATATCTAAGGGAATATGCATTTTCAAATACCTAGTCCACTTTCACAATGTTATGCATGCTACTGTATAGTGTTGCTAAACAACTATTGAAGAATTCAGAATAGGGTGATACAAAGATAAATATAGGGGTCTAAATCTACACCGTGATGGATTGCATATCTTACATGAGTCTAACGTTGATTCATTCCATACTGGCTTAAATGGAGGGCCTTGGCTTCTTGTGAGATAGTAAATTACTCTTAAACACTATTTTATGCTTTGGAAAATGGTCAGCGGTATTGTAAAGTATGTGTTTTTACCAAATGGACTAAAACATGCAAAACCGCTAGTGTGGTCCTCCATGGTCACCATCTAATAACACAAAGCTGAAGTGATGCATTTGAGCCCATACAGGCGTAATCATCATACCCAACCTCAATGCCACACTTAACTCTAACCATAACACCAGTAATAACCTCAGGAATATCGCACAATGAACTTCACAATAAGCACCAACCAACCCCATCTTGGTTCTCACAAAGGAAGAAGCATAACCCCACACACACACACACACACACGCGTATAAACACCAGCATTGGGAGAAATAAATGATGCACCTGCATGCAGCATTGAAAATTCCTCCAGAGTTGGAAAGATGCGAGGCCCCGCTCCACTCTGCATTCATTGTGTGGCTCAGGGGAGAGGGAGAGGAAAGAGGGTGAATAAAATGTGGGCAAGCACAGATTCATGTTAAAAATGACACAATTAGTTCAACTCTGAAGTGCGTGTTAGTCGCGCATGGCTTCCCTTCTTAGACTCACATGAGGTGATCAGACAGGCAAATACTCCCTGGGCCTGGATGTATAGTCAAATGAAACACACTCATATGCACACGTGCGGACTCACACAATCAACAAAAAGTGTTGACGGCACACGGCAACACAGACACGGCATACTACACATAATCATGCAGACTTTGAAAACAGGTCTAAAGGCTCCACACTCCGTAGTTTGTGTTACAAAATATTTTTGGAGGGGGAGAAAGGAATTCCTTGCACATAACACATCCCGTGAAGATAATGCAGTCACTACAGTAAATCACTCTGCTAGTGTGGAAAAACACTGCTCTAATTCCAAAGCCTCTCACACTGAAAAATTGATCTTTATTTTCGGGGCAATGCACTTTGAAACAAAAGGGAAAAGAAACTTAATATGCAGGAAATGAAAACTACAGAACACGGAGCACTTTGAGTTTGCACTTTCAAAGCCGGGAGACACAAGCGTTTGAATCTCTCCCCCCCCCCCCCAAGAGATGGCAAGGGAAAGGCAGGGTCTGATTTTATTAATTTCATCTGTAGTTATGTTTCTCCTGAATAAAACATTAATACTCCCAGGAACAAGGGAATACCAGAAACAGAAAGAAAGACAGCTGCTTCTCTTTTAATTAGCAAGCGCAACTCTCCTGCTCTCTAGCCATTCCAGCTATCTTTCTATCGCCCTTCAAGTGTTTCTCTGTCAATCAAGCCATCCTTCCCCTCACTAGATTAAAAGCGAACTCTTTGTCAACTTTAAAATCACAGCCTTACTTTAAAATGACATATTCGAGTTGCACTCCATAAATAGCACTAAAGACTCTTAATGCAGAAAAGGAAATGAATATGTGGTCTGTGAAAAAAGCATCTGATTCTGGACACTTTCACATCTTATAAACTCATAATGCAATGGTGGGTGTGTACTGACTTCATTGCCTGAGTAATTCCACTTTTAACAGACTGCATTAGTGCAGAATTATCCTCACTGGACACAGCAGATGGGAGCTGAACTAAAGTCATCCAAATAATCAAATGGAGAGGAAATCACACCAGAGAAATTAGTCCCTGTGGAAATATTAGACAAATGTGATAGTGATGCCATAGCAAATAAAAAAATACCATAACATGAGGTCATTATAAAGTCAATAATGTTATTGGATTGTTACATTGATGTTCATTAGGGAGAGCATTGCGAGTTGCTAATGTTCATGCCTGCTATCAATAAAATGTAATCTGAATTTTACAGTTTTTTTACATTGAGGATAGCAGCTAGCATGAAGCCAGCTAATAAAAAGCCCCTCTTCTCCAGAGGCTAAAGGACAATGCATGGAAATAGCAAGCTGATAGTGTGACATCACACACAGCACACACACACACACACACACACACACACACACACACACACACACACACACACACACACACACACACACACACACACACACACACACACACACACACACACACACACACACACACACACACACACACACACACACACACACACACACACACACACACACACACACACACACACACACACACACACACACACACACACACACACACACACACACACACACACACACACACACACACACACACACACACACACACACACACACACACCACACACACACACACACACACACACACACACACACACACACACACACACACACACACACAACACACACACACACACACACACACACACACACACACACACACACACACACACACACACACACACACACACACACACACACACACACACACACACACACACACACACACACACACACCTTGCCCCAGGGTGCAGCCAGTCTGAGATCACACTGGCAGGTTCACTTGTAAAGCTACAGCTTTAGGCTCTCAGACAGAGAACTACAGACGGTCGCTGCTGCAGGTAGAAACACTGAGCTTCAAGAGTTTCATTCCAAAACAAGATATTCCCCGTTTGGAAATGTGTGACAAAATGATTGCTAGCATGAAAGTGAAACTCACATTTGAATGTTACTGATCGTATTAGCTTTCTTTCACCTTATGGGAAAGTATCTTCCAGCAAGTACACACATATACTTTGTTTTTTTTTTGTATTTTGTTAGCCTCTATAATCTGATGCAACTCTATGAAAAGAGCTCTGAGCGTTTCAGGGACTGCACACTTATTTTGTAATACACATTTTGTATTCTTAATTCTAAGTAGGTCTAAGTTTAGCAAAGACCTAAACTAATACGTGAACATTTTAGATTTGAAGCAGCATGTTAGAAAAAGTTATTGCAGTTCGTTTTCCACCTTGGAAATGGGAAGAGAAGACGTGCCGAGGCGGGTTTGAGAGAGGGAGTGCGAGAAAAGGGAAATGGGTGGAAGTCAGGGGCGCAACGAGGGGTGAGAAAGTCCCACGAAGAGTGAAGGGCCTCTGTAATGATTGAGAGGGATTACCAGAAAAACTCAGTGGACTGGGAAAGAGAGAGAGAGGGGTAAGGAGAATAAAAGTGAGGGAGAAAGTATACTGTATGAAGGGCAAGAAGATGAGAAAGTGACGGAAGGTGTGTGTGTTTGGGTTTGGGGGCTAATTCGGAAATAAATTGATTCAATCAGTATAGGAAGCCATGCGTAGGTTTAACACTATTATAATGAAAATAATGCAGAATGCTTAAAGGGATACTGTGACATTTCACATTTGGGATTTGTTTCACTTCAGCAGAGGGCAGAAAGTTGCTCTAAAGTTCTGCCCACACATGAGCACTTTCAGTAGGAGCTCCCACAAACTAGATACAGACTTGGTGTAAAACTATAAAGATTTTTGCAGGTATTTATTTTTTACGAGTCAGTATATTTATCGGAGTGAAAAAAAGGTGTGTAAAACCTATAATCTATCTCCTCAAATAATATAAAACAGCATGACATTAATACATACTGAGGTTTTGCAGGACTGGACGAAAATATAAGGTTATTTTCCATCAAATGTAATGCCAAGATGAATTGATGCTGTAGACAGGGTGGTTACTCAAGGTTGTGAGAAAATAACATTCAATTGATCCGAACTTTTACTTTAAAAGAACATCAGCAAAATATGAAAAAATGTCAATTGATACGTCCTTTGAGGTTTATAATCTCTCATTAAAAAAATGTAGATTGAGGATGTTTTAAAATGAATGTATATATATATGTAATCTTTTCCACTTTAGTCTCATTGCAATGGTTCTGTTAAATTCACACAAATATAAAGAATGCAAAAATGTTAGGATCTTAATTGTTCTTATTGATGAATATAATATTTTCTCACATTATTTGTCCCCAAAATGCCCATGTATCGTAATCAGTGTGCAACACTATGAGATGAGACTATACTGAAATTATTATTTTGTAAAAAATATAATAAAGTCATTTAACGTTGAACTGTGCAAACTGTATTATCAACCTGTTTTGATCTAAGCTATAGTTAAGCCTTGCATATTAAAATGCATTTTGTTTAAGAGTAAATGTACGGTCCTGTTTTGTGTTGAACAGAAACGCAGGCAGCTTTGTGCAACACAGGAATACAATATTGAATGTTGGATGTGAGCTCGGTGCTGTGGTCTGTTTCTGTGGTCTACCTATGCCTCCTATTGGTCTGATCGCTGCAGTCCACAACCATTTGAATCCTCTCCGAGCAGACGCAGGGAGGAAGGGAGGGAGTCAGGAAAGACAGATGAGAGACAGGGAAAAACAGGGGAGAGAAGGGAGGAATAATGGTCAGTGACAGAGTGGGAGAGGAAGAAAGGAGAAAGCCTGTGGGGGGAAGGGGGGGGAGTGATAGAAAGAAATTGGGTGGGAGGAGGCGGGGGCGGGGAGGCTGGGAGGGAGGAAGGAAGATCTTATGAATGTTGACCACTGTCCCTCTACATAAATCTGCACATTAACTGCATCAAATGAGGCTCCCCATGTTTTCTCATCTTCTCCTGCCTCACTATGCCTTTTTCTCCCACACACACACACACACACACCACCACCACCGGTCGCCATCTCGCATCTGATTGGGCGATGTCATTTATAATGTCTGTCCACATCAGGGGACAATGTAGGGACCTCGGTCCTAACAACACTTCCCCCTGTCACGCCCCAGTGCCTGATGGGTAGAAATAAACCAACTGCCGTGCCGCAGAGGAGGCGACGGTGTCACACAGCTAATATCGACTATGAATAATGACACATTGCTATTACAACTGTTCTGCTTCTCATCTGCCTGATAAACATTTGGGAATTGAAAAATGCAGAGGCGATGCTAATCTCGTTTCATAAATGCAGCGAATGCGACGCGAAAGAGAAGTATGTTGAAGAATTGTGTTTGTTTGTTTCGAAAGCCCACACAGGCACATGTGGAGTCGGAGGATGAGGGGTGAACATTCCTATTAAATACAACAATGTGTAATATGGTTAATATTACAAGTGAATGCAAATGTCAAAAGATATCAAAAAGTATAGACGTAGTTCAAATTATGGAGAAAATAAATTGTGAAAAAATGATTTCTTGGACTTCAATATCTACAGCATAATGTCTAATATAGACTTTAATGTTTACAATTACAAATCAATACTTTATTTTTTTATTTTACTACAGCAAACTAATTAATTATGCATCTTAAATATATTCATTTAAGATATACATGAATCAAATTTCTTCATAGAATTAGTCATGATTTAGGAAATGCATACCTGACAAAAGATGATATTTTATTTACAAAACATGAATTGATAATTAAATAATGATCTCTCCTACATAAACGAAATCAATGAAAATATGTTGCTGAATTCTTGAAATGTGTTGGCGTAAAGAAATAGAAGAGTGTAAAATAATGTTGTGTTGTATTGGCTTGCATGCTTTTCAAGTTTGAGTTTTCAAACAGATGTGAAATTAATGTAATTCTTATCATGGCAGACATTTTTTTATATATTTTTGATAATATTATTATATACAATTAAACCAAGAAAGAATTAACATATTTATTTCAACATCCTAGAAACAAAAGATCCTCATGAAATAAATATCTACTTTTCAATGACGATTCATTGTTGAGGTAAAGAACCAAAAGAAACTAAAAAACAGATGCTTTTCTTTTCATTACTTCATGAGAAAGACATGAAAGATTGAGGAAGCCTTTGAAGGAGATGGCCTCCCTGGTGCCAGCCCCTCAGAGACAGCTTGACTCCCCCATGTGACTCAGACACATTAAACAGGCCCTAATCAAGTCTAATGACACTCTAGATTTCTGACCACACCAAAAAGGGGCAGCCACCAATTTGCATCGCCTGCATTCTGGTGTTCAGTGGCGAGCGAGCAATCTCCATGTGTAATGAGTGTGTTGTTTTCCACTCTTCACTCCTAGTCAATAATTACAAGCCTTGAAGCCTGAAGTGAGTCTATTTTGGGACGGAAACCCCCCCCCCCCCTGTTCAACAAGCTTAACTCGGCCATAAAAACACCAACTTTTATTCTTACTCTCCCTCTCTCTCTCTGGGTAATCCCACTTTTGTTGGCTGTGAAGAGGAAGGTGAGGGAGAGAGAGAGGAGGCCACAGCCGAGGAAAGGCTTCACGTCACCAGAGATCAAGAGGGTCATCTCCCCCTTCTTGTCTAAACATATCTCCGGCTGCCTCGTGTTGCCCGTTTTGTCTGAAATCTGAGGCTGCACAGGTATTTCATTCAGGTGTTCACACATATGCGAGTCCGCTGGATTGACCAGACACAGTTGATTGTTTGCTCGTCCCCAGGAGCTGCTTTATGCTAATGTATGCGTCGATGCCTACAAAGCCACCGCCGCTGTCCAAAGGCATATCAAGGAAATGAGAGAGCAAGCCAAGCCTTTGTGTGCGCCGTGTACAATAAAGGGAGGATTTAGAGGCCTTGCCGGCCAACCGCAGGGGACGAACAAAATGAATGAAGTGAAGCGGAGTAAGGGTTGGGGTTGGGGACTCCGCCATGCCGGGTTGGGGTGAGTGGGGGGGGGGCTTGCTAATGCACCCCCTCCATAACCTCCCCGTCTCATCAGGACAGCCTATATATAACGCAGACACGTTTGGTCTCTCCAAAAGGTCACAAAAGGGTAAAACTTAAGAGGAAAGATGAGAGCACTGCTGTCATAAAAAAGAAAAACGTGTGTAAGGGGAGAATAAGTGGCTATTCCTCTTAAGCCGCGGATAAAATATTTCAGATTCAACGATGCAGTGTCCTGGCCACCGAGGTTCTGGATTTATTGCCGGGGTCAGAACTCGGTGCCGATCAATAGTCAATCAGAGTTATCAAACACTAATTATGTCAGGATAGCGTCCAGATGTACTGCTCTGATGTATCGTCCTGTATCTCAGCAGAATGTGTCTAACAGTTAGGAGTCTGGCTATTTCTTATGTTCATTCAAATTATTTAACATCAAGAAGTATGCATTGAATTAATTGTTGCTATATTTTAATTAATCATGTACATTTTGTAAAATATGCTGAATAGTTTAAACCATACCTAATAATATAATAGCAATAGAGTAATTTAATATGTAAATGTTACATGAAATTAAACAGAACAATATTACATATAATATTAGAATAATCGATTTGATATTGATCAAATAAAACGTAAAAATGCATGATCTGTAAGAGATGTTTTTAAATAGTTTTTACTGTAGAAGAAAACAAGAAATACATTATTTGTGATTATTAATTGAAATGCTTCATTTAGTATCTGAATAAACATCAAGTCAAAGCAGAAATGAAACATTGAGCAGTGCCTCATTGCATCTGTACAATCTCACAGATCTGCTTTCAAGACATACAAAACATGACTGGGGGGGCCGCTGGAGAAATGTGGTGTAATGGAAGCACTTAATAGACATGAAAGGTTTATACTTGAAAGCCCCATCATCCCCCTTAATGCATATCCATTTGTTTATTGAAAGGGGTCTTCATTAAAAACAAGTTGGAAAGGGGACGAAAAATGAAAAATAATAATGATGTTGATGGCTTAAAAATCGCATCGAAATTAAAGATATTTATCAGAAGCAAGTGCACTGTAATCCTCTAAGTGCTTAGTGAAGTTCTTTTATAATGCCAGCGAAAAACAAAAGCAACTCTCACAGAACATCCTTTATTCCACCTCTCTCTGCTTTGTTTCACAATCCATCTCTCTTCCATTTTTTTTTGTACCAGAGGAAAGGGTCTAATTGCACCTGAAAAGGAGAAAGGGAGGAAAAGGATAACATCCTCGACAGCAGACCTTTTGAGATTGAATTTTGAATTTCCCCTTGGTTTTTTTTATTACTTTGTCTTTTAGATTTCAAGGGCGTCCTGACGGCGTGTCTATCTGTCGGCCAACGAAGCTCTTGTTCCTTTTTCTCTGAGCGTCTTATACCTCGGCCCAGATATGCATCTCCTGACCTGTATGATAAATTCATATTTTCACCAGTGACATCAGCAATGCCCGCACAACTGAAGGAAAAAAAAAGTGTATCTGTATTTATATATATATATATGTGTGTGTGTGTGTGTATGTGTGTGTGTGTGGTGGGGGGTGGGGTGGGCCATGGGGTGATTTTTCTGCCCCCGTAACCATGACAACCCTCATCTCTAGAGCGTTGTGAGGGAAAGGATGGCGACTCAGACTCAGGGAGATTCTGATGTCTGAGGTCCCCCTGATTTCTTTTGTTGTGCCTTTACTGTGTGTGTCCACGTGGTGTGTAAGTGTGTGTGTGTGTGTGTGTGTGTGTGTGTGTGTGTGTGTGTGTGTGTGTGTGTGTGTGTGTGTGTAGCACACGGTTTTATTTAATTATAAAAATAAATTGTGTTTAATTATTAAACTACAAAGTTAATGTCAGGCCTGGTCAAAACTTAATGAAATGTTTTATTTTAATTAGAAAAGTGAGGTACATTTAAATTAAAACAATTTAGATTAAACTTTTTCATGTAATAATTATTCAAAAATGAAGGATGATAAAAAACATATATTCATATATTGTCTAAATGTAATTATGCAGAGCTGCTGGTGAATGCTTGTTAAATATGAAAATGCATATAAGACACATTAAATCTTACATTTCCTATTTCTCTCTAAATAAACAGTGTTATAAACGGAAGTACCTAAATTCCATCTACGACCATAAACATTCCTCAGATCAAATTGCATAGGGCCCTCTGAATTCATATTCAACGCGGCCGATGGTATGTAGGCAGGGATCCAGATAGGGGAATATGAATGTCAGAGGGAACATTTTAATCATTTGGCAGGGTTGGAAGCCCAATCTCCAAACATCCACATTTTGACACACAATCTCCCTCTCTCTTCCCGCCCTCCCTCCGCTCTATCCTCTGGTTTCATCATCTCATCTCACACCCTTCGTGTCTCAGGGACCTATTAAATCCTCCCTCCCTCACCCATGCACCTCTCCCTCTCTCTGCCTCCCTCTCTCTCTCAAATGTCACCTTCATTTTTCTGTTCATATTCTCCGACTGGAGCTCCCTGCAGAAGGGTTAATTTTGTTGGCCCACGCCATCACCTCCACTGCCCACAGCGCTCACTGTGGTCTCTCACACACACTAGACTGATGGAAATAGCAGGCCTGTTTTTATGTGTGTGTGTAACGATGCGTGCCTAAATGTGCATAACAAGATATGATTATGACTGATATAGTTTTCCTACCCTTTTTTATGTGGGGGACGTTTAAGAACTGGAATTGCACTTTAGTTTAATCCTTTCAACCACCAGAAAACTGACAAAATAACTGCTATCCTTATTTGCCCATTGCTGGATCAAAGTTTTCCTAACTGCAATCTCATGTTGTTATGGATTAGCTGTTCCTAAAAAACAGCACTACAAATGGTTTGTGTTAGTGTGTATACTCGCAGGCTTGGACAGTTTTGGCCAGGCAGAGGTGTTTGTCTGCCAGGCCTTGTGGAGTTGATAACTCTTGTTTAACAAAAATCATCACTATGAGGAGAATTATCAGTGCATTTATTTAAAAAAACAGTAGAAAAATACTTCTAAAGATGATGATGATCCTGGCATTAAAACTATCCTAAAATATAAATTACTTGTTTTTTAGAATTTATAATGTCTCTGTAATCCCATGAAAACATACCACGGAAAATAACTACAACATCAGAACATACCGGCATCATTTTCTGAATCACACACAATTTCCCGACATTAGTCTAGTGGTAGGTTCCTTTGATCGACTGTCTCGTAATATTATGTTGTGAAAATGTTGTGCCTGGTAGGGTTCATCTTAAAATCTAAAGATTAGATAAAAAAAACGGGGAGATATTCGATAACATAACACTTCTGTTTTCATGGCTCTGTCCTCTGTTTCTGTGAACACTGCATCATGTGAACCTTGTTTTCCTGAATAAAAACACGTATCGGTGTACGGAGGCAGCGATACCGAACACCTTTCAGTTAATGCCCCTTGATAATGTCACTTCGCTTCTATAGAGCATTGTAGCTTACCTTTACTCCCTTCCACCTCTCACACACACACACACGTACACACACGTGCGCACTCACCGCAGGCTTTGCAGGCTCCAGCTGCTGCCAAGCACTGCATGAGGGCATAAATTGTTAGGTGTTGGCCAGTAATTCTAAAATGCAATCTTCTCTACTCCTTCCCTGCTATCTCTCTCTCTCAATTTTATTCTCTCCCTCTCTTTTCACTCCCCCTTTCCTTCTCTCTCTAGCTCCTTCCTACCTTGCTTGCCTCTTTACTTGACCTTTCTCTCTGCATCTCTGGATGTATATATGTATGTATGCTTTTGGTTTTGTCTCTGTATGTCTATCCTCTCCCTCTCTTTATTAATGATAGAAGGAAAAGGTCACTTGATAAATGAGCGGCAAAAAAAAAAAATCATAGTGCGTTAGACTATAGCTCTGTTATTGCTCAGCTGAGTGCAGGCCTCCAGCCCAATGAGAGGAAACAGTGAGAGCATAAAGGGAAAGAAAAGAAGACTATGAGTTATTTAAAAAAAAAAGTAAGAAATTAAAAGACAGGAGGGGGAAAAGACCCCCTCCATCACCCCTGAAGAGATGGAGTCAGGGAGTATATGAAAGAGAGAATAAGAATGAGACGGAGAGATAGCCGGCAGAGGGAAAGACTATTTGTCTCCTCTCTTGACACAGTGGGATGATAATGCATTTTAATGACAAGACCTGAGACTGGTTTTATGAGCGGAGGGACACACGCACACACATACACACTCACACACACGCACACACATACACACCACAAGGGCACAGGAACAATCGCCACTCACACCCTCTCCTATAGCTCTCTTAACACATTCTCCGGTCAAACCCAAGGAAGCAGCGTACCGGGCCAGACATCATTCCCTGTTCGGAGAGGCGGGAGGAGTTCTCGGTGAGAAATCAGCAGGAAACTATGGGAGAAGGCAATTTAGAAGCAATCAGAGGGAAATTTGAGGCGGATTAGGCCGAGAGCTTATAGGAGCGGGGACCCGACGCTGTATCCATCTGTCTATGAGAGGCCTTCATCAGCAGTCATCTCCTGGCCGGACAAATCAATCTCTCCTCCTCACCCCTCTCCTTTACCTCTTTCACTTCCCTCTCCTTCACTCTCCTATTGCTCCCCAAAATGTTAGTCAGGCAGTCTTATCAAGAGCAAACTACATTCAAGCCACTGGTGTGTTGCTGAAGAGCACATCAAGCGCCCTGTGCCCAGTGGATGTGCTCCTGCAGATAACTACCAGTCTTCTTTAAAGTGGACCTATCATGCTATATTTGAATAATATATTGTAGGGCCATACCTATACAAAACATGTCTGTGAAGTTTTGTTTTCAAAATACCAAACAGATCATGCATTTTAGCCATGCCTCATTTCGCTCTTTTCCAGCCCTGTTTTTGCAAAGGCTGATTCTGTGAGAAGTCTTCTTCGCTGCTTTTGTGGCAGACTACAGCGCCACTTACAGGCCTGGCATATGTACTACAGCGTCTCCAGCGCTTTCGAGCGGTCTCTCATTCCCCTGATAGGTGGAGAGTTGCCCATATAGGCGGAGCACCCCTTTTCTGACGTCAGAAAAGTTCAAATCTGTATCAGATCCGTTGCAGCCCCATTTTTAGAGATTTGGGTATGGAGGAAAAGAGAGAGGGTTGTGTTTTCTGACACTTGGTGAGTTCCCTGGAACACCGGGGACACATATTCATGTATAAAAGACGTACAAAAGTACATTTTGCATGATAGGTCCCCTTTAATATTACCATTTCTTCCATTTCCTTAGTGAAAAGTTGTGAGTGTGTGTGTGAATGCACGTGCTTGACCATCCATGCAATGTGTGTGTGAATGAAGATGTGGGAGTTAATATGAAATCTCAAGCAAAGCACAGACTGTACCTTTAAAAAAAGAGAAGAAATGTAGGACCCACAGAAGATATCTACTTCGCAATGAATTGATTCAGTCTCCAGACACCATTCGCCCAATTTCCTATATTATCTTCTCTCTATCATTTACCATACATCAGTTATCATTGAGACTCATTTATGAGGCCTATTTCATCTTTAGAGAATTCTCCGATGATAGAAAACTGATCTCTTCTGCTTTGGCATTACGTTTGACTATGGCCCAATCTCAGAGCAGGGCTGAAATTGCTTTAATATTCTCTCAGTTTCAGCGTGTTGCTGCCATAGTACTTTGTATTACAACAGGACAGCCAAAGGGTTGACTAACAAGAAGAAAATCAAGTTAACCTGAAATGTTGAAAGTTTATAAAAAGGTAGACCTGATGACCTCTTGCGAAAAAGAGCTAAGGGGACGCGCATTGAAGTCCAGAAGGTTAGAAGGCTGCTCAGAAGCCAAACAAAATTAAAAGTTATACCCAAATGCGAGTGTGTGTATTTGATGAACATTAGTAGCTGCAAGCCCAAAGCGGTTATGTACAGTTAATAGAGTTAGTTTTGTTTATGTTACTTGTTCTATGAAGCTCTATGTTTGGCTCAACTGACTTTCAAATTCAATAAAGTTAGCAGAAATGATAACATGGAAATTAACAAAAGGTTCAAGTTTCATTACTGTAAATGTGTTTCCAACTGTTATACAATTTCACTGATAGGCAAATGTGAAATCATCAATAGGTTTCTGGACACTACGGGTGTTACTGTGCATCACATTACTGTATAATTCTCTTTACAGCCAATTCCCCTTTTTAAAGTTTCACTAAGCGGTTAGTACACAGTGATTTTCTTCCTCTACGTGATGGTTTGAGCTAAATGCTGGTGTCATTAGCAGACGTTGGCTCATAGCTGGGAGGCACTGGTGATGCTTAACGGTTAGCATTAAACTGCTAACGAAGCGCATGTGAAGCCATGCATACATGACATTTATTACATTAAACAACAACACCCGGGTGCTGCTTAGAGCGAGACACTGATCCCTCGTTGGATAATGCATAATTACCCCAGACGTTGTACAACTGGTACACACACACACACACACACACACACTAACACATGCAGGAGTCACCTTAACATGAGACACATGCGTACACAGATGCTGTATTAGAATCATTAATAAATAAAAATAGGTCACATTGTGTCACACACCCACCCACTCGGTTTAGGATGAAGATGCAAGATGCAGATGTATTATATATTTGCTTAAACACTTTCATTATCTGCCTTTGAATATGTATAATTATCTTACTGTTTGCATTTTTTGTAAGCAGTAATATTCAACATTTGTTCTGAATTAATACATGTATTTACCTTGTATACTGTATAAGCACATATATTAAGCACTATAGCATTATGTTAAGCACACATTGAAATACATTATTTTAAAGAGCTTAGTTGCTATGAGTAAAAAAAAGTTAAGTAAATTATAATAAAGATTATGAATAAGTAAGATAATGTATCTGTTTGAGGTTTGTTTAAAAGATTATTTTATACTGTGCTATAAATGAGGGAGTTTAGAAGTGCTTTGTCAACTTTAAAGATATTGTTTGCATGTCCCTAACTTTGTATTGCTCCCATTTTCCCTCAAAAAACACTTTTGAAAAGATGAAAATAGATGCATGTAGCTTAGCCGTAAACATTGTTTTGTTATCAAAAAGGATCCAAAGCCTGCAGTCACGCTAGGAGTTAAAGAGATCCCCTTTTCTTTGTATGCCTTTGGGCTACAGTGATAGTGATCTCCTGCTGAGATGGAATTAGCCGTAAACTCATTTGCGGTGCCATGACCCGGATTATGCGAAAGGTGGGTCATGGCAGATATGACATTGTCCTTATTAATATTCAATAAAACAATGGAGGATGATACGCTGGCAAATCAAAGGCTCAGCAGGTGGGGACTCGTCTAAGTTCTGTTAGCATTGAAAAAAAGATAAAGGATTAGCGTGGTGATTATCACTATGTCCACTACGAAAAATACTGAAACAACTATTTAGAAAAGCACAGACAATACATCTAAACTGGGTGCAGAAATAAGTCAGTAAATAGTATTTCTTGGAATAAGTTTCTTCCAAATCTGAGAGAAAATGCTTACTTTTTCCACTAGAGAGACAACAAATAGTCTCCTTTTATTATCCATTGTTCAATCCCAGGTGCAGAAGAACAAATGTGAAAACTTAGCGATATACCTTTTGAAAATGACAGTTACATGTGCCACCTCTTAAATAAGACAGCTTAAATGACTCTGAGAGACAGATTGCTTCCAGTCAGGTGCCGCACTACAATATATTTGCAATGCATGCATATTCATTATTAAAGAATCACTGGATGTTTACGCGAGACAGAGGACGGAAAATAAAAAGAGAGGTGGGGGGGGGAAACAGAGAGTGTGCATTGCATGTGGAGGCCATTATTTTTGCCGCGCTCCAAGGCTGGGAGAATTAGAAAATATCATTCTGTCAGGGTGATTTGATAGTGCGATGAAAAATGTCAGAAGTGGAGATGACAAATCATGGTGCTGAGGAGAGGGGACTGGGAGACAGGGGATGTCATTTGTCATGAGTGCCATTTGACTGCACCCCTCTCCCCCTCCCTCCCATCTGCCTCTTCTTCCACATCTCACCCTCTCTCTCCCCCTTCACTCCTCAACTTCCTATTTTACCTCCCGTCGTCTACCCCACTCTCCGTTCCTTTCTCTTTTCATTGTGATGATTTATTTGAACCGTATTCTCTCATCTTTCTTTATCCCCTCTTGATCAGAGTGCCTCTCCACAATAAAACATCCCTTTTCCACCTTTTAAATGACCACTATTTCTAACTTTTTTAACTACATTTCACTCATTTCTGACTCAGCGCACAAGAAGAAAGGAATCCGGATGTATTTATAGGTTTTGTTTTCCCCTCATTGTGTTCCATCATCTAGCTCCTAGAAGTCTCTGTTCTCAGTAAATGGCAATCAGTGCAAAGCGCACACACATGCATTGACATAAAGGGCACACCCACACACTTATATAAACACACATATGCAAGGTCAAGATGTCAAGCCTGGTGACATTTCAGTGTGTAATTTGTGTTGTGCATCTTCCATTACTAACCTCTTTTTCAAGATGAGAAAGACACACAATAAACGTGCATCATTTTTCATTTATAATTTCTTTTAGGCACGAAATGACATTTAGTGACTCAAAGGAAAGAAATACAACTTTTTGAAGTGATCGCACTTTAATCACAAACTCTAGTGTACATGTTATGCCTTCCTCTGCAACAATATTACAAGTGATAATAAGGAATAACACTTCCAAATTCACTCCTACTCCTTTTACTCCTGCCAATTGTCTCCGTGTCTCCTCATTGCCCTCAATTCACCCTTTCTCTCCTACAGTATCTCCTGCCCTCCCCCCCTTCCCCCTCCTCCTTTACCCTCTTAGGCCCATCAAACCCCTCCTTCCACTGTAGCCTCAAGGTGCTGTGTGTGTGTGTGAGTGTGAGTGTGAGTGTGTGTAAGAGAGAGAAAGAAGGAGCATACATGCATGCATTCATGTGTGTAGACGTGGGTGTGTGTATGTATTTCTGTGTGTGTGTGTGTGTGTGTGTGAGCTTATGTGTATGTATGTATATCTGTGTGCATTTTTGCATCAGGAGGGAGGAAGGGGTTGCATGAGGGGAAAGGGGGGGGAGGGGGGTGCTTTGTTGGGTCTGGCAATCCTCAGTGTAGCGTGGTCTGTAGCACCGTCCAGCGCCTTAATGCCGGGGTAATTAAGGAACAGCTTCAAGGTTGCATGGACACAAGACAATCCAGGCCTAATGAAGTATCGATCGGCCGCATAGGGGCCCATGCTTGGACTAAGGCAAGCTGACATTCATTTAGAGCAGGGCCACTGCAGGGAGAGCACACACACACACCACAAAAGCAGGCTGATGACAATATAAGAGACTCAACGGCACTCGGTTTTAATCACATGGGAAACAATGAAGAGCCTCGTTTAGAGCCGCTGGGTTTATCTCTCTCTCTGTGTGTGTGTGTGTGTGTGTGTGTGTGTGTGTGTGTGTGTGTGTGTGTGTGTGTGTGTGTGTGTGTGTGTGTGTGTGTGTGTGTGTGTGTGTGTGTGTGTGTGATACAGACACATGTGTGAGTGCCTCTATCTCCCTATCACACTCTGAACAACCAATAGGAGGGTGAAAGCAATCTCCCACTGAAAACAGTACTGATTATACCAATGATGATTATGGTGATAATGATCGTCCTGCCATCAGCCTGGTCATTACTGTCTGTTGTGTATAAAGAAAGTGTGTCACACCTTACAATCAATGTCATCACCATATTTTTTTTTTTTCAACAGGAGGGTAATAACCCAATTCACATTATCTCAACCTATTATATTTACATTTTAATTTTCTCACATTTAGTAAAGTCTGACAACCTCATCCAATGCATTTTAAGCTCGGGCTGCACATGATACCCATGTAGATGTTTTAATGTAATATTAGTGGATATATATTCATCAGTGGAGCAGCTCCTGAATTTGCCTTTATGTCATCATCTAATCTCTGTTTCGATACACTTAAATCCACACCTCAAACTGTAAACACATTTTTCTCCGTGTTGTCGACAGTGTTAGTGAATCACACGGAGTGAGCGGGTACATTCGAGGTTTCAGAGTCCTGCTCAGGGACACTCTGACCCGACACATGGCGGCTGCCGGCACACTGGCCAGAAATCACACCATTTTTTTTTGTTATTTTATGAAATGCTCTCCATTCATATCTGCCATTTCAAAAATATGACATGTGTTCTTGAAACATTTCCCATGAAAGCTTAATGTGTGCAGCAGCAGGACTCGGTAATGTACACTGTGTTCTTTGGACTGTACCCTTCACTCACTGCTGCCTTCTGTCTACACAAGCCTACTTATTATACTCTATTTAACAAGTTGTAGCTGTCAAATGTGACTTTGCTCCAGTAACAAGAGTGATGGTCAGTCAGATACTTGATGTATAAAGTATGTGTATGAAACTAACGTTGCACCATAGGAAAACACAAGTAATAAAACATCTATCAAGCTCTGACCTGAAATGACTCCAACTGTGTGAACGTGAATGTTTTGTGCACATTAATAGAAATATGAATGGGTACATGTGTGTGTGTGTGTGCGTCCATAGGGTCCACTGTTACAGTTCCCACCTCAGCCAGAGGCTTGGTGATTATGGCTCTGATTGACATATGCTTGGATTCACATCTATTGGCCTACTTCTGCGCTGATTGAAGACTTGACTTCTCATCTCCAGACAACTTTATCAAGGCATTAATGGTCAGACAATCAGACTGACAGACAGAGACAAAAGAATAAAGAGGAGAGAGAGGGACAGAGACGCAGAGAGGACGGGTTGAACATGAATGATCTTGATTGTAATGGGTATAAGTGCTGTTTTTCTTCCAAAACCATGATGCAAAGACCCTAAATCTTCATCTCTCTGCCTTTCATTCTGTTTCTCTCGCACACACACACACATTTCTAAACCATACCAAAAAAAAGATCTATGAGTATAACTTTGCCATTATAACATTCATAATTGCGCCAAAACTGCACTGCTTGCACTCTTTACTCCCACGACAATAGAGCCGCATGTTCGCCGCCTATTATTTCTCGTCCTTGTATTCAAATGTATTTAAATGAGAGATGTTTAGATCCACTCTGTGCTGGCAAAACAGTCGAATGCTGAGAGCTGCGCAAATATGGGGCACCGCTGCCCAACTTATATCTATATCCATGATTTTCAGGACACAACCCCACTCTCACCCCCGCAGTCCCAGCAACTTTTAAACCTGCAGTTAAAGCGCTGACTTCACATTACTATGCCTCCCCCCCCCCCCCCCTCCCTTGATCTGGCGGCGTACTGTGAATTTTTGAGCAACGCCAAAATGCTCTCATTTTAACTGATCGCTCCAATCATATGCAAATGTGGCAGGCAGGTGGGGGGATATCTTTCAGCGGTAATTGGCGGTTTTCTAATGGAGACTTCGGGTGTCAGTTGGAAATATGTTTTAAGCCTTAATGAGTTTTGACGGGTCAGATCAGAAAGCGCCTGGCGCACAACTGTGTGTGTGCATGTGTGTGTGTGTGTGTGTGTGCATGCTTGTGTGTCTGCACCGCCACGCTGAACCTGATGCATTTTTAAACAGCACCAATTACCCCACATAGTGAGTTTTACTGAAACATTTTTATTGTGTAATACCCGTCACGTATAGAGACATCAGCATTCATTAAGCTCACAGTCACAGCCAGGTGATATCCAAGGTAATCCAGAACAAAAAGGGAGAGCGGCTCAAAATGGATGCTAAATGCAACTGACTCCGGGGGGTCAAATATAACCTTTCATATGATAATCGCATGCACTCACGCCAACTTCATAAAACTAATTTCAGATGTTTCATAAAAATGGAAAAATAAAATGACAAAGGATAGTGGATCAGACTGTTTTAAAAAGCGCAGTAGCAGTTTTATGTTTCAAACAAAGGATAGCGTATGAAAGAATGTAACGGAGCCCCACATGATGATAGGACTGCTATCAAACGTGGCATGGATGCATAAATACTAAGCCTGGCTGGTATACATTGATTTAAATGCATCCGTCTGTTTCTGTCCTGAAAGTTAAGCATCCATAGACTAACCGTCACACAAGTTGTGCGACAGACATTCTGCAGTTATTTATTTAGCATTGGTCAAAATGCAGGGACATCCGAAATCTCCCATTAATATGCATGCATCTCTATCCCAGCAATTTACAAAGCAACTTATCATTTTGCCCAGCTATAAAAGTGTGGCAGAGGCAACAGATTGCTTTCACACTCCAAGTGGTTTTAGATTTATTGTGCATAATAAACACATGAGCAGGTTTTGAATGAAATCATCCAATGCATCTACATCTAGTTTGACTTTATCTGTAGTGGGCGCATGTATAAACGAAGGGCTGAGGAGACGGCGCTACTTGTGCACCCTGATAGATCGTAAATCATGGGAATTATAAATCACGGTTTGTTTGGACGTACAGGAGGGGAGTGAGGAGTGAAACTGCTGTCCGGTTTATAAAAGTGCATTAATAAGAGATGCCCTCCTGGGTGGTCGTAAATACAGAAACGCGAGGTGGCAGCTGATGATTTGGGTTTGGGGAATCAGATGATGACGGATTCTGGCGGAGGGAATGGCTGCTGGAGTCTCGTCTACTGGCATCACTTAGAAGGACAATAAAAAACATTATTGTCGTGCATGCCGAATCAGTATTTGTGACAAGCAACAGCTCTTTACTCCAGGGAGGACGGCAAGGTGACTTAGTGGAATGGAGGACTGTTAAATAAAGCGTCATTGTATTGTGAGAGTTATATGTCATATGACGCGCTCAAAGTGGTCATTTGCTATTAAAAGTCACAGTGACTGTCTCTCAGTTCACCATCAATAGAACATGCACGTGTCCCATCTCTTACAATTTCATTTTAAGGTGAACTTAAAAAGTGTTTATTCTTATAAACTGCAACACAACAGCAAGAGAAATTTACACATACATGAAAAAAGGTTGGTTAATTTAATTCAACCTTCATGACTTTAGTATTTCTTTCTGTACAACATCCTCAACTAAAGCCTGAGCTTCATATTGACATATTTGAATTGTACAGCTCTGACTTTAAATTAATAACTGCTAAAGATTATCCTGAATGTTGTGTTGGAACGAAATATCTCTGAATGCCTCAGCCTGCAATCAAGGGTTTCTGTGCAGCGACGGAGTTAAAAAGAATGTATTTAGCAGTACTTTGCTAAACAAACCTCCATGTCAATTTATGCCATGTGGAAAAAGTAGGACAGCATAATCCTTTAGCACAAACCCAATCTGGGCGATCTGAAGAGTACGTGATTAATTCTTCGGTATTAATCATGTAATTCTTTCATATAAAACAAAGCTTAAGCCTTATTTGCTAAGATATTTGACCTTGGCGGAGAGTTAAGACATTACAGCTTGGATTTAAAATGCATCTAAAGATTAAAAAATGATGGTTGACTATTACTGAAGATTATAAACCCAAGGAAAATTGCTTTTTCATTTTGAAACAAAACGGAGAGGGCTGCGGGGTCAGGTGGTATGTGAGGTGACAACTTGAACTAGGATTCTGCATTATTTTCAGACGGAGAGGAAGGTTAGATTGAAGACACGTTACATTCCTGTGTGTCGTTTTATTTATTTTATTCATAATTTGCCCTACACATTTCTCTTTTTTTTTTACCCAAGCATAGAAATTAAAGTAATACCCTTGTAAGAGAAACACGATTTGATCTAAATTTATGCTTCACTGCTTGAGGCTATACGCGGCACCTCAGACACACAGAGTTTATTTGATCTCTGCTCGTTGAGGGGAAAAAATCCTTTATGACTATCAAATGTGTCTCACTCTTTCCCCATGAATCTTGTTTACCGATGCTGCCGTGTGTTTATCTGTGAATGAAAATGACTCTGGAGACACCATGCACTCCTTTGCCCCAACAACAAGACATATTTCTTTCATTTCATGGTCTTTACAGAGAGTGGGAAAAAAGTAAAGTGAAAGTGCAAGGTCGTTTTCAAAGACATGGGTTTTATAATTCATGCTGAAGTTAGATGCAGGTCTTCAACTTGAACCAGAGGCCTCGCAAAAAAAATGTTTTATTTAGATTCATCGGTCAAACGGTTCATGTCTTGAGGGTCCATTCAATAGGAAGCCCTGTTTTCTATTGATACAACTATAATAATCATCAAATAAATAAACAACATTCCTCAGTACAAGAAACACAAAAGCTTTCTGTGCAGGTTACGCAACAGTCAATAAAATCATTGATGTTGAACGCCCACACACTGAACCACGCACTCATTATAAGTTGCCTGTGATCAGTCCTATGTTGCATAATCCGCACACAAAAACAAACATAATCCATTTTATTTCAATAACATCTTCACTGAAACATTTATAAAATGGCTGACAGCGTTCTGGTTTGATCCATTTCATTACATTAATACTTAAAAAACTTTGACTTTATTTAGTTTTCTTTGATTCTTGCAAATCAATTCTTACTTGATATGCCCTTACTAATATTATACATTATTTATAGTGGGTCTTTACCTATAGTTGTAGTAACTATTCAAAACAACTCAAAAAGTCTTATAGGAAAAGTGATATGGCACAACATACCCGTCATGTCTTTAGGAGGTTACTGCAATCAGTTTAAACAATCATTCAAGATTAAGGGGCAAAATAGGCATAAACACAATTTGCACTTTAATTTTAAGATATATTTGTTTTTATTTGTCTTAATTCAAGTGTAATCCTTGGCCCGGTGCACTGGCCCGGTGCACTGTAAGCATCAAAATAATTCTTATGGTAGGGTGATTATTTTTTACTTATTTGGATTGCAGATTAAAAATATGCATGTTAACATGAAGACGATAGATTGAGCTCTTCATTCAGATGATGAGTTTGATAATGACGGATAAACCAGAGAATATCAACGTTATTATAGTGGACATTAGTGTAGCGTTCCTCTATCTCTGAGAGAGTCAGGGCTGTAAACAGAGGGATTAAAGATTATGTTGGCTGGTAATGGGGCTCCACTTCAAGATATCAATGTGAAACGACACTAAAGTTGCTATAAATTGCCAACTTTCCATTTAAAAAAAACTGAATTTCTAAAGTTTTTTAGATTTTTTAATTAAAGGTAGGGTATGTAACTTATTTCAGAAACACTTTTTGTTATATTCCATGGAATGCTCTTAACATCCCGATAGCGATGAATATATTAAATGCTTTGACAATAAATACATAAAAAAAAATTTCATCTGTGGAAGCCGTAGTACTGTAAAAAGCACGACCAATCATTTTAGCCGGCCCGGCTAAAATAACTGGATGGCCTACCTGCCTGTCAGCCTTCCATCTGTGCACAAACTTATCTCATGCCCTCATTGGTCATGTGCGCGTTCGTGTGTGTTGGAGGAGGGGCTCTGTGAGGAAGTGGCAGATTTTTTCCGGTTGTGTATTTTCAAATTCTAGCGATCTCGAGCCGGTTTCTCCAAAATTACCTACCCCACCTTTAAAGCTATTCTATTCATTTCTGCTGATTTCAACGTCAGCTCCCCAAGTCTTGTTTCTCTCAGATGTTGGGGTTTTGACTTTGAAGGATGGGGCATTTGCGGTGAAAGAAAGCGGGGCCCCGGCCTCTGAGCCGCAGAGGAGCCCAGGGGACGGCTCGACACGACGCGCACAAACAACGTGTGTTAACCTTGTGGCTCTGGGCAAAAGGCCTTCAAGGTGTGTGCAAAAAGCAGCGCACACAGCTCAAAAAGAAGGGTGTGTGTGTGTGTGCAGCGTCAGTTTTCAAAAGCAACCAAGGATACCCATAGGCCTGAATGATATGAAGCTCTTTGATATGGGCATCTCAGGGTGTTTATAATTACAAACAAACCCGATCATGATTAAAACATTGCTACAGAGCACAGAGGTGGCCAGGGAGATCTGACCCAATGAGTGTGTGTGGGAGTTATGCGTGTGTGCCTACAGTATGTGTGTATATGAGCACGAGCTTGGCATCGCAGCAACGGGGGGGGGCCTTATATCTCGTGTTGACATCATCAACTGGCGCCAATGTGAAGGCGAGCCGTAATGACATGCGATCAACATGTCTCACCTGGAGGGCGGACAGCCAACAGCGCGCATGTCTCTCAGCATGCTTAGTTTGCGTGT
This sequence comes from Trematomus bernacchii, assembly GCF_902827165.1. Taxonomy (NCBI): domain Eukaryota; kingdom Metazoa; phylum Chordata; class Actinopteri; order Perciformes; family Nototheniidae; genus Trematomus; species Trematomus bernacchii. Next base: position 4,225,735 of record NW_022987616.1, on the reverse strand, counting down.
GTGTGCGTGTGTGTCCGTGTGTGTTTTCATCATGGCCATGTTTCAAACAGAGCATGTTTCAAAGGGAAGACTAATCCTCAGAAATGAGGCATGAGATCAATATTCCCGTGTTTAATTGGATGCCGACTGATTTGGCTCAGAACTGGTCGGCACGACATCCCTCGTCATGGAAATATAGCCCACATGTCGGCCAATTTGACTCTGGAGGGAAGTGTGTAAGGAAAATGGGAGACGGGGGAGACGGACAGACAGACGGAGAAAGTAAAAGGAGTGGAATTGGGACTTGACTTCAAAGTGTGAGGACGTTATGATTGCTCCAGCCATTTAAGAGTGGTTGGGGAGAGAGGAAACCTCGGGGGGTTGTCCCATCATCATATGCCCCACTTGCCGCTGTGATTTGGTGATTTTTGTCCGGAAGCCATGTTTTTAGAGGAGCAGGAGGGAGTTTGGGAGGAGAGGGGGCATCAAGAGAGAGAAAGAGGGGAGGAAGACAAGGACAGCAGGAAGAGAAGATGGGTGGGTGGGTGGGGAGGGGTGTCCAGCACCACTGTCAAATGGTTGAGGTGTTACCATGGCGACAGTAATGAAGGGTCTCAGGACACCCTCGGGGGATGGAGGAGGAGGAGGGGTCTGGGCAGGGGTGGAGGAGGGAGAAAGGAGAGTGATGGTAAAGAGGATGGGGGGGGGGGGCAGAAATTGAAAGCTGGAGAGAGAGAAAATGTGAGAGGCCTGCAGGCTTTTATTTTATTTACGCTCAGACAAACTGACTATGTTGACACACATTATGCTACAATGCCGTCATGGAAATGTACTCTATGAAGTGTTGTTAACATTCACCAATCACATAATTCTGTGTAAACTGTTCAGAAAAGCACAACTCTGGTGTGCTTTTAGGGTTAACCGAGTTGCATTTGCCACGGAAAAGGGAACAAATGTAAATATGTCAAGTCTTAGTTTATAAAAATATGAAATTAATCAGCCCACATTATTTTCTGTGATACAAAAAGGCAAAAGACAACAAATGCTCAACCATTTCCACCTGCAGACTTTAATAGCCTCATTGCCGTTTAAAATATCAACTGTTCCTATTTCCATCACAGCCATTTACCATGGACTCGCTTATCATTTTAAATAACCAACCACAATTAGAAGCACTAATTGACTTGTTGCAATTAAGACCACATGTTTGCCCTTCACCAGTATAATGTCGCACCCGCCATGTTCTCAAAGCTGTTCCCGTTTAATTTTACTCTTTTTAAAAAGGCTTCACCTTCGCACACGTATACTGTTAGTAAGAAATGTTCCAATAAAAACTGATTGGATATTCACATGAATTAAAAATCGGTTTGACTGAGATTCGCAAGTTGTAAAGGCACAAAGAGTCATGCAGTAAAACTTAAGCAGAAAAGTGACACACAATCAGACATTTGGATTATCAAGCTGAGCTGTAGCATAAGTTTTGAAGAGGAATCAGATACAGTATATTCAGTATGTTAATAATGCATAGATACTGTCTATCGGTTCCATGAACTCTGGTTGGAGTTAAACGGGCCGCGGTCCTGCTGCTGGTGAGTTCCCACATGTCGGGGGTAGTAATATGTTTTAATGAGCCTGCTTCTCAGGGTGAGGGATCAAACTTCTAATTCTGGCGTGGGCTGAAAAAGACGAAGAACCTCTGGCCTAAAATAAACTTCTCCAATCCAGGGTGGCCCGGGAATTTAATTTAAAGAGCGGCACATGTGTGGGAAAACTGACCGTGCGTAATAATATACTAAACATGTTTGTTGGATCACACAGAGCACAGTGAAGTTTAACAGCTGTTGCTATGTGACCATATGGCATGTCATTATGTCCAAGTTATGATGTGTAGCTGTATATTTTTGCCATTTCATCTACTGATCCCTTGATATTATAAATGTAATTGTATTGCATACTTTTTTTTTTATATTTCTTCATAATTTACACCTTTAACAACAAACTTTGATCAGTATGCCCTAGAGAGGCAGATTAAAGATCACAAACATTGCATCTTATGATTACTAATGTGCTCATCTATCTGTAACCAGAGGACAAACCAAAAAATATAATAACATAGAATCTGCTGTTGCGATTATATGCATTTCTATGTGATATACCCTAATCAGATGTGCATTTAATGCTGCATGTAAAGCCGTCTAAGAGCCAATAATCTTGGCCCGGAGGTGATCTTTATCTGAACTTGAGCTGATCTCGCTGTGTGGTCTCAGTAAAAGTCTAAACAGATCCACACGGCGCTCTGCAGCCTGAGATCTCTCATCGCCCATCGATAAAGTGATCAATACGTGGACATGTGGCTATTGACTAGGGTAATGATGATAGCTGCACAACCGCACAGCCACACACACACACATTCACACACATGTATGGAAATACATTGGGAACACACACATTCCTAACCTCAGACTGGTTCGCACATTACACAGTCTTACCAAAGTGATCTCAAAAGGTAACTTGGGAGCAGAGATGGATTTCAGCTAAATGAAGGTGGTGTGTGTGTGCGTTTGTCTGTGTGAGGGAGTGTGTATGTACAGGTACAGTTTGTGTGTCATAACAAATAAACAGCACTCCTCTTGTCAATGATTATTATAGACTTTCCGAAGCACCCCTTTATTTGCTTTAGAGTGACCCTGACATGTCGGTGAGTGACATTCATCGACTGGCTGACCCACACTGACTCTCACCGTCAGACAGACAATCTGACTCCATCAGTCACTTCCTTCTCTGCTTTGATTTAATTCAATTGCAATTGTGACAACAGAAATCCCCCAAAAATGAATTCCTGCTGTGTTTTAGGAGTCCGCTTTAAACAGTTGGCCTTGACTTTGAGTTGGGAACAAGAAATGGGTCATGGGTCTGTTTTTGGCAGGTCCCTACTGGACGAAGAAGCAATATATTTTAATGAGCCCCAGCCCCGTGATAAAAGATTAAATTACTCATTTTAGTTCGGAAAAAAAGTGAAGCTCAGACAGGGTCAAATAGGATTGAGTTTTAGAGGGTTGTTTTATCCTACTTGGAGGACTGGACTAAAGGACCGAAGAACCTGGCACTACCAAGTAAGGAGGAATACTGTTCTTTCCTTTAACGTTGGAATTGAATTAAGCCCTTAGCTAAACACTTTCTTCACTATTCCTCTAAGTAACATGCTTTTGTGGTGACTGGCAGGACTTAAATGAAGGAATCCAAATCACTTTTCCATTCAGGGTAAAACAAGCCCTTCAAAAATGATTTGAAAACAGTATTTCACCTTGCTCTGAGAAAATCTAATTTAAGGGGAAAATAGAGATATACAGAAAACCTGGCAAAATGAAACATATTTGTAAGGTGCAAATGGTGTGCAGTGATCACCAATCAGAAAATGCCCTCACAGCAAAAAGGAGGGCAACTTAATTCATTAAAATAATCTTGGCATGTCTTCATGTTGGTTTGAGCCGTGACACACATCAAGGCATTGTTCAGGGAGGCCCAATAAAAGCAACACTGACTTAACAGGCAATTGTGTCTGTCTTGCTGCGAGCGCACTCTTAGTCACGGACAGTGAGTTTATTGGGCGGATCAGTGTCAGGAGCACATGCACACATACATACACACACACACACACACACACACACCGGCTTTAATAAGCCCACACTTTAATTTAGGCCCCGTCACTACAATGAGGCTTCCAACATCAGACAGCAAATTGTTCTTGTTCAATGAAAAAAAAACATCCTGTCTTCTTGTCTGGAGAGAAAGAAAGACTGGCGGACAAAACAAAAGGAGGGGGGGGGGGGGGGGGGGGGGGAGACAGTGAGTGTGCAGCCATGTGTGTGTGGATGAGGGCATGGATGTGTATGTGTGCAAGCAGGCCTGTCTACAGTGTGCACACACAGCAGGGACAGGGAGTTGTATGTGCATCCACCTCCTTGCACACCTGGTGCTTTTGCATATGTATGTGTGTTTCTGTGTGCATATGCTGTGTGTGTGTACTTGTGCATGTTTCAAACTATCAGGCGGGTATGTAAGAGTACTCCAGGTGTGTGTGTGTGGGGGGGGTGTTCCATGTCTCTACAGCCTCTTGAATATGTTCAGTTAAATAAGCCGATTGTTCTTTAAAAGCTTAATCAAACCCTAATTAGCATAGCTGTAATTGCACTTGCCTCGCGGCTGTGGCCCATTGACATGGATTCCCATGTTAATTATTGTAATTGCCTCGCTAATGCTATGAATACTTCAAAGTTATGCAAATTGTGATGATGAGTAATCCACCAAGTGTTTGAAATGGCTGTCATTAACACACATGCACACAAACACACACACCATGGACAAGCTGATTGTGAGTTGTTGGATATGTTTCTTTCTGATGGTAACATTCACACGGACACGCAGGTGAAGATATAACACATTGAAGTACTCAACACTAAGAGATGCATCAGTTAATACAAAGGGACACACACACAGGCACTAATATTATACCCCCCCCCACCTACACACCATCCAACTCTTAGATCAAAGTGTTAAATCATAAAGATGAGAAGCTCTCAAAGAGTCTAACACTTCAAGCAGGGTGGTGGTTGTATTAGTACAAAGAATTAATGAGGGCGCACAAATACATTCACCCTCTCACTCACAAAGTCACACACACACAAACTCATACACACTCTATGGCACGTCGGACTATTCTATGGACTAATTACCCTTGGTTCATCTCTCTCATCTCTCTTACTCACACGCGCACACACACATCATTGAAGGCCTGTTGACTGCTGTAATCCCATGCTAATACTCCGGGGAGTCAAATCAATGTGACCCCACAGTCTTTGTGCATAAAGAGGCGCTATAATGAGGTTGGTGTTGGAACACGTGTGCACACACACACAAACACTTGGTTTTGTGTAAAGCTTGATCTCTCTCTCTGTCTCGAAGTGAAGATTAATGACTCAGTAAATGAAGGGTCTCTATAAAAGTGTGTGTTCACGTAGTGCAAAGAGAAAGTGTAAGATGTCTATTTGCAAAAAATAGTAAAAGTCATCAGTGTGCAGCTGCAGGCAGAGTGTCTGACCAACACACACACACACACACACACAATCCTACCTACTAAAGTTTGAGGGGGTAAGAGGATCTATTTGTTATCTTTTAAGATCACTTGTAATCAAATATTTAGTTTTTGAACATTTTCAAATAACATAAGACTTATTTCAAGATCAGATGTTATACTTGTTCTAAAGACCCAAAGTTGAAAACCCTGAAAACATGGAGGTTTCTTCACATTACAGACATTGTGGGCTTTTCTCTGTTGAAATAATTCCCATTTAAACTGAATTGCATTAGCCATACAGTCACAAAAGCTCAGTTTACAGACATTTAAGTTCAAGTGCAATTTTCCCATGTGCTTTTAATAAGCACACATTCAACTGGGCCAAGTATAGCCAATTGTAGTGTATTTGCATAATGTGTACTGTACAAAGCCTTAGCCATTTGGGCACTTGCAAGTATAATGTCCCTCAGAATGAATAGTTAAATGAGGGACCAAAGGAAAAAGTGTTACATATTATAACCCATGTACGCATAAATTAAATGAAACTCTGTTAAGTGTAGAGTTTGTGCCTGAATTAACCTCACCAGATTACTTACAGTTTGAGATAGCTGTGAAAACACCACAGTACATTGATAACAGTGGAAATACACTTTACACAGTGTTGTAAAAATGCTAATATCATGCTACCATTTGGTTTTATTTCCATTCATTGATTTGTTAAACTAATATGTAGATTAAAATACATGACAATAATACTTCTATATCAATACTTCTGAAAAATCATTGTGATTATTGTAAGATGCTCTGAAAAACAGCAGCAAATACATCTGAAATGTGTTTTAACAGGGATGTCACCGTGTCGTTGATGGAGACAGCGAATGAAGAGGGCACTCGCATACATCCACTACACACACACAATAATATACATACATACATATACACATGCATCACCCACACACATGGACACACACACACACACATAGTGACAGAGTCCACACGGACAGCTCCCAGGAGAGAGCCACTACAACTTCCACCACTTTATTATTGGTCAATTTGGAGGCTTCTTTCAGAGGGGTGACATGGCTTAGGAGATGTCACAGCCCAACCAATCAATACCACTCTGAAAGCTCGGGACCCACAGTCAGAGTGTGTGGTTGTGCGTGCGCGCGTGTGTGTGCGTGCGTGTGTGTCTATGTGTGTGAGTCGCTGAAAGCTGCAGCAGCTGTGGCTGGACTCTACCCTTCTGACCTGTTTACCGGACAGTAATTACATGGGAAGAGACGTCCGTCCAGCTCCTGCTGACCAGCTCCACTAATGAAGTGAAACACAGACAGAGAGGGCAGACAGGAAGACAGGATGGACAGAGACAGATAGACACATATATATAAACAAACAGATGGACGGATATATGGATAGATGGAAACAAAAATACATAATATCGGCTTCCTTCTGCTACAGATGCTGTGTATCGTTTGTGTGTGTCTGCATATGCCCGTGTGAACGTGTGCGTTCATGTACGTCCGGCACATACCTATATGCGCTTTGCTTTGCCGTTGCCTGTGGCAGGATAGGCCTGACTAGTGGATGAACAAGCCTCACAGCGTGTAAGCAATCCCATGCGCGAGTTTCCCTGACAAACCTATTGATTCTATGGATTTCCACCCAAAGTTGTGATAATGATACATCATGGGCGGCTTTGGCAGGACAGACTGCTGGGAGAAGAGGTGGCAAAGCAATTTGCAGCTGTAAAGACTAAAGGGGGGACTCTGATTACTAATACCCCAACGAAACAAAAAGAGAAGGAGAAATATATCCCTCCATGTCTCCGTCCATCCCTCTATCCCTCTATCCCTCTCTCCTTGGGTGTCTTGTTTCCTGGTGTGTCGATATGGATGTATGAATTTGTTACAGATGGATCCGGCACAATGGATTGGCTTTGCTGCTTTGTTAAGGATAAGGGGTGCGCAGGCATCATAGACTTTGCTGTGTTTAGCTTGTGTGCAGCAAGAACGGAGCTCACAGATAAACCCGGTGTACGTATGTGTGCCGTTTTTCTTTGCCAGGCTCAGAGCATCTTATCTCAGCGGCTGAATCCCGAGGTGTTTTGTATTATTAAAACTATATTTCATTTTCTGGCTGAAAGGTATTTTAAATAAATGTACGAGATCTTCTTTTCACGCTACACTGCTGTAAAGTACCGCTCTTCAACTGTAAGATTTAACGGTGCATACTTTGATGAGTTTTAGATTTCAGAGTGATGCAACACGTTCAGTGTAGCAAAGCGCGCTCCTTAAGGATATTAGGATGAAGGTTTCCAGGTATTACACAATGTGAGCTGCAAGTTTAAGGTCCATTTCATGTATTTCATGTTTGTATCTCAGTAGGCTGGCACGTATAAAACAGAGGCAGTTGTTCTTCAGTCAGCGCAGGTTATTTCGAGTTTATAATTTCATTCTGGGAAAAACCTTATAGTATCGAACATAATCCCCCTGAGTGAAAGCATACCCGAACGACTTTTAATTCAGAGTTCCTGAACAAAAATAACTATCTTTTAAGCCTCTTAAAAATGCTGAAAAATTAGATTTGTGATGCGCCGGTGCAAAAACACAAGTTTGCATGAAAGGCAATAATTTATGGCCCATATTTCACTCTGATTAAAAACCTAAGCAGCGATTATAGTGACTACTCAGCAATCTTCTCTGACATCAAGGCATGTTTTTTCCTCATTCTAATCCACTACATTATAATTATTCAGTCATTTCAACTTTCATAAGGGAAAAATAATCATCTTTTGGTTATGCAAATGATTGGGCCGCTGAAAAGGCCTTCCTTGGCAGATGGCTGGTATTTAAAATGGGGTATGTGGTCATTTGGGTATTTCTGTCCTAAGATAGATCTTTGATTTAATGAAAAAGGGGCATAGGCTCATTCGGAGGAATATACAATACAATTACTTTATAACAACATCTATGATTATAGTAAGTACATTGTGTCTGTGTGTGCATCCATGTGGCTGTAAAGTTCTGCTACATTTGATTCAACACTTGGTGACCCACATACACATGCTTAATCACAATTTGCTCAGTATCTGATTGCAATTATTGATGTACCTTGTTGTTCATTAATCCTAAATTACTTCTGCATTGTCATCTGCAATTTTATATAAATAATTGCTAGCTGTAACACAGCACATGTTTATCTTATTTCCAAATCATGAAACAAAATGGTTATAAATTAACAAGTAGATTGTTGTAAAGTGCAAACATTGTATCTGGTATTTAACTGTCTGATGCCGTCTTGTATAGCTGCATTTCCACTCTTTTATTTATGTCTCAGTCATAAAAGAACACACAGTCTCCAGCCCCTTTGTCTTTAAAAGAGAGTGTCTAGCTGCCAGTTGGTTATCCAATCCCCAGCCGTTACGGCCAAATCAGGATAATAACACCTCCCTTTAAACCAAATGACCGCAGCGTGGGACTGCCAGCTAAAATTAATTCCACCTCTGACCAGAGGCGAGAATACCCCACTGCTTAACCCCCTCCACACACCCACAAACACACACCCACACTTAAGCCCCTACACTCACACACACAAACACCTAAGCACTCACACTCACACACACGCACGCTGATGCATGCACACGTACTGAATATGGAGGAGTCCTTATTTGCTCTTGCTACTCACTATGCAGTCTTGATCAGAAGGCTGTCAGCAGGCTGTAGCATTTGGACAAACCACTGTGCAGTTAAGCAAAGATTTCCTTTTTGTTATCCGGCCCTGTAATCAAACACTGAACTTTGAAATTATGAAATAACAGAAAGTTACAAATTGCATGCAAATAAGGTAGACAGGCTAAATATGGGCCTCTTCATGTCTTTCAAGACAAACATCAAATGATCAAGACAAGTACAAAAAGAAAGGTATAGTTTGTCATCTTGATATGCCTTTAAATAGACTGTTTCACAGGGACATCACTTCACCAGATTGGAAACTTTTAATTGCCCAAAGACTTCCATATTTGAAAACTTTTAATACAATGCATCAACCGTATAAAATAATACTCAGTGAGAAGGTACTGTAGGCTGCAGCAGCTCAGCGCGTAGGCTTTTAAAATGTGTAAGTTTTGAATGGAACACTTGATACCACAGTATTAGCTCCCCTCTCAGCAATATTGATTTACAACATCGATATAGGCTGGCTCCCTCCTAATACATTTAAACTCTAAAAACAGCAATATGTCACAGCTACTTGACTGTGATTCTTCAAAATAAACACCATGTTCTAAAAATGCAGCGTGATGCGTGTCTGTTTAGAGCCTTGGGTTTTGTTTTATTCTGGCTGGTTGTTAAGTGACCTTTTGTTAACTCATATTTAAGTGACATTCGTTCTCCTGTCTTGGGGCACACTTTGTCTTTGTTACCAAGGGTCGCAGCTATTCAGATTCCCATGTTTTTCATGCTTTGCACAATCATCGAACCAATAGAGGCTCGGCCTGCTGCGGCCTTTAAGGTGTTTATGCGCAGACAGAGGTATCAAATGATCAAGATTCATTGCTGCTCATTTGTCTTCACAAAACTGTAGGAAAGAAGTCCAGCTGGAGCCAAATTTGATTCCGGGTCCAGTGATTTTCTGATGAAGATATAGAGGTGGTGAGTGGTCTGAGGTGACTTATAAGAACTAAACCTGTTTTATATACACAGGTCTATGTGTAATTAGACACAATAATTGTACTGAAAGGGCATGACTCACACTATGGGTGATGGTTAGATAGGATGTGAGCATGTCTGCTTGTGTGAGAACATGTGTGCGCCCCCCCATGTGTGTATGTGTTGTTTCTAGGGCAAGTCTAAACTCTGTCATGTTGATTAGCTGTAGGTGTTAACACACCAGATACTGCCTCATCTCATTCTGTTGCCGACTGATCAATGTCACTCTCTGTTGGGCTTCCTTCTCCTCTTCATCACTCCCTGCACTCTCTCTTTGTCTCTCCACTTTGCATTGGTTACATTAAGCCATTTGTTAAATTTTGTTTGTGTTATTTTGAATACTTTTTTTGAGTGATACCTCCTAAATGGGCTCTGAAGGTGTGTATGATTATTTTTGGTCCTGGTGTTGTGTTGAGATTTCCAGCTTGTTGCTAATTGTTCCCTTTCAGCTGCCACAGGGTTGGCGGCATCAACAGATTGTCGGCTCTCAGCTGCCAGCCTCCCACCAACTGCCTTTGTGCCTCTGCCACTTGACATCTCCATTCGCTGTGTGATGATGTAAATAATTACACTCAATTAGCACTTAATTAACAATGCTGAAACAAAAGGACAAGTCCCATGGCGCAACTCATCTCCTCTCTCTCTCTCCCTCTCTCCCCCTCCACACACACACACACACACATCAGGGAAAACAAAACATGTCAGCTTTTGACAATGTGCCATCTGTCCTCGAGCCAACAGATAGGCTTAGACACACGCACACACAGATACAGCCCCTCTGCGCCCATAAGACAAGCAGAAACACTAATCGGGTCCTTAGGCGAACATAATTACAGCTTGCCATGTTAATTACCTAACAATTAGCAGCCATCTCTTCCAATGGGCAATCAATGAATTAGCTTGTGAATCCCATGTTTGGCAGACAAGCCCTCCCAATCACTCACTTCTCCAACTTATTCTTTGACACTTTTGGTACATACAGTATCTTCTACAAAAAAAATAAGCACCTACACGGAAGAGAAAATAGGAATTAATTCACACGTCCAATTAGCTTATCTTATATCCCAAGGTGGATTGTAAAACCGTTTTACACCTTTAGTAAGCAATGTGGTCAAGAATTTCATTTCTGCTTCTCCATATATGCACCCGATGCCCGAGGGCAGCAGTTTAAAATTCAATGTAAAACAGGCTGAGGGAAAAAAACGTTAAAAAATAATCACAATAGAGGAAATTGAACAAATTGGGTGTCTTGTATTGCTCTTTGTCTTTGTAATTCCCGCTTGTTATCGAATGAATAATGAGAAAATCTTGCTGCTGTGATGCCAAATATGAATCTTAATGCCAAATTTGATTGGAAACAAATTGGTGGAGCAGGTGCAGTCCTGAGACTAATGATCAATACAAAAAAACTCATATTTCATCATTTTTTAGAGGACCAAAAAAGCTATCAGTTTGAAAAATGTGCACCCTTTACCAGAGAAATCATCCATCACTGCTCCTATTGAATTTCCAATATTAAAACTCCAATATGGAAGTCATATAGGCTGATAACACAATCAGATTGAAAATTGAGAAAAATTCACCTCCTTCCGATAAATGTATATCACGGATTAGTGCACTTGGATGGTTGCTTCCTCTGAGGAAAAATAAATGAATGCGTTGACCTCTTGGAAGGTGAGCAAACGTTGTGCTTTCTCTTGTTGCATTCAAGCCAAGTGGAGCAGCAACAGTACAACTAAAAACACCGCCACGCACCATCAAGCTCCTATAGGTGCAAACCAACAGCACATTTATAGAAGCCCGCATTATTTGATGTATATAATGAAATTGCGCCTCTTTCTCTCGCCCTTATAGAATGTTTTATTCCTCTCATTACTCTTCATATTGCAGTGGATATTACGCTGATATCAGAGAGGTACAGATTGGCCTTTAGCTTCTTTTATTACTGAAATCTGAGGCCACATGCGTAGGTAATTCATTCACCTTGATTGCCTTGTGTTCTTTTTATACGTCAGTAGAATATGCCTCTGCCTGCCTGCTGTGGCAGCTGCTGGGGGCATATTATACGCCATGGAAATCAAGGTGTGATTGGCATATACGTTTCTACCCATGCTAATAAATTAACAACATTAGACGACAGTCCAAAACGTAAACGCATTCTTTCTCCCGCTCTAAGCATCACCATCACAGACCACAGTGGCCATGCTAGTGCAAGCCACAGACAGCTCTCTAATAGGCCCGGCTGTCTCCTTCTTAATTTGCTGAAATTGCAAAATCAATAGGTGTAGTCGTAGACGCCCGCTCCCTGTTTTAGTGGGAAAAGATAAAGTCTATGGGAAGGCAATCTTCACTTTCAATTTGCTCCCTGTTCAGCATCAGGGCCGAAGTGCTTATCACTCTACTTAAAGAGACCCTATGCCTGTCTCTGGTGGAGAGTACTGGTGGACAGGCAAGGGTTCATTAGGTGTACTGGAAAGCTTGGAAAACACACTCACACATCACTCTGCTGATCTGTACAGCCCAAATATTATTAGCAGTATTAAATATATGCGCATTTGTTTCATTTTCTAAACTAGACCGCTCCTTCTGTGTCATTTTTCTTGTAAGAAGATTTTGGATTAAACTTCTTCTTCTCTCCTATCAACACAGCAGCCCCACCTACAGCTATAGCTCGCTAGATGTGAAAACTTTAATGCTTAGTATCTCGAGACTCTTTATGAACTCAGGGAGGGGTCTTCTAATTCCAAGCTCACAGGGATTATGTGACAACATCTTGGCTAAATCCTTTCCTCTAAAATCTGTCGCTATAAGTCACTGGAATTGTAGATTTTCATAAGAGAGCAGTCCCTAAATTCAGAGACAGAGTAACCACCTGCACATCTGGGCGGGTGTAACATGGACGACTGGTTTTATGCATGTGAATACATCAGAGTGGGCATTTATTTTAGGTGTGTGTGTGTGTGTGTGTGTGTGTGTGTGTGTGTGTGTGTGTGTGTGTGTGTGTGTGTGTGTGTGTGTGTGTGTGTGTTCCAAGCAGCTCTTGTCAGTAGGATCTTTTGTCTCAGCGAGGCTGGTCGTCCTTTCCTAATCTCCCCTTGATGCTGCATTTACCCATAATCCTTTCTTTCATTAACTGCCCTCCGCGTACAGCGCCACCTTTATTGCAGTCTTTCACTTTCTAATTGCAAAGAGACAAGAGCAGGGGGAGGTGAGAGAGGCTGAGTGGGTGGTGGGTGCATTCAGAGCATCTGCACGAGAACTTGTTGTTTGTGGAGGCCAGACCATAATCGAGGGGAGAGGGAAGGACAGAGGGTGGGGTTGGCTTTGTGCTTGATTGCAGAAATAATTTCACATGTTGTAGGAAAGAGCTTAAAGAAAAAAAAATGTTAATCTGGATATTAAGAACATTATATGTCCGGGTTAAAGGGGTCACAGCCGTGCCTGCTCTTGGCAGGAAATCCATAGAAATTAGAAACAGGGTTTTGATGATGAAGATGAGCCAGGAGGAGGGAGGGAGGGGGAGGTTAATGTGTGTTCCACCATTATAAGTACAATCGTACAAATTCGTGGATTTTCTAATTACTTTGTGACTTCAAAACATTTTTCAAATCGTGCCATATTGTAATGCAATAAGCAGATTTAGCAGCAGAGAGGAGGAGAGACAGAGGGAGAGAAGGAGAGGGGAGGGAATAGAAAATGTTTCCAAAACATCCACCGGTGGGTTGCATTTAAAAAAATGTTGTTTTTATGTTGTTAGCACGAAGCAACAAAAAAACAGAAAAGAGGGAGGGCGGAAGGGAGAAATAAGGGAGGGGAGAGGTTCAATTTTGAAAACATTCGTACCGATGCATATTTATGACCCTGCGTCATAAATGCACTTTATGATAAGGCAAATAATTCACACAGCGCAACGCAGACATCACTTTAACATATTCTATAAGCAGAGTTAAAGACCGCCTTGTTTGCCATTTCCTATTTCACAATAACCCCTCCAAACAATAGCCCCCCTCTCCCTCTCTCTCCTCCCCACCTGCTCCCCCCCAGCCCTCTCTCTCTCTCTCCACCAATGAGCGCCGGCTTCAGTGAGGCCCTATACTCGGTTACACACTGGCCCCTATTGGTCGTCTTACCACTTGGCCACATCTAAAAGGGATGCATGCAAATAGGCAGAATTGCATTTATACAAATGTTCAAGCAATTGTTTTTTTTTAATATTTCATAAAAGATTAAGCTTCATTTATCTAACATGTATTGTATGTTTAGATTTTTTTTAAATCCTTGAAAGAAAATAAAGGACAAAATGAATGAAAATATGACATAAATGGTATAAATAAAATACTATTGAAATCTTAAATGTAATGTTTATATCATTTAAACTGTACATTAATTATAATAATAAATGATGTCTGAAATGATTGCATAGTTTTCATATTGATTTTCTCATAGTGTCATTTGCTCTTTTTTTCAGCCAGACATAAATATTTGCTCAGGTCTGAGGGAATGGATATCACTGTCAGAAACATGGAAATTGATCTCAACAGTAATATCCCTCAATTAATGTTGGGAGTTCTCTTTTTCCAGGGAGGAACAGTGCGTCAGTACATTTCTGCAGCTAAATACATGATTATACTTAAGCCCCTGTAGTTAGGTGTGCCCAATTTCCACACACTAACACAGAAGGAACACAAGGTCACACACTGAGAGAGTCAGGCAGAAAGGGCCAGAAACGGAGGACAGAGTGAAAGACGAAGTACCGAATATAGAAGGAAGGTGTGTCATGGCCACATTTTTGTTAGAGACTGGGGAAGAAAAGCGATTTTCCAAACTGGATAACGGATAACCTCTGTGTAGCTGATGTCATTTATAAAGTGAGGAGTGATCACGAAATGACAAAATGTTCTCTTGTATTTGGTGATGTACTCGTATTAAACCCAAACATCCAGATTCAGGAAGTGGAAGAAAACTAATTGAAATTTGACAGAGTGCAAAATTGCAAAGAAAAATAATATTGAACTATTTTTATCATAATTCGTTTGTCATAAAGAACAAACTGAACAAAATGTCCGGCCAAAATGTTCTCTGGTTTCATCCTCTCAAATCTAATATATGATTATCCCTCATTTATCATTGTAAATTGATATCTTTGTGTTTTGGACCTTTAGCTGACATTTGAAGACGTCACCTTGGGTCCTGGGAAGTTGCAATGGGCAGTTTTTCAATATCAATGTTTTTGACACTACATACACTGAATGATTAATCCAATCATTTTGCAGATGAATTGATTTTGGAAGTGTTTGTGAGTTGCAACTTCAAACTTAAAAGCATGGGAGCAAGAGCAATATAACAATATCTATTGTAATGTGATAAAAATGTAAATGAATGTCATAACTGTGACTTAAATTTCCAGCATCAGTTTGATAAAGCACGTTGATTTGATATGCCTTTAAATACACTTGATTAAATGGAAAGCTCAACTCTTAGATTGTTTTTTAATTCAATTCCCAGAAAATATAATACTACACCATAATAAATATCCACATCAATATTTGAAATGTAGTGGATATGTATGCTACTGTGCTAAAAACAGTTTTGTAAGTCAAGAAAACCAAAAGGATTTGTAACTTTTTCCTTCTTCCAATTCCAAAAATACTTTGTGGAGTAAAAGGAATTTCAAAATCATTCTGTATAGAAGAATAGTCACCCCTATTCATTCCACTAAAACACATTTCTTTCAGCTCTGTAGTATTTTCACATCAGTTTGTGGACATAGTTTGATCCATTAATCTTTCCAAAGTACAACCACAATAATCCAAAAAAGATCCAGAATCACATTTTCTTTTAAGACGTCTGATATTTAACTGTTGCATTATAAGACCTGACTGTGGCGTTGGAAGGCAGTTGTAAAGCAACTTAGAAATGCAACAAATCCATGCTGAAGTTGTCATAAAGGCCTTTTTTTATATGCACCGCAGTGAGATTGCATCTGTCACCACACACTCAGACGGCACATGCACATTCATCCTCAGCTCCTCACACTGAACAAAAACACCAAATGTATACATCAATACAGCCATATATTTTGTTTGCTCTGACAGCTTTTCAACAGTTACTCTTCCCTATGCAAATGAGCCGACTCTCCCACTCCCAATCGTGGTGAAGTGATATGAGCCGCTGAATATAAATGATTAGGAATGATTGATAGACCCTCCCACTCGCCGCCCTCCACAGACAGATAGAAATTCAGACAGACATATGCATCTCTCTCGCTCCTTCCTCACATTTACTCTCTGTCTCTCTGACTCTGTCTCACCCCCTCATTGCTAAAACCACTCTTTCACAGTTATGCAAATAAATAAAAAAAGTGAATTGTCTACAAGTTTAAAAAAAAAAAAACTTTACAATGCTTTATCTGAGCCAGGAAAAAAGTCAATAATCATCTTATGTTCTTAATACCGACCTCAAGTTAGGTTCCAACTAAAACTAAAATAACTATGCTTTCTTTGCTTTATTTAGAATATTATTAAAATATAATTCACGATAGAAGGTGCCAGAAAGAACAAAGATATTTCGAGTAGCTTCTAGAGAAGTTGAACGTCAACTAAACTACAGGACATGACCAATATATATGAATAAATCAACTCAATGGACCATGAGAGTTTTCAATAAGTCACTGCAGCCATTTTAAATCCCTCAAGGTGTCAACTCCCTATCACGTCGAGCCCTAACGTTTGGCAAGTAACTGCTGAAAAATCCATCTAACTGCTCCTGCAACACCCCGACTGACAGCACAGCTCTCCTCACTCAGTGCATTAAAATGTGACTGCAGGTGAACCGTACCTGTGCATGCACTTACCGGGAACAAACCGGCAAGCAATGAAGAAATGAGAGCCGTACTCAAGAGGGCCAAACTCGAGCAGGGGCCTCTTTAAAAACAGACACAAGATTTAGAGAGTTTACAATCAGAAAATACCAAAACCACAAGACTGAAAATACACAACGCTGTGGACAATGCAATGTGAGAAAATAATAAGAGATAAGACTATATGGAACAACGGCATGCCTACGCAGACAAACACCAAATATCTACAAAAGAACGTATTTACCCGACTGTTTCCATCCGTTCCCTTTCCCAAATGCCCGACTGGCCAGGTGTGTGTGTATGTCAGTGTGTGTGTGAGCTACTGTTGGAGGGGTCTGTGTGTGATTTCTTTCAGACAGGAGACTGGAAATGGGGTAGAAGCCATTACACTGGGAGAATCACCCAGAGCACCCCGAAATGAGGGGCAGGGGCCTGTCAGCACGCATGGATGTGTGTGTGCGGTGTGTGTGTGTGAAGGCAGGGTCCAGCCGGTGACCTTCTTCCAATGAGCCCCCCATGATTTATTTACTGTGCCCTTATCCAACCTCTCGCAGCACACACACACACACACACACACACACACAC
The DNA here is from genome assembly GCF_902827165.1 of Trematomus bernacchii. Lineage (NCBI taxonomy): Eukaryota > Metazoa > Chordata > Actinopteri > Perciformes > Nototheniidae > Trematomus > Trematomus bernacchii. The sequence continues at coordinate 4,208,532 of NW_022987616.1, read as the reverse complement.
ACACACACTCGGGGAAAAACACATGATTTCTAGTATTTCAGTGATAAGGTGGAATCTGCAAATGTGGCTTTTTTCCACTCGGGACAGAACAGGCAGGAGAAAATGGTGTTTGGTGCGGGAGAACACATCTGTCACCCTATCTCTTACTGCAGTAGCATCTTATTTTCCCCTCCATTTCTCTGCTCTCTCCTCATTTTAGCTCCTTCTCCAGAGCCGATGTCTGCCCCTCACCCTTATTCTCCCATCCTCACCCTCCCTGCCTTCCCCGCTCACATGTTTGCACCGCCCAGAGTGGAGGGTGTCGATGCCATATCCTGCTCTCACTTTCTCTCACTCTTTCCTTCTTCTTTTCCCTTTTTCTCTCTCATTCATTTGTTTCCTGTCTCCCTCACTTTCCCTCTCTCTGTGTCTCTCTGCGAGGGGGGTGGGGTTTAGCTGTCGTGGAGCGAGATGAATTTCTGATTGCTGTCGGGGAGCAGCGAGCGCTCTCATTGGTCAGAATAAGCTGGGGAGGAGAGGCAAAGGCTGCAGAGAAGAAAAAAAAAAACGACAATTTTTTTTTTCATTGGCTGCATATGACCATAATTGCACCCCTCCCTTTTTCTCCCCCTCCGTTTCCCTCTCTCAGCAGAGCAGCAGCAGGCTATAATTTGAACCACCGGAGCCAATTATGCAGATTAGCTTGCCCCAGGTTGACCAATGACCTTCTCCCCCCCGTTTACATTTGTTTACAATATGCAAATTACCGCCAAGTTCAAAAACTCGCTAGAGGGTGTCAAAACACCTTTAGACTAACATCGTATCGCCACAAAAATGCCTCACCCGCTGCCAGCTCCCCCACGCTCACACACACACGTGAGTGAACATGCAAATGAAACACAAACAACTTAGCAGGAGATGCTGTTTGATGAAGTGTTTTGGGGCGATTTGTACAATGAGGACTTCTTAATATTGCAGGGTTTTGAGTTTACACACTTTTCTCTTGTTATCCTTCCTACTTTCTTCCTCTCTACATCCTCTCCTCATTTCCCCACTCTTGCCTTCTCTCACCCTTGCTTCTCATTTGAATCCCTCCTTCCTCCGCCCCCCCCCCCCACCACCACCTCCTCCCCCGTTGGTACAGAGATGGAAGCTGGTCTGTCTAATTAGCTGTATGGTTTACCTTGGCTCAGTGGGGCCTGGCTGCCTTAGCCGGGTTTAAACAGGGAGATGGACGGACTGAAACGCTGAAACCCTAGACTGTAATTAGAGACAGGCGCACTGAGGGCACACCAATGCTGACACAGAGCCTCTGTTCCCCCACACACACACACACACTACAGAACGCTTGGGAGGCACACAAGCTTGTGGCAAACATTCACACAAAATGCATGAAAACAAAAAGGTGCAAGTACCATCCATCTAGGCACGAATAAAAACACACATACACATGCAGAGAGTTAGCATGCACTTCTGCCAACAAACAGCAGTGTCTCTGTGTCCCTGATGCACACACACACACTGTACTGGATGGTCCTAAATATACATGAGTGCTCCCATTTGGTTCCATCTCTCTTATTCCAAGTCATATTTTTGCGGTTTATTCTACTGTGTTCCAGCAAGATGTCCCCAAACACAGCACCAATTATGTCTTTTCCCCTCACCTCATCTATTCCAGCCTGCTTTCTACCATCCGTTCCTTTTTTAACACTCGTTTGCTCCCCTCTTCCCCCTCCCCATCTTGTCCTGTGATTTATTACTTCTTTCTTCTGATTTTAATTCCCCCTCTCTCCGTTACGATTGTACACTCTGTGGTAGGGCCTATTTCTATTTTCCTGCAGTACAGATTAAAAAGGCACACCACTGCAAATCGGCCAAAGACACCACACAGAGCCGATACCGCACACATGAGCGAGCACGCACGTCTGCAGCTGGTCTGATTGCTCTGGAAGTGTTGTGTTTATTCCCCTCAAAGTTAACTTCATCAAAACAAGGAACAAAGAGACAGAGCCAATCAATGAAATTCATTAATGAAAACTGAAATGCATTTTATTCTTTTCTAATTACACGCATTGTAGCTCATAATTGAGCGGGGTGTATCAGACTTGAGATTACTTCACACTCGTGCGTGTGGCTCTGTGTGTGTGTGTGTGTATGCGTTATTGTGTGTGCAAAAGAGTGAGAGAAAGACAGGCATACAAAGAGAAAGAGATGAGTGTGAAGAAAAACAGTGATATCAAGAGAGGACAGAGGGAGGAGGGAAATGAGACAGACAGAGAAATATGAACCAATGGATTGTATCGTATGTGTTCTTTCTGGTATTATACTGCCCCCCTCTGTTTGTGCACAGAACAACATCTTCTGTCAGCTGGAGAGTGTGTGATGAGACCTTCTGTCCCACATCCTTTCAACAACCAGCATTCACACAAACTGAACAGGCACACTGCATCAAAACGCCATGTAGAACTTTGATATGAGTTCATAGTGTGACAGTATAAACTACATTTGGGTGAGTTTATTGACTTCCCAAGGGAGACATCTTGGCAGAAAGCTCAAAAGGGAAGACGGAGTCATCACGGAGGAAAATGTGTGAAGACAAAGCAAGAATTGATTAGATTTTCTTTTTTTTTTCTATACTTACTTTCGTTTGATCTGTCTAGAAATGTGGTGCTTTGTCATGAATTCATGTCAGCACAACAACCCTGCTGTTACGTTTCATTGCTAAATTGTGATTGTTGTTCCTGAGATTAAAGTGGACCGTTCTAAAGAGAGCATGTACTTACAGGTGTCATATTGTTTTAATGTGTTGTGACAACTGCAAGGCACTGTCATCCACATCGTGCATTCAGGAGGCACAGACACCTCTGTTCTTTTGGAAATCGCTCACCCCCAATCAAACTATGATGATGATTAAAGAAAGGTAGATGTGCTGTGTGTGTTTACGTGTGTGTGTGTGTGTGTTTGTGTTTGTATGTGTGTGTGTACTGTTTGCCATCTGGCCCTAACTGCCCCACGATAACAAATGTTCCAGCTTTCTGATTGGGCAATTAAAAGCAGCAGGGGCATTGTGTTGACGGGTGAGAGTGTGACATCCATCATCTGAAACAATCAGCCCCGACCAAGTAGTGTTGTGTGTATGTGTGTGTGTGTATGCATGTGCGTGCATGTGCGTGCGTGTGCGTGTGTGTGTGCTGTAGGCTCTTCAAACTACCTCCAGCCCCCTGTGTCTTTATAATAACGCCATGAAATCAAACACACAACTCCTTATTCCCAGGTGATGCACAGTAGCCAGTGGCATCCAAAAAGAAAAGAAAGAATCAATAATGACCAAACCAGGAAATCTTTCAAGCGGGGTTTGAACAGACGGAGAAACTCATGGAAAAGCATGACTACGTGACGACTAAGGGTAACGTAACGGGCTGCAGTTGAACCTAAATGGGCAGGAGAGCCAATGTTGGAGTCGTCAAGTTTAAACCTGGTCAACTTTTTTTTTTTGTACTGCCCTCTGTGTTGAAGTTTCAATTTGTTTGACCTCTGACCACACCCAGCAGGAGTACTTGTACATCACTGCAGTTAGGGGAGAAATCAAACCATGGCGAGTCAGCAAAAAAAAGAAAATTCAGGGCGTATTAAAAAGGCACCCTTTACCTTTGGTCACTTCCCACGCATTAAATGCTGCTCATGATGCACATTTTCTGGACATAAAAGTGTTTTCACCATCATTAAAATCCTAATAGCAGCAATCAGGAAGGCAATCACAAGGAAATGGTGCAAAGAGGACCCCCCCCCCCAAACTATTAAATGCTGACTGGATATTGTTGAAGATATGTATGATGTGTAAAAACTTGAGAATGTTCTGAGGATCAAACTATTAGCGTTTCATGAAGAATGGACTGCTTGTAAAACACATCAGAAAGACAATACTAGAACTTTATATAGATAAAGAATAGCTTGTACCCAAACATCGTACAAATCACTGACACAAATGTCTATGTTTGTTCCGTTCTAACTAAATGAAAACTAATACAAATCGAGTGCACTTGATGACGGTACCAACTGAGGTATAAAAAACAAACCATCACTGAGAGCTGATGTGTACTTATTATAGAAATGGTATGAAGGAAAGTACTCCTAGAGACACGAACAGAAATAACTCGTATAAGCCAATATTACTAATTTGACAAGTTCTATGTGTCTCTTTGGTATGCAAAAGATGTACTATATTTAAAGAAAACTTTCAACGCATATCCAAGAAGGACTTGTACTTTATGCGCTGCAGAAATGAAGCTCAGTATCAAAGTGGAGCCTTAGTCTTAGCTGTTGATTGTCTAAGAGCATAATTAATACAGCAACTAATCCAACATGCCATCTAGCCAACCCAGAAATGTCCAATCATATTTACTGCTTCAGCCGGGGTTTGAAGCCGCTCAAAGCCCACAGCTGAGGAGCTTTGAGACCACTAATCATGACACCATTAGCTAAGAAAACACTGGGAATTAGTCCGATGAGGAAAAGTTGTGCCTTTTCCACAGAGCTTTTGTTTAGTTAATTCCCTGTTGACAGCCAAGTGCCTGGAGAAAACTTCCTTGAGAGGAAAAGATTACTTTTATCCCTAATTAAAGCAGCTTATTTGCATAGCTCACCAAGTCATAATATATGCTAATGTGCATTTACATTGGAGAGCGCTGCGTAGGCAGTTAATGTGGCCTAAATATGTCCATAAATATTATTTTCTAATGTTATTTTAAGACTTATCATGCATCTTTCATACATTTCTTATGTTTACTGTTTCTCCTCATGGTGTTCTAAGTCTCTTGCTCAGTTTCACTGAAGTATAGATTACTTACAGCAAGTCAAATGACATCTGCAATCAGAACATAACTCAAAACACGGCTGACATCATTGATGTTTTAGGTCTGTGGTGGATGTGGTTTGGGCAAAATGTAAATGTTGTTGAGTGTTTGACATGAGGACCAGATAGTCAGGCCAATATGATGTGTGTGTGTGTGTGTGTGTGTGTGTGTGTGTGTGTGTGTGTGTGTGTGTGTGTGTGTGTGTGTGTGTGTGTGTTTGCGTGTGGGAGTGTGTGTTTACTTTGCCAGTAGACCATGCAGCAGACCAATCAACCACTGAGGAGGAAAGTTCGAATGATACCATGAAATGAGAGGAAGAATATTCCAAATGTGTTTTCGGTGCATCTTTCATGGACTGCCAAAGGGAAAGAACAAAATACTAATGATTGAAGACGGCAGCCATCGAGTAGTTCGGACCTGCCTCATGTCAGCAGGTACTGTGTGGTTTCTGTGCGGAGAAAGAAAACACTTGATATCCACCAGCTTAAAAGGAGGCCAATCAAGCTTATTAGTGGAAATTAGGGATGTCACAAGAACTGATACTTTTGTACGATGCCAAAAATCATGAGCACATGATACTCGTTTTTCTTCCAAAGCAGTGCTGTCGTCAGGGCTTGAGACTAGCAGAGTCCCAGAGTCTGATAGAGAACGTGTTTAGGATGCAGAGAGTTGCATTTCTTTGAATTAAGGTTATTTTATTCGGGTCAAAATGAAACGGGGGTAATTTATAACACTATCATTATGTGCTTACACTACTTGGAGAGGTTTAAGGCCTCAGAATGAACCCATCTAGATTACATTTCAAATGTCAATTTATCATATACCGGATTTCACAAATTATAATAAACAAGGCCCAAAAACTAGAGCAGTAACAGGTCAAACTGCTAACTAATACATGAGTGACAAACTGATGTGAAACACTCGTGAATATTAAGAAGGAACTTCAAGTAAAAGGTGCCCATTTCCAAAGAAGTTCACTTATCAGTGATAAGGACTGCAGTGCATAATGTAGTACATCAGGCAAACCAAATTGATAGAACAAGGTGAAAAATACATAAGAAAATAGATTGAATTTTATAAGAAAAATGGGGGGCACAGAATTGCGGGTTGTTTATACTAATTGACTCATTCTATTCATTCCTATGTCTCGATTCCAGCTGAAGTGAAGTGGATGCTCGCTCTCTGGTCATTTGCAAACCTCACTTATCTTTCCATGAGTGATTTCATTTGGCTTTGAGTGGTTTTGAGAGGAGAATAACACCAGATGAGGCCAACTTAAAAACCAGGTATCTCAGCATTTCCTGTCCTCCTTATGGATATTAAGTATTGTGATCTCAAACGAGCAAGGCTCTCATCAGCTATTGCAAATGATAAAAAGCTGGGGCATTCTACACAAAGAAAGAGAAGAAGAGAGATCGAGATGGGGAGAGCACCAAATGCGGTACATGAAAACAATAAGCACTTTCCTCTCAATCTGAGGCAGTGTTGGAGAGGTTTTCTGGTAATTGGCTTTGCCTAAAAGATGGGGAGATGGAAGAATGCGGCAAAGATGATGGAGAAAGAAGAACAGGCCTTCATTTTACAGAAGATGGGACCGCAGCACTAGAGAAACAGCCTACCGTTTTCCCCTCAAGTGCTCTCCCGTTTGATTACCCCTCCTGCCCTCCCCTCCACTCCACTTCTCTTCCTGCCTGCCTACGAGCAGTGATTTGTGTGCCTTCCTGTAGCATTTTGGTTTGAACATCACAGAGGGCAATGTGCATGAATCTGTGTATGCACATGTCCATAACGACAACATATGCGTGCACTCGTGCCTGTGAATGCCTACACAGGCGTGTGTAGAAACTTTTCTGTTTTCACCCATGTAACCGAGGAGACCATATTCCATCTGCAAAACACACAGCAGCACCACCGAGTGACTCACCCCTTTCATCTGCTTCCACTGCTCTCCGTTACTCCAGCTTCCACGCCTTCCCTAATGGATTTTCAAATGCAGGTACACGATTTCTTTCAAGACTTGACAGGCATTTTCCTTTGTGTTTAGAGATGGGGATCAGGCACTCAGTGGTTCGCTGGTGATGGTGTTGTCGAAAGATTCTGCATACAGAGTAGAAACATTTTCCCTAAACTTGTTTGAAAAGGCCAAATGTGAGACTCACATTTTCACATCTGGCCAAACAAAGGAAATAAAAAGCAACTCTGAAATACTCTTCTCTCTTTTTTGTAAGTGCAGTTTTTGTTTGTTTTTGGGCGATAGTCTTGTATTAAACCGTAGACATGCGTGTCCGACGCTACTGGAGGATTATTGTTAAGAATGTTTGGTCGGTTCTGAGTCGTCAGCTCAAAATTGATTTGCTCAAAATATAAATACAAAAAATTGTAAAAGCACAGATCTGCTGAAAGTGTATTAAGAATAAAGATATGGATGTTATGTTGGTATAAAACATTGGCTTTTTCACACATTCCTACATTTGACCAAAATGAAATCCATCATGCTTAAATCCCTCAGATTCAATGTGTGTGGTCATTTTGAAGATTCTCCTTCATCCACTCAGTGTTGCAGTGCTGTGCAGTAGACTCTGGACTATGCACAGACATCATTGACTGCACATGTATAGCATGAAGCCATTATGGTCGGCATCAGATAAGTGACAAGCTGACTTGAGGTGCCAAATTCATGTTATAACCTGGATGTAATTGACTGTGATTTCCAACTGCCCTCTCTGAGCCAGAGCGGGATGTCTCCTAATTAACTAGAGAGCGCTGACAGCCTGGTGCCACCTCCATTTGGTCCCCACTTGAAACGAGTGCCATGTCCTGAGGGTTCCTGTCAGACCCAGTGCTCTGTGAATGGTATGACATGTCCCTTCATGTCTTCATTCATCTCTCTCTCCATCTCACTCTCCCTTTCTCTCCCTCTTTCTGACAACTATTTTCTTCCAATCATGCTCAGGAAGAAAATGTAAGTGTGTTTGGCTGGAAGGAGGAAACAGATTGCCTGTACTGTACGTGTGTGTTTGATGAGAGAAAGAGAGAGAGAGAGAGATGTTCATAAGTCTGCCGTCTTATCCGTTTCTCTATACACTTCGCTTCATTATCTGCCTGGAGAGTGATGTCTTCCTAAACCAGCACCAGAGCCTGAGGGCTGCCACCACCTTCACACTGATTGCAGCACACACACACACACACACACACATCAGCTACGTCATTAATTACACACACACACAAATGATGACAATTAATACGTTGAGAGTTCTAAACCCTCACAGACAAAAATAAGAAGAAACAACACTGTACGTTTGGTGAACACATTCGGACTACTAAAGGACAAAAACAAGGATCTGTCGCCCTAGTACAAGGCCCATAATGGAGACAGAAAAAAGAAATATGAAGAAAATGTTCACTATGTACAGTGGAGCAGCCATCCAGCAGATGGGAGCGTGTCACTAATGAAATAGCTAGATTGGTAAAACCCCATTAATTGTGCTGAGGGCGATGAGGTTTAATTGAGAACAAGGCCGGGTCACTCGGAGAAGGGAAAAAGATTACAGTGAGATAGACAGTGTTCTGGCTCATTTAAAGGGCAAGTCCAACCTTGCACAGTATTGACGTAATTCAGCTGTTGGATTAATACCTTTAAAGCTTCCAAAGCCTTTTAAATTCCTAATCTCTGCCAGTTTAATAAATTCTACTTCAGGAAATAAAAGCGACCCAGTAGCAATAATGAACTGCACGCTAGCTAACCTGAGTTGCACCTTGTTAGATCTAATGCTAGTGGACTACACAGTATATTTAAGATTTCAGTTGTTTAGCCAAATCCAAAAGGTGAACAATGTAAAGCCTACAAAGGGGTAGATCTGAAGAAAATCAGACCCGATACAAATTGTGAAGCAGGCAGTATTTATGAATGAACAATTAGTCTAATAAGAAGCCAAACAGTGACACGCAGGAATAGCATGCAAAACAGAGCCGGAGACTATCTGGATTTATTGAACAGTCTGTCATTGAACGCAATGCCATCCCCCTGAACTGATTGCATCGATAAAATAACCTATTTGTGTTTAATAGAGTTAAGCTGTAACAAAAACAATTTCCCAATTTGGGATCAATAAAGTACGATCTATCTATCTATCTAAATATAAATAAGGTGATATGTATCAAAATTGAGTCATCATCTGTTACTAAATATAGTCATTATCTGTCTTAAGTTTCAGTCTCTTGTATCTTGTGTCACCTCTCCTTTTGAATAAAAGCCACCGCACCACTTTAAAGTTTTTTATTCATGTTTGAATTTAACTTAAAAATGTTTTTAAACATGGACAACCTATAATTCTAACCACTTTTGTGACACATAGTAAACTGACTTAAATTTGGCGGAAAGACTTTTGTCCTTTTCTGACAACTGACTCTTGAAGTCCCCTCAATTACCCTTCACTAAACCTGGATTTACAGAAAGACATTTGTCACAAAACTGCAAAAACATCGCTCCAGAGCAGAAGTATTAAGTGTGTTTTGCTAAATCTCTGTGCCACACTGCAGGATCTGTCTGGTAGTTTGAGGTGCATCACAATCAGCCTAATTGGACAGGTGTTTGCGAGCCATTATGATACTAAACCGTTGTGTCAGTAGAAGAGCCCCAAAACAGCACGATACCCCCCCAAAACCTGCTGAAGGATTAGCTGCGTGGTTAAGATGGGAGAGGAGGCTTTTACGTGTCAGGGTTGAAAGAAATTAAGATGGGGTAAGAGAGAAACAGAGAGAAGGCGAGGGAGGGAGATTAAAGAAGAGCAGCACTCTCAGTGTGTGGTAAGCCACAGTCAGCTCTTGTCAGCCACCCCTGGTGGGAGTATGTACCCCACACAGAGAAACAGAGACAGGCATTAACACTCCACTCAACCTCAAACAACCCATTCATCTAGAGGAGAAAAATATATTAAAAAGGCATATACTGAAAACAACTGACACTTGCTTCATTTTGCGTTTGTATCTAATCAAATATACGATGCAAAATAGCTTAACTGTATATTTGAAACAGAAAAATATCTTTGGTATTGATTCATTTGTAGATTACTTTTTCAATGTATTGTTTCATAGTCAGTTAAAAATAGGAAAAAAAAGGTTTCGTCAATGAGTTGCTTTTGTTGTTAGTTTTTACAACTTTGAGGTTCCATTATCCAGTAAAAACGTTTAATTGAATAAAAGGTTATGAATATTAAACTAATAACAAAAAACGCCTTGTGATTTATTAGACCCTACAAGGGAGGCCCTTACAATACAAGTTAAGGGGAGTCAACCTAGGGGGGTTAAAGGTCAAACTGGAAGACAGACATTTCCTCAGAGGGCTTATAAACTGATCAGTAACACACTTATCTAAAGACACACACACACACACACACACACACACACACACACACACACACACACACACACTAGCACATATCTTCACCTATTATTGGATGAGGCACACACGCCTGGAGTGAGGCACTCAATGAATAGATCCTTATTGATTTCACTGTAGGGCCAATTCAGCCTCTCAACAACTCGCATGCCACATTTCTGCTACAAGCAACTAATCCGTACCGTGAAACACACACACACACACACACTCTCTCTCTCTCTCTCTCTCTCTCTCTCGCCCCACCACTCCAAGCTCTCCTAAATGACCTCATGAAGTAGGGTGAGGCTCTTCACACATCTAGCAACAGTGGTGAAAACAGAGCAAAATATCCCCTCATTGATCGGTTGACGGCACCCAAAGGTTAACAAGGCAGCGTTCTCTGCAGGCTGAATGGCCAGAGGAAGGTCCTGTTGGCAACCGCTGAGCTGGTGAGAAACTCTCAGTACTTGAATGAGATGAGCTAATAGCTGGTGAGCAATTTCAAGCATTAGAGAGGAGAGTATTTTCCTTCTTTCCCCTTTGTCTAGCTCTAGTTTGTTTGCTAAATCGCTCCCAGCTTTTGCCTTTGTCGAGTTTAACTCAGATGAATGATCTTCTTTAACCCAATGCATATGAATATTAAATAGAGAGCTTTATTCAGATAATAATCTCCTGTGTTACCTGTGAATCACAGGTTTTTTTCCTGTTCACGGCCCCTTTACCAGACCTACAATATTGTTGCCTATTTGAATTTGTTAAAATTGACTAAACTCTTGCCAGATTCATCTCGTTTGCTCATTACGGAAACACAAGGTGTGAACATGATCTACACTGTAATGAAGTTTACAGGCATAGTATTAGTGTCGCCTTTATATCATTTTCTACAAGGATTACATCTCTTCTTTGCAAATCAACTTCAGTTAACATAATAAAGTTATATAATAAATAACCCTTATGTTAGACACAAACTAGGGAAAGACATCCCAAAAGGTTACCACTGTGTATGAACATTGATAATCAAACTTAGCCACCATGTAGTATTTGAATTCATCTCAGTGTTTCTGTCATTGGAAGCTCTGCTGCTACCGAATATGTACCAAAAAAGAACAATGTCAGTTGCAGCGAATAATTGGGTTGTACGTTACTTCACTGACTTTGTGAGAAATTATATGTTGATTAAAGCTGATTACAGCTCTATCGGCTCACGATGCATTTTTAGTGAAGGTGTAATCTTGCCATAGTTTCGGAATGAGCAAGGTGTAATCACGCGCCCTGCAAGCCGCTTTTGTTCAGATTTTGGCAGATGAACATTTGACATCTAATTCACCATTTCTTTTTCAAGGATTTACATTTTATGGATTCCCAGGATATATTCCTTTCTTTGTGTGCGCGTGTGCGAGTACATGCCAGGGCATCTGTGCATTGTGTGTGTTTGCATGTATGTGTGTCACTAGGGTAATTAGGAATAGGAGGAAGGGAGAGATCAAAGCAGGCACTTTACACTCTCCATTTCAGTTCTGATGTGAGAGTGTGTGTCAGCGTGCAAGTGTGTGTGCGTGTGTGATGATCTCCTCCAAGCTTTGATGCAGTAAGCTCCGCCGGTTAATGTACTACGGATAAAAATACTACACCATGTAATCTGGCATTTATCCCTCGAGAGCAGAAGCCCAAAATGTGACACATGTCAAGAGGAAAGAGGTAGGGAAAGGGGAAAAGAAGAACAAGCGGGGGGAGAAGAGGAGGAGTAACCGAGGTAAGAGACTGCATTTCTTCTTCTTGTGCTCCGAGATGATTCAAAGATTGACAGAGATTCTTAACTGCGCGGAACATTTTCTATTAATTATTACAATTAATTCAGCACAGTAAAGTACAAAGCTACGACAGATACCCAGTTCCTCAGAGATGCATTAAAAGTTGCTTTTAGAGTCTGCAGAGTTATTGCAACACATCACAGGCAGCAAAGAGGCCCCATATTTAGTTGGATGTACTTTATGTCTTAATAGAAAAGATTTTGAATAAATGTGACATGAATGTCAACGTGGTTTTATATGTGTGGACAACAATCGAAGTTAGGCGTGGCCTTAGTGTTGTACACACATCCAATTAACTCAAAACAAGATGACATCAGTTTCATAACCTATTTGTGAATAAAAAGCCACCAAGCACATGTTGCAAAGTTGAATGGGACTTATGCAATAAACTACCATTTTAAAAAGACACCACTCAAAAGGAGCTAGCATTCAGAAATACAAAGATAAACATATAAAAAGTGTACTTTTCTGCTTCCATTTTCTTCATGTCTCCATTTCAAAATGACATTTAGAGGCAATAACATCACAGATTGCTCCACTGGCCTGTGTCTTCTGTAAGTCATGATGGATGACCTTACAGGGAAGGCCTGGGTTTATGCAGCCTGATATTGCATAAACAGCTCTAATGCACAATACAGTGTAAAACTGAATACTGGCTTTGCAGTGTCGACCATATCCTACTGCTTTCTGTGGCAAGATAATACCATACAACAATACATGGTATTATTTGTAGATTACCCCAATACAATTTAGCCCAATGTGTAAAAGGGAGAAAAAACATATGGAGAGATTTAAAGAAAACTTAATGATAGCATATAGAAAACTACCATTTCTGCAATGCTACCCTGCACTGTCCAACACCAGGGCCCTAGACCTTTGAAAGGATCAATGTAATGCATGGGCCCTCCAAATAAGCACAGTAGCCACATTTAGGTGAATCTGGCTCATTGACTAATATAAATGTAGGAAAATGTAACAAGATATAACATTTATTAAGATGCATTATTTAAGTACTGGTCAGAATCTGAAGAAAATAACCTGAAAACATGCTGCTGTCAACATGTATGTTTAGAAAGCAGAATCCTACAGGAGAAACAACATCAACAGGAGAAAGGAGCTCACTGTACTTGCACTGAAAAGCCATTACAGCACAAGAATGCACATTCAATCCAATGATCCTCAAGCAGAGAAAAGCCATGTGTCAAAAACTGGATCATGATAGCTCGTTTCAGAAAAACGAAGAGGGCAAGAGGAAATTACAAAACAAGCAACGTGAACACAATAACAATAACACATTGCACGAGCAGTCCACCTCGGGACTATTTGTAGTCAGCAACACAGCAAAATAAAGCCATACAAAAATAAATTAGGCAGTTCCTTACCTTTTTAGAAGTCATGTTCTCTGGGTGTTCTCAGCAGCAGGATATTCCTCAGGTCCGTCAATCCACCTCTCGTAGCTTCTCCAAAAAGTGACGCCAACAATGTTTTGAAGTCCGTCTTCCTGCGTGGTTCTTGCTGAAACCTCAAACATCCAGTCTGTTTTATAAACGTTCGCTTGTGTCCCATTTTATGGCCTTCTTCTGCTTTTTCTGTGTCCTTTATTAGCTCCTTTAGCATGATATTGTTTGGTATGGTTATCCATGAACGGCCTGACTGTGACCCCCGGCATGACCCTAAACTACTTCCTCTTCTTCTTCTTCTTCTTCTTCTTCTTCTTCTCCTTTAAATTGTTGTGTAAAAAATAAAACGAAATGTATTTAAAAAGTATACGTTTGTTAAATACGGAAGGAAATCATCTAGCTAAGAAAAGCCTGAGAAATGCAGCCTTGATTAATTAATTACCTACACCTGTGCGTTTTGATATGACGTCATGTCTGAAAATGGCTGGTGCATGCAGTCAAACGAAGTAAACCCAAAGTAAATTACAAACATTAGCAAATAAAGGTATGTTCTGGTTTTACCCAGATGGAAAGTTATTGGCCATCGACTATTTAAAGCTTAAGGGCCCCCTAGCAAAAAATGATTTTTTTTTTTTATCTCAGTACACCGTTTTTTATCTCAGTACACCGTCGCTGTGATAAGTATGTTTAATTAATTTTGTTAATATGCCTAGATTGCCTACTCTCAAAGTCATGTATTATATTATTGAGTCAATCATATAATACATTAACCGTGCTTTACCTGAACCTCATCATGACACTAGAGAGGACGGTAGGATTGTAATTTCCCGTGTTCAGTGAATGCAACAGAGGCAAGGCACCAGACCAACCAGAGAGTTGAATGGAAATAAACATCTGTCTTATTGGCTGACAGGTATCCTGTGAGCTGTGACAATTAGTCGATTCACTAGTGACAATGTTTAAAATAAACTGTCAGTCTCAGACTCAGAGTTTTTGAAGATGGACATAAAAACATTTGTTCTTAAAAAAGACGACAATTCTCAAGTGGTGGTTCACACAACAACCCCAGAGCCAGCATTGAGCCAGGAGAAATTACAGCTGCGTTGACGTTACTTTGAATCGCGGGGGTAAGCAGTGGATAGAGCCTTGGGGTGTTTCTCAATCGCGAGTACGCTTGCTTGGTAGCACATGTCTGCCGAGCATCTTGCTTCAGAAGCGAGTCAAGAATACTTCCTGGCATTCGGAAAACGAAGTGTGGAACAGGCTAGCAAGTGTGCAGGTGTGCGTCATATGAGAGGCCCCGCCTTACATCTTCCGCCACAGATTTGGGGAAATTGGTCCGTGCGCAAAGCATTGTGGGGATTTTAAGACCGCGAAGTCTACTCATGTGCAGACTCGATATTTCTCCAAACGGAGTACGCCGGGCTCGGTAGATTTCCAAGTATACTAGAGATTGGAACAGTACTTCGGCGGCACTCGATGACGTAGTATGCTTGAAATAGTGGCTCTGAAGCAGCTTTACTCGCGATTGAGAAACACCCTTGGTGTTCGGATCAGGGGGTCACAGGTTCAAACCCCACTGCAGTCAGCATGTCGTTGTGTCCCTGGGCAAGACACTTCACCCCAAATTGCTCCTGTGGGGATTGCCCACAGTATTGAGTATGTAAGTCGCTTTGGATAAAAGCGTCTAACAAGTAACATGTACAGTAATGTAATGTAATGTAATGTAATGTAATGTAAGCTAAACCGTTAGAAAGTAGCTATAGCTAGCCAGATATATTAAATAAACACTTTGTCATAGAATCTAAATGTAATGTTTTTTAGCGTTACCTGGTGATTTCAAAGAAAGCTCTCTGGGAAATGTTGACTTACTGTTCGACATGAAGCTAGAAGCTACCTTACAGTACACAGTTGATCCTGAGTCCTGTCAGTTAAAGTGTTTCATAGTTAGCTTAGCTAAGCATCAACCTAGCACTGAAATATATGGATGTTATGTGACAGTATTTCTGAGAAAAAGTCAGCTGAAATGGTGGCATAGTTGCCACTGCTTTACGTGTCTACAGCATGTTTGAACGTATTTGCAGCAGTAAATGTGGCTGTTTGGCCACTGACGTTGCCATAACAACACCTGAATGTAAATGTGCAACCTCTTTTTGTGACAGATCTTTGCATGAAATTATAATTCTTCTGAATGATATTCCTATTGACAGCTAGTTTTTATGTGAACATTATGAGATGGACAGCCAGAGAGAATAAATGAAAAACAGTTATGAAATACTATATGACAAAACAAGAATACAGTTTAAAAGGGGAGTGATTTGTAAAATATCCATAAAGAAAAATCTGTTTACAGTTCTGTTTCATATGGGTGTTGAGAGATGTATCCATAGATCTCTTAATTTTGTGCACCAGATTGATGCTTTTAACTTCAATATTAAAAAAATAAATCTTCCCGGGGGAGCATGCCCCCGGACCCCCCTAGAGGATGTTAGGTCCACGGTGTTTACATGCTTATTTATACAATATGTGTGCTTATGCTAACATCATAAGACAAAAGTTGGTTCCGTGTTGTGTGAAGTGAGAACGCGCTAGAGTGAGGGGGGCCCCCAAGCCAAAGCTCGCTTAGGGGCCCCAAAAGTCTAGGGCCGGCCCTGGCCATATTAGTAAGCTAACGGTAGCTAATTAAAAAGCATTAGCTAACTTAGCACAAAGACTGGAAGAGCCACTATCATTTTAAATGAAGCCACACAAAAGTAAACAGACAGAATAATGTGTTTTATGCTACAAAGACATAACTTTATTTCTATGAGGTAGTGTTAATCTACCCAGCATTTTCTATTTAGTTTTTATAATCTCATTCTAGCAACACCAGACATGAGATTTTAGAGAATAAGCTCAATTGAAAATATTTGGTATTTCTATTCAGAAAATGTATTTACCCTAGCAAGGTGATGTTTTTTTTACTTTTACTTCAAGTATTTGAAAACATTTTTCACCTAACCTGACAAAAACATCTTAGCAATGTTATTTGTACACATTGCCCTCAAGTCAACAGCAAGTATTACATCAAATGCAAAGCAGATGACAGTCTTGCTGAATAGATATGCTCATTCAGCTGCGCAGAATAGGCAGGATCACGTTGTAAAATGGTGGCAGGCGAATAAATGAGCATGGAAGGAAGTCTATCTACCTGAGATAGAAAGGACCTGTGCTAATGAAGAGAGAAAATGAGTGAACGAGTGTGTGAGCGAGCGAGACAGCCAGTGTGTGGGTGTTTGAGGAAGCAAGTGTGTGACTGAGCGAACAAGTGAGGCAGACTGAGGCTCTACAGAGCTACCTATCAGGGATGGGAGAAGAAGATAGTTAGGCGTGAAGACCATACGTCAATGGGCCCTAATTGAGCACTTCTCCTTCGCTCTCCACTTGCTCCTGACACATCGCCCCGGGGCCTATTGGGAGAACGCCGGCTTCACGTCACGAAGAAAACCAGAGCGATGGATGATAAGGGGAGCAGAGGATGGTGCTCGTCGTTTCTCCTTCCCTGAGTTCTCGCCCCAGTCTTGTGACTTCACGTTGATGTTTCTCCAACTTTTAAAGACCTAAAACTAAGCTTTCTTTTAAACATCGCAATTAGCTGTGGCCTGAAGGCTCGGGTTGTGACCACAGAACTGCTCGATTAAACACCTGGACAGGAGAGTGGAAGGATGCTTCTCTTGAGCAAGGCACTAATCATGAAATTCTAGTAAAGTTGCCAATGGGAAACATAATCCAGAGGTGTGTCTCTGACCAAAATGTGTACCAAGGGATATTCATCTGTTACACATATGTGATTTACAAGTCAACCTCTAATAACAGTTGTCATCTTCCCAGTTACATATATTTTCCTTCTTGTGTTTCCAATTTTTATTATGAGGGTTGAGGTCTAATGCTCATGTCCAAATATTTCTTTGGGAGGTCTTTGCTGGTCGGACCACCAGTGAAGATAAATGTAGCCTTTAAACTCAATAATGTGCCATGACTTGTTTAAGTGCACCAAAATAGACTTTATTTGATTTTCCTACTTAAGGTCATGCAGCACTGACAAGATGACATGTCCAATGGATAAGGTAATACAGTATAACTACCACAAGAGCAAAGGTTGTTAAGACAGCACAAGTCTAATTTACCCAGTAACCAATCAGTTTTGTGCCAGTGTCAGTATTATTTTCCATATTACTGTTGGGCGTTTTACCCTAAGAAAAATATGGTTTATTTGACCCAGTGTTGGACATACAAACTCAAGTTTCATCTTAAACACATGATTAGTTTATGTTCAAAATTAAAAGTATGCACACAATATTATAAATCACTAACTTATTATTTAAATGTATAATCAGGTTGCAAATGGAAAATAATACTATTGGAGGTTTTTTCCACATGGGAAATGAGTCAAGTTAATCCAGCATTGCAATAAGAGTTCATTTAAACAACATTCAACTCTGCTGATCATGAGCAATATAACTTTGACATTAAAGCTAAAAACTCTGTTATATGTTTTAGGTTTAAAAGGCATCTAAAAAAGAGACATTTAATTTATTTATTTGATCATTTTCTCTTCAAATAAATGTAATAAACTGCTGCCATTTTGGGAGTATGGAATAAAAGCTTTGAAACACAACTGCTGAATACATCATAAAACAGATTTTGTCAGACCATTTGAGCAATGAGAAGCAGGTGGAGTGCAGAGTAAGGTTGAGAGGTGTGCAAACATACACACTCTCACACACAGACACACACATATACACACACACACATACACACACACACAAACTGCTGCTTTGTTCCCCCGGGTAGACCATGGAGCCGTCAAAACCACTCTGATTCTGAATTAGCTCTGATTGGCTGTCATTGCAGTGCGTCCCATACAGCTGAGACCACTCAAAACCACACACACACACACACACACACACACACACACAAACACAAACACACTTTTATGGTCTGGGCATCATGTTTCACTAAACTGCTGAGTTCTGTTTGCTGTAACTGGGGCTGTTTTAAGAGCTGTGGTTCAGTATAAATGTGTGTGTGTGTGTGTGTGTGTGTGTGTGTGTGTGTGTGTGTGTGTGTGTGTGTGTGTGTGTGTGTGTGTGTGTGTGTGTGTGTGTGTGTGTGTGTGTGTGTGTGTGTGTGTGTGTGTGTCTGTGTCTACATCTGTCTACATGACTGCACTAAATGCATGCATGTAATTATATTCATACTTTCAGGAGTGCAGGAGTATGTTGTACTGTATCATGCAAGCTTTGCATATTCTCTGAGGGCATTTTACGCTACAGAAATCTGGGGAAAAAGCTGCATATACATATTGTGAGATAATCCCTTGTGTCTTGTCTTGTTGTTCCATTCTTGGCCCCCTTGACCGAATCTAAAGCCCAGAGCTTTTACGATCATTTCCGTATCAAATAGATTGAGTGTGTCCCATATGACAGTGTGAGAAAATCCTGGTATTTGCAGAAATGAACAGCATCTGCACGTATGTGGTGTTGTGTTTTTTAAATGATCATACTATGATGCACTGATCCACTAAATCCCACTCATAATGGCAATAGAGAAATACTAAAAAATGCTCTGTACCAAAACCAAAGAATTCATAAGAAAAATCTTGGATCAGTTGTATAAACTTCTCAACAGAGAGTAAATGAAAACACTTGTTTTAACATTCTTTTCTTCTACTTAATTAGGAAATTGTGAAGGTTTTCCCATAAATGTCACTCTGATACCACAAGCATGCATTCTAAGTAATATGTGGTGCCAAAAACAGCACACCAGCCCACTTTCAAAGGGATGCCCCATCAGCAGGGGTTTACCGGTGTTGCTACCTCAGTTTAGATTGGATCCAACAGGCCTTCTCCTCTGGTTACAAATATGCATTGATAAGCATCATTCCTGTACTTAAATTGAAGTTGGTGGAAGCAGCAAGAATAAGCAGAAGAGAAAACAGGAAAGCTGGATTCCAGCTTCAGAGGCCTCAGGATCAGGTTTCTCTGCAAAAAGCAGCACATTTATATATTTATCCAAAGAATGTGGTTAAGAACAGGAAGCAGAATTCTCTCAGAAAGAGACACAATTGAATGCATTTTTACTTGCCCCGTTTTGTCACTTGCATATTAAATGTCCTTTTTCTTTCTATGTCTTTATTATGTGTTACATCTGACAAAAAAGCCTTTGAATCTTTACATTTAAACATGTAGTTACATGCAGAAACACACATTAATGCACATGAGGTTGCATGTAATGTGTGTGTGTGTGTGTGTGTGTGTGTGTGTGTGTGTGTGTGTGTGTGTGTGTGTGTGTGTGTGTGTGTGTGTGTGTGTGTGTGTGTGTGTGTGTGTGTGTGTGTGTGTGCGTGCGTGCGTGCGTGCGTGCGTGCGTGCGTGGTTGGGTGTGTGTGTGTGTGTGTGCCTGTAAGAGAAACTTCCCTTTTTGCACAGTGTGTCTCTCTTTTTATCGGTGATGCATGACTACCCTCTAGTGGTGATATACAATACTTTTATGCAATAATTATAATAAAATATACTGTGAACTTGGCATCTACCGGTAGATACGGCACATTATTCCACCTTATTGTGTTCCTCCTCACAATCCTTCCAACATCTATTACCACAGACTACTGATAAAATGTCTGAGACTGGAAATGTACCCATGTGTTTTTATCATTTTTGGTAGTTTAAAAGATCAGCCTTAATGGTTGCTTTTAGAATACTTCTAGACAGAATTATGATTTAAGCAAACATTCACGTCTTGGTTGGCACTTCACGATATTTTGCAACCCTGAGAACTAAAGTTGAGTCGAGTGCCAACATCAACATATCATCCATGTATATCACAGAGCTGAAGCAGTAATGAAAACAGAAAAGAGTCCCCATGGTGAACATGATGAACCAAAGTAAATGGTTTAAACAGGCGAACCGGGGACAATGGAACATTTCTATTAAAGCCCTGGGAAATTGTAAGGGAATGTGGGAACATTTGCTTATTTTTTGTCGGTTGCACTGATTAAAGCCGTGGCTAACATACATAGAATTAGCAGCTGTACCATGGGAATACATTGTTAGCCCCAATTAGCCTTGGAGGATATAAAAGGGCAAACTAGTTGTGTCTTTATGGCGCTGAAGCCGAACACTCCCAGTGTTTCTCCTTTGTTGTTTGGTCACAAAATATAGACTTAACTAAAAATATACATAGAAGAGGTCAGTGGGCACAGTGTAAGCTTGGACAGACAACTTTAAACAAAGCCTACCCAAGGTGCCAATTGTCGTTCAAACAACTCAACCAGAGCCACATTAGCATCAAAATAAAAGGTGTTTAAAAATAATTTCCAAAAATTCTATAAACACTCAAACACAACATATCCAAACAACACAACTAAAATTAATATATTGTTTTAATCAAGAATTATAGGAAATGACAACAACAAAAAACAGCAATCACTATGAACTAGTTCAAGCTGTATTTAGTAACAGGGACAGTATGTGCCATCAAAGGCAGGCAGGCACATGAAGGCATGAATGGTATTCTATTCTCAAGAGATCTTTTTTACTGGAGTATTCCGTTTTAAGAAGCAATGCTTTAAAATACCACCAGGGGTCACTATTGCTACAGTTTAAAAATACAAAATGTACACTTTGTTTCACTTTTCAATAACCATGTTTCTATAACATTTAATGATTTAGATCCTTATGATGAAAATAAATGTCCCATACATGGTCTAATCTCATGTTATTTCATTGTTTTCTAAAGCAAGTTTTAAAATCCTGATTTATTTGATGCATGTACATTCTCCCTCAATAGCTCTCTACATTTTGATGGAATCAAAAGGCACAGATACTGGCACATAGTTACCATATTGTGTTTCAGTAATGACTTTGACTGTGTTGTTATTGCATAGTTTTTCAGCCAGTCAGTTACATAAGGAACCAGGCAACCACTTCCTCTCCCTCACATGTCCTCTCTACTCTTTGGATTAACCACATTCACACACTCAATCATTCAACCTACTCCAAACAGCAGTGCTTCGTGTGTTTTTAATAGATTATCAGTTGAAAAATGTTCCTGCTTTGAAATGAATGTGGTCTCTGTTAATCAGTTATGGGTGATATGGTCACATGATTTAAACACTGGCTTCCTTGTTTTCAGTGGGAATTTTTGGTGTTAATGTCACATGAACGTTATGAATTTCCATACTGGATATGCTGCTTTCATTTTCCCACCCTAAAAGCAGAAACATATACATGTTATATTACTGTTTTTATTAAAATGTAATACATTTCAAACATATTCTGGCATATTAAACAAAAGCCATATTACCATCATATCATCCGGCTCTTTACTTAGAAAACCCAGCTAACAAACTATGTAAAACCTGCAAATTTGAATGTGAAAGCTGATACAAGTGTCTTGTGGTTTCTTTCAACTCACCATTGTGAGATTAAAACATCATAAAACTACCCTTTGATAAATGAATACAGAGCTAAAACGAAACATCTGTTCACCACCTGTAAAGGCATAGTTCCTGCTTCAGAAAGATGGGTGGGTTCATTGTAAGTGAAACCCTTCCCTTTTGTTTGTCATTCACATTGAACTAGCTTCCTCATCTTGATGGCACTCCCCTTACTGACCCTGCCACTGGGTTGTGTACAAAAGGAAGTCAACTGACGTGTAGGATTCTTATCAGTGACGGTACAGATTAACAGCAGACGGAAATATACAAAATCTTGTTCTACATTGAAAGGAGACCATCCTGTCCGTTTTCTACAAGAACAGAGGCAACAAACAGAAACTCTGAGAAGTTTACGCGCTACAGGAGGCAAGTTTGGACACGTTTTGTTTCCTGGGACGTCTGTTTACTCTGAGGATCTGCCTGAAGAAGTCTGTCATTGTGAGAGCTTTTATACGTTTGTTTGAGGACTTGTTAGTTGTAGGTAAACTTCAAGTGTGTCAAGTTTCACACTGGACACTCAGGACTCTCAGGACACTCAGCATTGTCACTCTCTCACCACTAGAGGGCCCTGTATGACAATTTACAGGAAGTATATATAGTTATTGCTCTAATCTCGAAAGAAGAAATTATGATTTAATTGGCCAATAATTAAGTCCTTCTTGTTTTATTACATATATGTGTTTTTTGTTTGTGTTTCATATAAATTAGGTCTAAAGGTAGGATAATGCCCTACAAATTACAAGAGCTAATATAACTATATTGTTGACAGAAAACACAGCAATACACTTTCAATTAACAAGTCATACAATTGTTTTAAAAAACGTGAGAGCATACAAGTGTGTACAAATTAGTATGACTAATTATTGACGAGTTGTTGCTAACCTGATCCGGTGACGTGAACAAGGAAGCTGCTCCCAGGTAAATAAAACCTGCTCTTTGTTAGGAACACCTTTGACTTGCAAAGTGTAAAGAAAGGGCTGTTCGAGAGCCGATGAGTGTACAGGACTCAACTTCAGGGGTAGCAACATGCTGAGAAAACTCTTTAAAGTCCTGTGCTTCTTTGCTTTTTTCACTCTGGCATGTTTTATGGTGCTTCTATACTTTAGAAACGACAGCACTTTAACTCATTTTATAAAATCGTACGATAAAGTGAAGGAAAACAAGACAGTTCCTCAATGGACCAACGAACCAAAGAATGGATCCCTTAATCTCACCCAAGAAAAGACAGTGATGGCACCCACTCCAAGGAAGCCTTTGGAACCTTGCCCTAACACCCCCCCGCATCTTGTGGGTCCCCTCGTGGTGGAGTTTAATAGCAAAAGATCTTTGGATGATATGAAAAAGGAGATGGGTCCCACTCTGAAGGAGGGAGGACGATACAAGCCTCCAGACTGCATCGCCCTGCAGAAGGTATGAGAATAAATGGAGAGACAAATGAACACATATTGGATCAGTTTTCTGTATTATTAGATACTTGGAATCTATTTTCAAAAAAAGAGGTGCCAAAACTTAATTGAAGTGTGTAATATACATCATATTTATGTGAGAATTCTGACTAAAACACCAACTTGTATGTCCTTACTTTCACTAAGGTGATGCCTATCATTTTGGGGCATTCCAAGTATTTTCTTGTTATGTTAATGTGCTAAAATATGTTTATTTTTAAGCGTCACTTTAACTAGACCTATAGCTGTTTAGAATCAAGTAACTGTTTACCTGTTATTTATTTTATTTTTTTATTTGTATTTTCTCTTTTTTTAATAAATACAAAAAATCATAATGAGATCAAAAGTAAAAAAATAAACATATGGGCTTCCTTACAAGTAGCAAACTCACTGCATTAAGCTGCATTATGTAAGATATGGTCAGAATCTAATCATGAAATGCTCAAAAAATGTTAAGTATTGTGTAAATGTCTCCTTAAATGAGCATGCTAGCCATCATGAGAGAATAAAGAAGAGCTGCCCCTTCTGAGGACTTTTCACAGTTTCATGATTGTGTATTGTATTAATCCATAGGGGCAAAAATGAGTGTAGCAACTCAAAATGAAGCAGATCAAACCCCTGGTACACATCTGTCATGTCAGTTGGTGCCGCCAGCTCGACGTATACATCTGAACTTCTGCCACGTAGAGCAGGATGTACGAGCAGCACGTATATGTACATAGACTGATTTTACAGACAATTATAAGTTTAAAGGTCACCTATTATGCAAAATCCACTTTTGCATGTCTTTTCTACATCAACATGTGTCCCCTCTGTGTAAAGAGACTCTGAAAGTTTTAGGAAAAAAGATTCGCTCTCTTTTATATATATATATATATATAAAAACCTGATTTTGGCCACTTCATAGATGTCATAACGATTTTTTGGCTTGTGTAACCATTAGCCAATCACCAACCAAGGTAGGCCTAACCCCCCACCGTATCACCTGAATCTCCTCCTAGAGCACCATTGTGTTCTTTTTAACCAAATCTCTCTCAGAGGGGCGTGGGGAGGGGCTCCTTATTTTCATCTAAAGTAACAGACAGAGAATCAGCACTTTTGAAACAGGGCCGAAACAGAGGGGATTATGGGTAATGCTGCAATGATCTGTTTGGTGTTTGGAGCCAAACACTTCAGAGACATGTTCTGTATATATCTGAGAACTATAATAATAATATATTGATGGAAAACAGTATAATAAGGGACCTTTAAGATAAGATTTCCCTACATTTATATTAATGCAAACTTCCTTATTTCACTTGTGTAGGTGGCCATCATCATTGCATTCAGAAATCGGCATGAGCACCTGAAGCACTGGCTGTTTTATCTCCATCCCATACTGATACGACAGCAGTTGGACTACACAGTGTATGTTATCAACCAGGACGGAGAGGGAGTGTTCAACCGGGCTAAACTGATGAATGCCGGCTATGTGGAAGCGCTGAAGGAATATGATTATGATTGCTTTGTCTTCTCTGACATAGATTTGGTTCCCATCGATGACCGTAACCTCTATAGATGTTTTGAAACTCCCCGACACTTGGCCGTAGCTATGGACAAATTTAATTTCAGGTTACCCTACAACACGTTCTTTGGCGGGGTTTCTTCATTGTCCAAGAAGCAATACTTGAAGATTAATGGCTTCCCAAACACCTACTGGGGCTGGGGGGGTGAGGACGATGACATCTATAAGAGAATTTACTACCGTGGGATGTCCATCTCTCGACCGGACTCTGTGTTGGGAAAGTACAAGATGATCAAACATCAGAGAGACTTGCACAATGAGGTTAATCCAAAGAATCCGGGTAAACTGAGCCAAACTTTTAGAAACATGGATAAAGATGGGCTTAATACCCTCAAATACACAGTCAAGGAGATTGTGAAGGATGTTCTGTACACATTTATCACTGTGGATATTGACGCTCCGCCAAGCTAAAGGAAGGAGGAACCTGCGAAACTGGAAATGCTGTTGACTTTTGAATCATGTGTGTGTGTGTGTGTGTGTGTGTGCGTGCGTGCGTGCGTGTGTGTGTGTGTACAATTTGCGTATGACAATCGTACTTTGAATAGAAAAATGTGAAGGTAATAGCCAGCATTGTTAAATGGTATATTGACAGTGGATTAAACCTAAGTAAATCGTTTTTTTAAGAAGAGTTGAACACAATATAACTTTTTTTATATATGTAGTATTTGGTATTGATGTTATAATGTGTGCAATCTTATTGTTTACAAATGGTATCAGAATGTAATTGTTATCGTCTTTTATCAGGTAAAATACAGTTTATCATATACTTCCTCTTTCACAAAGTAATGATAAAATAACCCACATTATACATTACTAATACTAAGTAAATAAAATGATCATGATATTGTTCGGTAAGAGTAAAAAACGATTAACTTAACTTTAATTTACTACCATTTTGACCTATATTAATGATGTACACTGTCACCTATTATGTGTTGACAAATGATCGGGTGAAGGGTCTTTTATTTATCATTCAACACAATACTTTCTAAATGGACGATTTTGTACTGAGACATTTATCTTAACTGTAGCAAACATTTGATTGTTTTTATACTTCAGTTTGCTGTGTAGTAGCATCCTGTGAATACTTGAAAGTGTGATGAAATCAAAAATGGGTAAATATATTTTATAGTGGTGGGGATGAACAGATTGATTTATCTTTATATTGGAAAGATGGGTTTACTGCTTTTTATTAATGGCATGTGATGATTGTGCCTTTGTCTTGTGAACTCTAGCAATGTTTTGGAAACTTTTATAAAGATTTTTAAAACAACTGTGAGGACATTTGTGGCCACTGAGCTTGCTTGTGAACATACATTGTGCTTGCAAGCCTAAATGTCACAAACAAGCATTGTTTATTACACCCTGTTCCTTATTCTCAGCAGGCAGAGTTGTATTCTTAAAAGAGAACAATTCGTCCCACTAACAATTTACAAATTCCTGCGTGTCACTTACAGTTTTGTTTTTTTAGAGAAGTGCATTTATTTATTTTCCGGGTTCATGTACTGTAAGGCTTCTTTTGTAATTGTGCTGGATCATATCCAGTAGCTTGCATGAGAAACACTGCTGTAGCCAAAGGGAAAGCATGGGAAGAATCAACAGAGTAAATTATAAGCAAACACCCTTACAGCCATTTTAAAAAGCACACTGCTCAAAGTGTGTAGTTTTTCCGCAGTTACTTATGATGTTCTTTTAGATGACTGAGACTTTGATATAACTTGAGATTAAATACATCAAAGTCACTCTTAGTGAAAAATAAAAATTACCCCACGATGAACTGAAACATTGGGTTCATTTCAGTCTCTAGAGCAAGTTTAATCAAAATGATCCTTTAAATTGTTGTTTATCCAATTTTGAAATGCTCTTTGAATTCATAGCATGCCTAATTGTTAAATAGTTTTCCTAATCTGAGCCCATTTTTAACGCAGAGCAGGCAGAGGGACACTTTTCTAAGGAATGCAGTTTGTGGCGAGTGATGTAAGAGAAGAAGGGCGAGGCAGTGACACATGGACAAAAGCATCTCAGTTAATGAAACTTGAGATATTAGCAGTGTTTGCTTTAGCCATGTGGCCCACACTATGTTTCAGTTTTCGCCCTCCAAGGAAAGAAGTTTCGGCACCAGTGAGAGAAGTTAAGTATTCATCTCTTCAGCCTAAAGAGCTGGAGTAACCTGTTTGAAACGTTGATATACTTTTTATTGAAGGGCAGATGCAAGACGTACACTGAACAAACATAATCGTTGACTTTAATTAAATGTATTATGTCAACAGATATACTTAATTGTATTAGGTTAGTTGAATCAATAATATAAAGTTGAACCTATTTTTTTATTTAAACTTAATATTGTTGGTTTCAACTAAGCTAATACAATTATGTGAAATGTGTTGACATTATATATTTAATGAAAGGTGCAGCACACACTTTGGAGCGCATGCACACTTGTTATGATGTTCATTATGTTGAGCTGTTTATAATAACATTCACATTTTCACTAAGGGAATTCATTTGGATTGTCAGGTTATGTAGCAGTTGTGTGTCTCACAAGGGTTTCAGCTAAAATGAAATGAAAATTCAATATTTAGTTCTAAAACAAAGCCATTGTCCTGTGTATCAGACCATTATCTAATTCCCCTGACCTTAAAACCCTTACAGGGAACTCCTGTCATCATTCATCTTAAAACTCATAATCAAATTCTTATTTTTGGTGCTCAAAAGGTCCAAAATGTGTCATTTCCTGGTGAACTAGTATAAACCAGTTGTAAATGTGTGACTGTGATGCAGCTTCACTCAGCAGCGTCACACTTTAATGCATGTATGAAATGTGTGCCAAACAGATCCGTCCTGTTGATGAATTATTGATAAGTGAAAGCATTGCACAACATTGCCCTGAGAGGAACTGTGGTATCAGATAGAGGACGAGGGGCTTCCCATGAGGATGCAGAGGTGAACTTTTCCATCAGAAATTAACCTGTTATGGATGTGTGCTAAAGGTCAGAGCACTGTATCGATGATTACATCTCAATCACTGCATTTCTCCTTGCTTCTGGTGGTGGTTCATTAAAGGTTGTGCTAAATTAATGCGTGTCTCTGAGTACAGTAGATGTGGGTTTCAACATGTAGGTTAGTGTGTGTGTTTTTCTGTATACATATTTTACTGCACCAGTTCAACTTCAATCATGTCTCACACACACTGTATCAGCAACCCCCCAAACACTCACCCATCCTCCTTCCTGCCCAGCCCCCTCTTTTCATTGGTTGACCTAGTGGTGTTACTATGGGAACGACTGTAGAGAGGCTGCCGTGAGAAATGTGGGGTACAGCTTTTGAATGGTACCGAGGGCTCCATCGCACACACACACACACACACACACACACACACACACACACACACACACACACACACACACACACACACACACACACACACACACACACACACACACACGTCATGGCAAGGAA
Organism: Trematomus bernacchii; assembly: GCF_902827165.1. Taxonomy (NCBI): domain Eukaryota; kingdom Metazoa; phylum Chordata; class Actinopteri; order Perciformes; family Nototheniidae; genus Trematomus; species Trematomus bernacchii. The sequence continues at coordinate 4,180,165 of NW_022987616.1, read as the reverse complement.
ACCCTTCATGATGTAATTCTTTTGTTATGTCAGTATGACCTTCACTCTACTCTTTCCATACCTCCATTTTTCTCCAACATAATTTTTTATTCAGCACATCCTTGCATAGAGGGATGATTAAGTATTTCTGAGAAGCTCAGTGTCTTTGTGGTTTATATTCATATAATCTTGTATACTATCAATCAATATCTACTGCTAAACTGTACTGAGTAGCTAAATAAAGTTACATTTAAAGAATAATATTTGTGTGCCTTTTAAGACACCCAAAGACAGTGCATAAAATAAATACTGGAAAGGTAAACACAGCAAAATAGGATGACATTTTCCATATTAACCACATGTATAATCACTCATACCTCGCACACTAAAGCCTTTGTAACTTTTTCTTTTTTCTTTCTTTCTTTATTCACTGAATGAATAGAGACATGACTTAATACATTGGGTGAAATGACAGGATGACAATACAGTTCAAATAAGACAAATGAATGAAAAGAAAAAGTAATTATTTGATTAGATTAGATATTAGGTGTGTGGTGTGTATACGATATTAGCAACGTTACAGGGAAATCGGTGATGCAGGGTACTGTGTGCGTAGTTGGGTGTGTATGTAGGCGCCACTTATTGGTTTCAAAGAAGAGAAAAGGAAAGAATAAATAGTTAATCTGATGATTCCTGTGGTCCAACAATGTAATGATATCTTGTGTTTGCTTTATTTATGAGTATGATTTTATGTATGTATTTCAAAGGGCGTATAAAAGGATATGGGTTCAATTTAAAGAAATACAAAGCTTGTTGAACGTCAGGGGGATATTATTATGAGTAATGATTCTAGGTAAGAAGCACAATTATAATACATATATAATAAGAACAGTAGTGACAAAATAATGACAGGATGGGACTGTAACTTTACAACACAGTCTAACGGCATTTCGTGTTATAGTCACGAAATGTATCTATTGATTCGTGTTCACCAACACGATTTCCCCATTGTTTTCGTGTCACAGAACGATTTCAAAGCAATGTAAATAATAACAAATTAGAAGGAAAAAGAGATTTAAAAAAATACATATTTCAGTATTCTGACACAGAACAATTTTAGAAGCAATGTATTTATATTGGTATGTTTCGTGCCTGCACCAAATAATAACAAATTAGAAGGAAAAAAATATTTAAAAAAATACAGATTTCAATATTCTGAGGCTCTGAGCCATTTCTTTTCCTCGCGGACGGCAAAAAAACTCCGACATTATACAATTTAAAATAAAAGGGTTAGGATTAGGCTTAGGGTAAGATATTGAGTAAGAAAATGTTTTTATGAACCACACAGCTTCCGGTCTTCCAAGACCCAACCGGACAAAAAGACGTGGTGCAGGCACGAAACATACTACTGTTAGAAATTAAAATCAATATTCAATGACGTAATTTAGTTCAAACGCACAGTAAGCTTTGTCGTAGCAGCTTTAAAATCAGCTGGGGTCTAGAGAGAATAATCAGTTAGGTGACAAACGTACAGCAACACAATGTTCGTATTGAAAGCAATAAGGATCTTTATATTTGCAAGTATGACGTCCCCTCCAAAGGAGGGCGTACTGTTCTGAGTGAAACAGGGTCTCTTTATGGGAGGACATCAAAGCAGATTTGCATTACAACAACATTCTGGGAGGCCAGCTGATACCCCCTCTGGCACTGTATGCAAAACCATCTCACCCTACAAGACAGTGAGATATACACAGACACAGTACGCAAAACCTCACCCCCTAAACGCGTCTGTTGATCACACATACATTTAAGGTTCACTCTGAGAGAGATGACCTAATCAGAGAAACTAAGACAATGAGAAAGAGGAGGGAAGTTCCTTCCTTACGTCACCGCCCGCCATTGATGAGGAGGAGTCACCACTGAGATATAGGGAGAGGTGACGGAGCTCTGGGGACACTTGGGTTGCATTCGAATAGTCCATTTAGCTTAGGAACCTTCCTAACGGAGTGAAATGACCCGGAAGTCCCTCAGTGGCAGCCATGATAAGTGCCGTTCGAATTCTCTAAATTAAAAGGAAAGGAGGTTTCAAACTTCCTTTATAACCTCCTTTAGCCTAGGAACCACTGGACCTCCCTAACCGAAAGGAGAGGAGAAAATGCTGCCCCACAATGCCTTGCGGCCGCAGCATTTGCCGTCACACAACAGTCGGCCGTTCACGGAAACAACCGATTATGAACGAGAAATGATATCATGAAAGTTACGGTGCTTATTAAGCATTTTAAAACGTATGTGGTAAGTTGCCAAAGTGCTTTGTTTTGAACGTTCATCAGTATTATAATCAAAAAGAGAAATATGAACGTTAGTTTTTACTGAAATGATCAAATAAAGTCAACATTTCACAGTCTTTACTGAGCTGTGTGGGGTTTGTTCAACTTTTAAAAGATGTTTGAATGGTGATATACACAGTGATAGATGTTAAGGACTAACGTTTATAATAAATACATTTGTATTGATTTTAAGATCTTTTCATACAATCATATGTATTGGGATCATTTGTATTAATGTGGACCGGAGGGAGAGGGTGACGAGCATAAGTTTCACTTTCCTTTTTTATTTCAATTCCAACTTTGGTCATGAAGAATATGTTTCTCTGTTGTCCCCGTTCATAAAGCATAAAACAACAGCATCAGAGCACGGTGCAGAGTCTCTAGATGAGTTTACAGTAGTCCCTCGTTCTTATTAAACATCCATGTTGTAGTCCGCTGTATAGAAAACTGTAGTTTCCATAGTTTCCCCACAGCAGCAGGCGCACATTTATGACCTCTGCTGGCGCATCATAAACACGTCGGATAGTGAAAGTGCAGTCGGATTCTCTAAAGTGCCGCAGTCTCTTCTCCTAAATCCTTTTGAATTCTCCTATCCACTATCCCTTAACCCCATGACGTTTCACTCCGAGGTCAAGGAATAGACGATAGGGTTAGAACTTAGGAGCTGTTTTTTTGGAGTATTCGAACGCAACCCTGTTCTTCTTCAAGACACTTCGCGCCGGAACCACAGCGAGAGGCAGAGCTGCAGCCGTCCTCTTCATCACCTTTGTCTGTTTCATTTACCACGCCATTTAATTAAAGTACCCAATTTGAACCTTTTCAGAGACGATTTAGGCCATTTAGTCTCTTTCTTTTAAACTTCTCTCCTGGACGCGAGACAAACAAATATTCTAATACAATAGAAATACATTACTTTTAAAATCGTTCTGTGTGACACGAAAGAAATGCGAAAATCGTGTTGGTGAACACGAATCAATAGATTAAATAAATGTTGTGACTATAACACGAAATGCCGTGAGACTGGGTTGAACTTTAAGAAGAAACAGCACATTCCTAGTCTTTAAAAATAAAAAGTTAAACTTATACTGTAAGCATAAATTCACCCTTTTTCCATTTCAGCTTTTCTGCTCTGGTGTGATAGCTGGGGGCTAATGTTAGCCAACGCTAGCTAATGTTAGCCAACGCTAGCTAATGTTAGCACATACTTACTAATGTTAGCAAACAAACAATTGCTGTAACTGACATTACTGAGTCAGGTAGCTGATATATGAGTGTGTTGCTATTACATGTGTTGCTATTACACTGCATTTTGCATACCATCATGCTGTTGTTGCCAATTGTGGGCGCTTTTCATCAAAATATATATTTACCAGCTAGATAAAAGATTTCTATAAAACCACTAAGGCCAGACAAACCCTCACACAACTCGCATTATAAATCTTGTTCTCCCACTTTCCCCCCTCATTTCTTTCTCACTCCCTCCCTTGTTCTGTCTTTCCAGTGTCTTGTATAACACCTTTTTTGTTCTGCACATGCTTAATCCTCCCCTTTACCAGATGTATGCACCCAGACAAACATGCACAGGCCGACACAAACATGGCTCACAATGATGATGACGGTCCACATCCAGCAGCAGCAGGAGATTAGTGATGAGATCAGCTGACACACACACACACACACACACACACACACACACACACACACACACACACACACACACACACACACACACACACACACACACACACACACACACACACACACACACACACCATTCTCACTGTCAGCAACACTAGCTTTCATCTGGTGGGCTGGAACAAGTGAGTGTTATGGTCTTACGTAAGGCTTTTACATCAACCTCAGCGTGCAGACACTGAGAGAGAGAGAGCTGTATTGAGAGGGAGGGGGGGTTTGCTGCACCATTACAAAGGGGATTCGCACTGCACCAAATTCTCCTCCCACTACAAATGCATGGGCACCCAAACCACAATAACATATAAGCTTATTTTAGCAATATGTGTATTCCTCAAAACAATGAGATCCCCCACCCCCCTTCATTTATATTCAGGACTCACAGGTGCAAAGGGTTCCACCATGCATCAGCTGCCTGTCTTTGTCATCATATTAGCTGTCTGTCTTTGTCCTATACATCTTTTCCCACTACAGACTAACAGCAGACAATGACACATCCATCAGGCTTTCATCTCAGCAAATCAATAAAGTGTATCGATAACGTATAACTCCCAAGCCAAGCAGCCCCTCTCTCCAAGTGTGACGCCACAACAAAAAATGGCACACGCTGCACAACAAAAGCGTCTCTGTTTCTCACCCTTTCTCCCACCCAAGCTACTCTGTGGGGATTTAAACCACCGGGATGTGGGGGGAGGAGAGATGGAGGATGGGGGTAGATGAGAGAGGGGCTCTATCTCTATCTGGTTTTGCTCTAATTATACAAAGCCTCTGACAAGTGTATGGATTCTTGTGTAAATGTGGTCAGAAAGAGGCAGAAGCTCGTCTGTCAGCGCAAACAATTTTATTCATTAAATAAGAAAAGTGGAAAGATTTCGCACTGTGTACAGACAGACGGTAACAAAAAGAAGGAAAACATAATGTGTTTTTTATCGCAGCGAATGACAACAGAAAGGATAACATGTTTAATCAGAAAGAAAAGAGTCAAATGGGAACAATTCAAGGAATAAGCAAGGTGGCAATATGGCAGCCTGTGTGGTAAATGTCATTGTCAGTTTGCATTGTCCCTGTGATACTTAGAAGTGTTGGCAAAACTAAATGTTTAACCTGTGATGATGACAAGTCCCTTAGTTCATAGCTCCCTCCTCTGTCTTTACTTGAAAAAACATTCATATAAATTGATTGGTGACAGTGGCATTAAGTTAAATTGCCCATTACATTGATTCCCTATTTCCATGTAATCATTCTTTTGTCAATCCGAAGAATGGCGAATTAAAGTGATTGCATACTTAATACAAATAGCAAACAACAAATTATAAGCAGGGTAAATATGAACTGACATGGTCTTTCTCTGCTGCCCAGATAACCTTTAGTCTGCCCTTTTTAACGGCGGGGAAACACACTTACTGCAGATCATGTTACCTCATGACCTCATACTGCACTACACCAGCAGGAGGATGAACGATATCTGAACCTGGAGCAGTGTTGTGGATCAATCAACACATCCCTACTGAGATGGAAAGCTAGCATGAACTGGAATAACCCTCAAGTGTCATTGGTGCCGTTGTGGTTAGCAGTAGAGAAACTTGCATGATCTCGAATGTCTTGCCCTACAAAAACCCCTCTCTTTAACTGAAGGGTAGGGAACACTCTGCCCCCTGTAACTTGTCTCACTGAATCACTGACAAAGGCCTTTTAGCACAGCAAAACACCCCCTCATTCTTAAAACAAGTGGCGCTTTGCGAGGCTCAACACGCGGTGGTTTGTATTCATTTTTCCGAGCACGGGGGTCTTAGAAAACAGTAAACTTCACCATTTGTCTTGCCCCCACAAAAGAGGGGCAAAGAGGAACACAGTCCAACAGAGGAAAATATATGCTGACCAATGATCTACAATGATGTCAAGCTACATTCACACACAGCTGCGTTAGTAGAACAGCCAGGAGAGGATGGGTGAAGGACTCTGAACCTGACTCAAATGTTTTTCTTTACTTCTTCTTTTCATACAGGAAACAGTCTATTTTAAATAAAAGCTTGCAGACATATTCTGTCTCCCTGAAACTGGCTGACAGAAAGTATTTCTTCCTGTAACCCACTCACATCATCCTGTACAGTGTGTTAGAAGAGAAAGCAGAGCATTAAGAAGCTGCCACAGTTTTAGATCTGAGCAGTATGACTTTTAGGAGAAACCTATAAAAAGAATATGAAATCAAGTGACGAAAGTACGAAGAAAAACAACTGGTTGTTTTTGCATGTGTCCTTAGAGAAGAAAGTCATCCAGTGTAGCTACAAATACAGTGCCAAGGTTGAACAGTGTGTGTACGGTCCTTCAGTGTTAGATGATGTTCCCTGACCTTTGTGCCTTGTGGGGCACTGCATGCGGAGAGGGATAGCAAATGTGTGTGTGCATGTGTTTGTTGAAGCATCAGTGCAATGGATCCCTCCAGGTCGAGTATTGCGATAGTGTTACAAGTTTCCTTATGTAAATCAACAGTTGTAAATCCCAGAGATTGAGGGTGTAAGTGAGATCCAGATGCAAGACTTAGTCCATCCACAATAATAATAATAATAATAATAAAAATACAAGTCAAAACTGAGGAGGTCTCCCATTCCAAAAAACACAGGATATCATGTGGCCTTCTGCAGGGCATGTTAAACAAATTGGGTTTTGTAGCTAGAAAGTAGGTAATTAATAAAACCAGATCTCAAAAAGAGCTTCTCCGAAAAGCAAAAAACAAAACAGCAAAACAAAAATGTCTGGGTTATTCCTGCCCATGGATATTGTTCAGTCTGTCCAAGACTATCAGAGGCTGTGAAATGCAGACTAGGGTATTTTTTTTAACGTTGGCTCTAATATCAAAGGATTAGGAGGTAATTTGTTACAGATTAGACAAGATGACAAACTCAGGAAAACCTTTGATTTGATTAGTTCCATATGAGCAATTATGCCATGTGGAATTCCATAATAAAATGTAAAAGATAAAAGGTGCTCTGCTTATTTTCTTTTCGTTTTGCAGAGTGCAGTTGAACTTTCAGCAGGTCAGGATTTTTTTCCAGGAAGTTACAAGGCATGTGTGTCTTTTGCGAGACCAGGATTGTCAAGAGTCAACCTCCAAAGTTCCAGTGAGGGCCGTGAAGTGTTAACCCAGCTTTTTGGAGTCTCCTCGTGACTTTCTCAAGTGAACAAAACCACTTATTCTCTCCTAACCCGTCATAAGCCAAAACACATAAAGAATGAGAGCTTTCAAGATTTGAGAGGAATTTACAGGCTGTTAACTCTACAGCTCAACATTTTTCTTGGTCTGGGGAAACCTTTGGCTCTGCATAAACAGCACAGAAGTGATGTACACTCAGGTCATCAAGTTAGTAGGTGAGAAAGCACCCATTCCACAAGAGCTACTTCTTGTTGGCGGCTCCCTTTGTGCTGCCAGGTTTGTTTCCAGAACGACGGACGGGCACCTTGGATACAGGGATCCTGGTGCGAGCCGGAGGGGCCTGGGTCTTTGGTGGAGGGGATTCAGCCTCTAGAACAGACGAGAGGGCTGACTGGCTTACTGAGTGGGGAGGCGGGGTCTGTCTGTTGCTCACTGGGATCTTGGATTCCCGAGGAAGGCTGGTGCTGCCTTTCATTGATTGGAAAGAGGAAGAGGAGGAGGATGAAGGAGGGGATGTTGGTGAGCTGGGGCTCAGTTTGTATTCCGTGGATGGAGAGGGAGTACTGTTTTGATCTTCATCCTCTCCTTCCTCTTCAGGGTCATTGTAGAAGTCGTACAGGTGGTCCCCAGAGCAACTGTCGCGTAACAGAGCAATCCTCTGGTTCCGCTGCAGCCCGCTCTCATCAGGTGTGGCTGTGGGCGTCGCTGAGGGTGTGTCCCAGTAACCCTCATCACTGAGAGGCTCTTTTTCACCGGGCGATGTGGGTAGGCGGCCATGTGTGTGAGGGAGAGGGGGTTTAGCTGCCCGGCCTCCTGCTGCACCCCCTACTGGAATCTTACTGAGGCCCAGTGCCTTCACCTGGGGGATCTTTCTGTCTGTGCTCCTGTGGGCTGAGGGGAGGTGACAGCTGGAGGGGGGACGGGGGGGATACGTGGAAGTAGGGGTGGAGGAGGAAGGTTGGTGTGATCGGGGCAAAGCGGGGGAGTTGTCACCTGTGGAGGGAAGCATGTGCCAGAGCCCCTGCATGTCGGCATCATCCACTCCTTCTGGACTTGCCATTTCTTCCCCCCCGCCCATGTAGGCCACCACGCCGCTGCCGGCTGGGTGCTGCTGAGGTGGGGGGGGCGCCCGGGCCCGTGCGGGGAGGGAAGAAGGCACTGAGCACGCAGAAACAGAGAACATGTGTTGGATCCGCTGCGAAGGTAAAGGGGGTTTGGTTGGGGAGGTACGAGACGGGACACTGGTGATACCAACAGTTCTCCCAACACTTGGTCCCACACTCCCCCCTCCGCTGCTGCTGCTGCTGGTGCCACTGCCCCCATTACCCGCTGGCCCCTCTTCCTCAGCATCAGCAATAATGTCACCACAGCCTGTCAGAGAGTCAAAGCTCTTGAGGGACGTGACGTCAGTGAAGAGGAGAGAGCAGAGGCGGTCCACTGAAGGTTCTGAGGGGGGGTCACCCGTGCTGCAACGATCCAAAGGGGGGTGTAGCGAGTGAAGGGGTGAGGCTGGAAATTGATGCTTTGGCTATTTGGATAGGGGGGTGCAGCGGCGAGTCAGTGGGTGTGTAAGGAAAGGGGGAGTCTGGCTCACCAGATGGCCCTGGCATGGCAACACAGTGTGGGGGTGTCATAGTAACACTAGTTGTGGGAGTCTCTGGGTTGGGTGATGCCCGTGCATCCCCACAATCCACTTGGTGATGAGGAGGGGGTTCAAGGGTGAGCGTAATATCCGTTACCTTTTCAGAGTCGGCAACATTCCCATCCTTCTCCAGCTTCCGTTCAACCACTTCCCCCTCGCCATCATTTGTTTTTTCCTTACGTCTCCATCGCATGCTGCTAAAAAAGCCCTTTAGGCCCCTCCCTCTTCTGGAAAGCCCCGTCCCTCCATTTTCACTCGACCTAAAACTCCCTCGTCGGAGTAAAGAGAAGAAACTTAGCGATTTGCTGAGTGACCTCACCGGCCCCGCCTCTATGATAGCAAGCCCCTCCCCTCTCTGTCCATCAGCATCGTTGTTAGAGCTCGTTAGTCCATCGTGGGTTCTGCTTCTAACGAGCTCCGCCGACGCCGCTGACTCGTTTCCATTCAAAGAATTCCCGTTGTCAGAGTTCCCGTTGTTCCCGCTGTTGGTAGCCCCTTTGTTCCTGAAGGAGAAGAAGCTGGCCATCCCAGAGCCGGTGCGCCTCTTCCCGAAGAGTTTGAAGGCAGCTTTGTTGATCTTCCCTGTGGGCTGGGGGTCACACTGAGGGGCCACAGGAGGCTCCACACACTCCGACTGCAGCTCCATTATCTAGCACTCTATCGCTCCCACTCTATCGTTAGCCTCAAGCTCTCTAGCTGCCTCTCTCTCCTCTCTCTCTGTCCACACATACACTCACCCTCTCTCTCACTCCTTCTCTCGACCCTGCTGTCTGGTGCTCTTTCACTCCCACTCTGACTTACTCTAACGCCTGCCTGCTGGTTTTCTCTCAATGCCTGCCTCCCCTCCCCTCCCCTCCCCTACTCTCCCCTCCCCTTCCCTCTCTCTCTCTCTCTCTCAGTCACACACACACACATGCTAGGACCTGCTCCTTACTGTAACCATGGCAACTGGGTGGGCTAAGCAGCTTTCGTCAACGTTGGCGGGGCGCCAGTGTCTGTCCTCCACACCCTCCCCCATCCTCTTCCTCCTCTCTTCATCTACCTTCCCTGTCACCAATGCACTGTTTGCTCTTCTCTTTGCACTACTCATCAGTTTACAAGCCACACGTGCAACATCCCTGTGCGTGTGTGTGTGCGTGTGTGTGTGTGTGTGTGTGTGTGTGTGTGTGTGTGTGTGTGTGTGTGTGTGTGTGTGTGTGTGTGTGTGTGTGTGTGTGTGTGTGTGTGTGTGTGTGTGTGTGTGTGTACATCTCAGTGTGTTGGTTAAGTAAGCAAAATAACACATCCACTGATGAATTATGAAGGATTAGACCTGAGCTCAATATGTTTCTTAAAGAGCTTTTGCAATGGATCATAAGACGTAATGGAATGGCTAATTAAAAAGACTCCTTGCATATTAGTTTGGATTTAATGTTGCTTACATGTCTGTGGAAAATGGGTCATGAAAGTGGAAAACTTCAGATGACTACCAGTACTCTAACACGTTTTGCACATGACTATTTTAAATAATTTCCTAGTAGATTTGAAAACTGTAACATCCTGTGAGGTAAGTCATGTCAAAGCTACGTGCAAACACTAGCTTAACATTATGCATTTATAAGCATTACTTAATTTACACACACACAAACACACATATACACACACACACACACACACACACACACACACACACACACACACACACACACACACACACACACACACACACACACACACACACACACACACACACACACACACACACACACACACGCTCAGACATAGTGCAGTTTGGGCCAGACTTATAGGCCATATGGCTGTGAGCTCTCTCTTCCATATGGACACAGAGGAACAGGTGTCTGCATGAGAGCTATGACAACACATCTAACTGTCATCCTATATTCCTGTGTGTGTGTGTGTGTGTGTGTGTGTGTGTGTGTGTGTGTGTGTGTGTGTGTGTGTGTGTGTGTGTGTGTGTGTGTGTGTGTGTGTCCAATTGTTTGTAGCCACTCATGCAATTAACATACAATCCTCCTTTTTTTAACATTAGCTATACTGTTAGCGTCTACCTTAGCAACCAGCAGACTGTCTGTGGGCAACTAGAGCAGTTAACTGTTTACTAACTGGAGGAAAAAGCAGTGGATAGCCTTAACTTGTTGCCTTGCTGATAATGTTCTTCTTAAATATGCATGGCTTAATATATAATAAATGTTCTTTCAGTATGACGATGAACCACATGATTCTGCAAATGTGCAAACACTCATTGAGGTATTATAGTGCGCTGAGCAATACAACATTTATTTATAGCAGCTCTCCATCTCCACTTTTATGGATGTATGTCTTCCAAAAATATTTCATCCTCGCCTGTAGTGGATTCACTAGAGTTCCCCTCTTTTTGCTGAGAGTTTTCCACTGAGTGCTCTTTTTACTGCCTCCCAACCCCCCATGAATCTCCCTGATACCCCGACCCACTTACAAACTGCCTCTCCCCTCCTTCCTCCCCTCCCCTGCTCCTTCTCTCTCCTCCTCCTCCTCCTGGGCACAAGCTCTCCTCTTCCAGCCCATTGCAATCAAACAATGTCAGCATTCATTCGCCAAAGGCAACACACACACCCACGGATCCACAGACATCTTCACACCCACACAGACACATTTTGAGGGCTTCCCCAGAGTGAAGCGCTGAAGCATATCTTCCTTACACTTTCCCCATATAAGAACGATAATCTGTCCGCTTAGCCAACAAGTCAGTCACTCGGCCTGTCTGCCAGAGTGCAGGTGCATCAGATACTTAAGCAGAATGCCCTACAGTCATGCTAGCAGGAGGTCAGCTATTGGATGGACTTGACTCTGAGCAGCAGATGGCTGGCAGAGACTGAGACTGATGAGTGGGCTCAGTTATCACATGATGAGACAAAGGATTTCTTAGGGAGGAAAGGCACATGGTTATCCTGCTTTAATCATTCCAACATCAGCAAAGTACTAGAATGCAATACTAGTCTATTCTGTAAATAGGACCATAATCTAGATCTGATTGTACTCCTAATCAATTTTACAGTGCTGAACCAGATTGGATTTGGTGCTGAAACAACAGGTTTTAGAGGATGATACCAATTAACTCCAAGCATTTTATAAAGATAGCATGCATTGACATAAACTTTACATAAAAAACAAAAATGGTAATGCCGAAAGAACTATTCCACAAGCTTTTTTATGGACATTTCTATGAAAATGCAACATGTGCTTCCTTAATGAGCTTAGATGAGATGCATGCAAGAAACAGCAGAAGTCCAAACACTGTTATCTTCACACACACACCCTCCCCATCTGTCTAAATAGGGTTCCCGTTTCAGCCCCCTGAGTGAAGCTCGGCACTAAGTGGGACAGTTAGAGGACATTTTCTCTCTCTGCCTCTCTGCCTCTTTTACTGTGTTATCCAACAATATGGCGTATCATTTGCACTCTGTCTGCATGTGGCTGCTGAAAGTGCTTTCAAACTCTCCATACTCTGCTTGTGAAGAGCCTCAGGATGCAAATATTGACTTTGCATGGCAATGGGAATGCATGAAAGGATGGATTGATGCATATGGATGTAGAACATTTGAATACCGGAGATCATCTTGATATGGTGATGGAAAGAACATCAGCATTTGAAAGAACCATTTTTAAATTCAATTTCTGTGGCCATATGATCTTAAAATAAAAGCACACAGCCATAGCAACAATGTTCCAGAGATGCAAATCATTTCCATGTTAAGGAAATATTTTTTCACTGCAGCTCTTCCGCATGTAAAGCCTCTAAAGAATTTGAGATTATTGAAGATGTCATTGTCTAAAAAGTATTGATCTATTCTTTGTTTAATCCACTTAATCTTTTTACACATGAGTTCCATCATTTCTAAACCTCTGCAAAACCATTAGTCTACATATTTATTTTTAGATAAATAATCCAAGTGTAACCTCAATTCTCAAAATAAAAAGTGCAAAGCCACTACAACTATTTCTGATTCACCACCCTGTTTACTTTGCTTTAAAAAAAATCATACAAATATTCCCTTGATTGTGTAAAGGTAATATGCCAAATTCAACTTTTGCCTCAATTGGCTTAGGAACACGTAATATATATATCAGCAGACATTTGAGGTCTGACAGATGATAAAAAAAAAACACCTACTGTGAACTTGCTACCCACGCTGAAGCCACATTTGCTAATATTGTTGACATTTGAGACAGCAGTGTGTCAGCCATTACTCCAACAAGTCAGGTTACATTTGGATCAGGTCTGCATGTAAGTGTAGGACTTTTGTTAAGGATGGAATACCGTTGACAGGATATCCATATTTTCCTTTCAGTATGGCCTCCGAGAAATTCCATGACGTGCATTCAATGGTTCACATATATCATGCCTGTAAAGGATTATTGGTGCAAACAGGCAAAGGTGTAGCTGTTTGTCTGCAAACACATACCTAACCTTTTGAAATCACACACAGATTCTTATCATCACCATCGTTGTCATCACTCCTGTTAGTCAGGATGTTTTAGGACAGAGGGTCATCCAGCTCCAGATTAAACTAATCCAGTTTGTGTGTTTGTTGGCGCACATGTCTATGTTTGTGTTTGTGTGGGTAAAGTTAAACCCACAGGATTACCCCCTGTGCTCTTTAGTTACTTTAATAATCAACAGGGAGTGACACTAAATGTTGTAAAGCCATCTAAGCACAGGCCAAACACTTTACAGGCCAAAATACACCTGTACATAACATACATAATAACCTGAATAATGGTCCTGTACTAGCTTGAATTATTAGTTGATTAAATTAAACATTATTTTGCCAACATTACTTTTTTTGCAGCAGATGAATCGGCTCATCATAGCAGGAAAATTACAACTTTAATTCATCATAATATTGATGGCTCTGTAAGATTTAGGTTTTGCCAGATTCCTGATTTTATTTTGGCTGGCTCTTAGACATGACACACCATAACACATAAATGGAATAGAGCCATGATTATAGTTATTAGTTAGATCTTGGCTTATCCAACTGTAACACTTCCAAGTATCTGTCATGAAACAGGTATATACCCTCCAGGTGCACACTACACCCTAAATTATAGGGAAACATGCCATGACTATATTTTACGACCTTTAAAAAACAAGGGTATGTTACTTGATAGAGAAAGTAAAAAATGAATAACACCAGTGAGTAGATAGCGAGTGCAGTTACCAAATACTGATACTGATGAAATGCTTTTGACATCGAGTTCTGCTTTAGGAGAGCAAATCCCATTTTCAACCACATGTGCCCCATCTACATAGTGTGTGCATGCATACAGTTTGCATATATATGTGGGCTGTCTGTATGTACGTGTATAGACATGTTGCATGAGTATTACAAGCGTTTATGTTGAGTATTACATCCTTGTACTCAGGAGTGCTCTGCCAGCATGGCGTGCAGTATTTATCTGAATGATTCAAAGCCCCCAGCAGCTTGTCTCTAGAAGAGACTGCTCAATATTTAATGTGGGGTAACATGCACAAGTAGGCTACAGGAAGACCTAGTACAGAGAGAGAGAGAGGTGAAAAGGGTAAAAAAGTGTAAGAGGTGAGAACTTGCCGCACCGCTTTGTCAATATAGAAAAACAGCCAAATGTCCAACTTGCATGAACTTGAAGTTTACAGCTATCCAAGCAACTCGAGCAAATAAACACTGCAAGGTAGAACTTGTCTGTAATCAAACATACACAGGCATACAGTACAGTTATAAAAAGCCTCTTTTGCAACCAACATATTATAAATATGTTACATAAATAACTCATAACCATCAAAATGAATTAAAAGTTAACTTAAGGTTGTTGAAAACCTGATTCTTTATTGGTCTGTCGTCTATTCTGCGGGTGTGTACTCAATTCTTGTTGCCTTTTTCCTCTGATTGTAAAGAGTAGGGAGCTTTGGAGAAAGCTGACACAAGGGTTTCAAACATCACACTGCGGTGCCAGTATATCTTTATTGCAAGTTCTTGTAACTGCTCATAGAGATTGATTTGTCTGAGGCCAATGGTCACTTTGTCTGATTGCTGGGTGAATGTGGGTATATGTGTGTAAGCACAAAACTCCATTTATTCCTGCAGTTGGGTTTGAGAGAACAGTGAAGCATGTTTTTTTCAGTGGGAACTAGCTCACTGAAATGCTAAGACAGATTCTATAAAGTATTTAGAGAGGCACACAGGCTGGAGCCTCCAGAGTAGTTATATGCTTTGTTTTTTCCTGTCATGCAAAGAACTTCAGAAATAAAATGTATGATAATGATGTTGCACTTGCAGAGACTCACACCAAACATTCACCCTGTAAATGCTGACATCCTGCAGGTTTTACATCTCATCTTCCTGAAGCAATCGGATTGAGTAAGATGTTAGCTTGTACAGTAAATCAAATCCTTTCTGAGCTCCAGTATGAAGACAACAACACCAGTCTGGAATGTACACAGAATGCTTATGGTCTTTGGGAAATGCTGAGCCAAAACACATCATAAATATGTGAACTTCAAGCCTAAATGAACATGCCATGGTCCAAGGGCAACACACCTAACCCAGTTAAACAAGAGAGTAAAAAAGAGCCCTACTCTAGGGTGGTCCTTAAAATTGAAAGTCGGAAAGTCTAAGCTCCAACCCCCAGAATTCATTCTATTAGTCAAGAAAACTCTCCTGGTGAATGTTTTCCTCAATCTGACAACATTTACCCCTTCCTCATCAACCTTGAAGTTTAGCCTCAGTTGTAGCACCGTGGCTGCTGGTGTGGCAGCCCAGGTCGATGAGGGAGGGATACATGTTGTCAGATTGAGGAAAAAATACACCAGGAGAGACCACCCTACGTGAGGCTAAACTTCAAGGTTGATGAGGGAGGGGTAAATCTTGTTGGAATTTGAATAAAATTCACCAGGAGAGTTTTCTTGACTATCATAACGAATTTCGGTGGTTGGAGCTTATTAATGAATTCGAAAATGTACATGGCACTAAGGACCACCCTATAGGCTACTATAATATATATCTTAAGGTTTATACCCTAATTCTAAACATCATATTTTAATGTTCCCTGTTATACTATTTAATGCATATATTTATATTATGAAAAGGTATTTTTTATACAACATTGCTAGCTTGTGTAGATTAGTTTACAGCTAACAAATACTGCTAGCTTAAGTAGCATCGCTAAGCTAGCTACTCTGGTCCATTAGTAGATGAGCTCTTTATTCTGCGCAGTGATACGGTAGAAATAAATAACTCTTACCTGAAACTGCTGACAACAAGAACTGTAGATTATCTTGAGTAACTATTTTATGATTTCCTTAAACAGACATTGCTAGTTTATCAGATGTATTCTTAGGCCCTTGGACCACCACAGGGCCTGGTCCTATTCCACCGAAAGAAGAAAAATCATGGATAGTTCTTTGTTTCTTTAAAAGAAATCTGACATGATTCCATTTCTAAGAATCCAGCATTTGTCAGTGTTTTGACAACTAGACTTATTGACCTGACCTTGTTTTTCCCAAGTGTGTCTGTGAGAGTGACCCCTGATCGGGGTCAGCTGTCATAAATAATCAGTCATTGACATGGCAGACAGAGGTGACCAATAGGATTTTGGGATCAATGGATGTTAGTAAATCAGATTATCTGATCAATGTGAGATGTGAAATAGGATTAAATGGACAATGAGTTAGCAGCTGAACCTCTTCGGGACTGAACATCACTGTCCAATTAATTACAGTCATGAAATTGGTTAAATATGTAAAATGACTAGCTACATTTCAACTGCATTTAGTCTGATAGAGTTTGTAGTGCACCCATATTTTTCAGCCTTATTTCCAGTGCTAGATTATGTTCAGTAATGTAGAATTAAAAAAATCAGATCAGGTCGTAACATTCAGATTAGGCTGGATTCCAGGCTTTGGATAAGAGGAAATATTTGTGGTGCCAGAAAAATAATAAATATTAGTATTTGGATTATGATTGGATTATTTAAAAAGCTGAACAAACTAGAAAAAGTCACAATTTTATTGGGATGAATTTATTCTCTTATTCATTATTCTCTATAGTGCTTTTTAACATTCATAAAAAAACAAGCTTTTTTTCTATAGGTGCAGTATATGACATAATAATGACGCTTTCCATTGAGATTTAGACTATACACACATACGACTTCATTCACTCCCAATGGACCATTTAGGACCATTGCCTAATCAGCGCGTTATCAAATACAGAACTACTTTTTCCCTCGCCACGCACACGCTTTCAATAAGCCCTCTCACTCAGTTGCTCCCGTCCCTTGATATCCCACAATCCCCCCCCAGTTTGGTCTCAGCAGGTCATACGCGCCACTCCAAACTCCAGGCTCACAGCAGCTGGCTCCTCTTTGGCCAACTCGCTGCTGTATGTCCCATCCAGCTCTCCGTAGCTCTGCTTCCTGCTGTCGGTGCCGCTGCTGCCCTCCACTGACCGCTCTGTGTCAGTGCTCTCTGTGGCCTCCTCGCCCACCTCCTCCTGATCGAACTCCTCCTCCTCCTGTCGCTCCACCTCTTTGTGGTTGATGGGAGCCCCCAGGATGAGTGAATCGGGCCGCGCCGGGAGGGTGTTGCAGTGTTGATCTCTGGTGGGAGGAGGTGCAGGGGGGTCAGAGGTCACAACGGGGGTCACACCGAGCTGAAGGAGCCGCTGGACAGAGAGGGGAGACAAAACAACACAGAGAGAGATGTCAAAGGGTTGACCGTTCATCCTCATGATATTTTCACTTATTATTTTATATAAATTCACATTAAAAAAAACATGATTCCAATCATAGTTTCTGAAGGAATGGGATTTTATTTAAAAATATCCATACTGAATTTATAAAAGATACATTGTGAAATCAGTGACTTCAATATATTTGCTTTATAAAGATAATGAATGCATATAAACTCACATTCTCCAGCGCTTGCAGTGCGCTCTCTGCCTTGCGGCCTTCCTCTCTCAGATTCAGAACGGTTTTGAGGATCGACTGACGGGGGTGCATAGACCGATCAAACTGGTGGTACATGTTCCTCCAGAACCTGAGAAATAAGGACTCAGGTAAGATGCCATGTATGCACTTGTATTATAAAACAACAACAGGGAGGAGAGTAGCTGTACTGACTTGAAGTGGTAGGGCAGAGTGGAGGGCTGCAGCACAGGGTGGGCTTTAGAGTACGCAGGGCTGTAGAACGGATTCAAGTAGTTCTCCCTCTCGCTCATCAGAAACGCCCACAGAGAGTGGGTCCGCTCCCTCAGCCTGGAAGCAAATATAAGTTATAGTGACATATACATAACAAACGTTTTTTATACCAATTTATACCAAACTGAAAACGGTGTCTCCGGTGGATATGCTTTTCAGAGATAGGAGATCATCAATCCACAATGAATTTTGTTTTTGTTTTAGCTTAATGCAATGCAATTTTTCCTTAACAATATTATAATCCTTTTCAAGTATTTAGAATAATAATCTGTAAAAAGTCCTTACTTTCTTTTTTATCTGTAAAAATATGGTGACATTTTTTTAGGCACATGATGTTTTGTTCATTTAAGCCACAAGACGCTGACGTTCTAAATAGGACTACAATCATTTATGAGTTTCATTTCTCTACCCTCTTAGAAAACATTTTGTCAGAGGTTTTTCTCCCTTGCCCATCAAGGCTTACACAAGCAGATGACAACCATTATTTGCTATCCAAATAAATCAAATATGTATTTAATGTTTATGTAAGTTATTTGTTTAAAGCTTGGTTTTCTTTGAGCAATGAGGAGTGCCTCTTTCATGTGTTGTTCAACTCACTTCAAGTCCTCTCTCTGCCTCTGGTTGTTTCCAAGGAAGTTTCCATACTGACAGGAGTGGATGTGCTCGTGGATCTGCAGCAGGAACCACTCGCTGAACTCAAATGCCTATGGAGAGGATTACTATTTAATAAATGCAATAACCACACTGCTAATAAAAAACCAAAGTCATGTAGCTCAAACACACCTGTGGGAACTGCTCTGTCAGCTGCCACACACACTCCAGGAACTGAGTGAAGATAGGAGACACTTCTTTTGGATCCCCGTCCAACTGGTCACACCTAACACACAAAAACAGTCACAAAATAAATATTAAGGGTATGACAAACCGACTCAATCTCTAGGCTTATTTGATCTAGGTTAAACCTCACCTGTCTGCAAACTTGTGGCCAAAGGAGATCCAGTCTTTCTCTATCAGTACCTAAGACAAGTGTAAAGGAACATTTGAAGTAAAAGAGTGTAAAGGAAGTGGTTCTGATCTGCTCTTTAGTACAATGTGTGTGCATGAGTGCGTTTGGTACCATGAGGCCCTTCATGGTGCGGTAGTAGGGGTCCATGAGCAGCGCCCCCAGGGAGCAGACCTGGGCGGTTCTGTCCCACCCGTCTGAACAATGGACCAACACACTGGCTCCTTCCACTGTCACCGCCTGGGGAGAAGAGGGGCAGAGAGCAGGGGATTGTGGCATTAAGAAAAAAGCAGTGAATGAGTCCATCCATCACGATTTAAAGCGATGATATACCAAACGTGTTATCATTAAATATAATTTAACTATTTATATATGCCATATTCTCTAAGACAAATACTTAAATATCATGAAAAAAATATATAAAATGTGCAATAAAGTGCTTAAGGGATGATGTATTTGTGTAGACCCAACAAGGAGTTAACATAACCCTAGTTCCCTTGACAAAAGGATTTTGGATTATTGGCGAAAGTAAGCTCTCGAGCAAATAAATGTTTATGACTGGTCGTTCAGCAACATAATATTCACAAATGAACCCCCCACCCTTTGATTACCTTGGTGAGAAAGATAGCTGCGTCTACAACCGCCTTGATGTGCCGCAGCCAGCCGCTGCTCTCCAGGCCAACCAGGAAGTCGCTCATGGAGAGAGAGCGAGTCCCAGCCACTGAAACACAAACTCATTTCAGGATACTTGTGCTTTGTCTGACAAATCATAAAAGTGCCCTTTAAAATCGGCAAAATAAATATTATTTTTGTTTGTGTGCCAGTGTGTGTAGCATCGTGTGATTTACATTCTAGCATTTTCTGCAGGCTGGTCCTCATCACGTGGATGTTTTCGATTCCAACAAACTGGAAGCGGATGTTGGAGTAGTTGTCCTCGTTCTCGTAGCCTTTGCCTGCTGCTCGATTAGCTAGCGCATTCAACTGCAGGACGGAAAAACACAAAGGTATTGGAAAATATTGTGTAGTTTTACATTTCTGTTGAATACATACAGCAAAAAATAAAAGCATTTCAGAACACAGATTAGTTTGGAGGCTACCTTTGGCCTAGTATCCATGACGTAGACAAATCGGCTGTTGTGATTGGCCTTGCAGATGGCCTGCAGCATGCTCTCATCCTCTAGGCATCGCGCGCTGAACCCGGAGAGAGGCTGACTGCATCGACACACTGCCGCCTGTCAGAGGAACAGAGTACACTGATTAGAACGAGGATATGTACAAAAGTATTCCTGCTAAAATATTACAGAAATTCACCATATGACACCTATCATTACCTCCCTATATGACATATATATAAATGAACAACTACAACTCCCTTGAATCAGCTGCAGCCTAATAAAATCCTTATTTAAAATCTAATGAGCTGATTTCAAGGAAATGTTTTAACTGCATACTTGTGGGAGAGGTGTTTGACACCCAGTGAGATTTCCCACAGGTGCATTCCAATGAAATTTGATATCACATTCAGGCAAACCAGGGAATGAACACTTTCAATAACATGAAACCTAGGGCCTTTTCCTCTAGTTACACCTTGTGGATAACCTATACACATTTTAACTCAATAATTAATAAGACTTAAACATTTTTTTTATGTTTAATCAGCTTTCTACTGTGCTTAGGTTGTTATAGTACCTTCTTTTCTTGGTAGAAGTATGTGAGAACAGGAAAGCGTCCTTTGCTTCTGAACTTGGAGCTCCCCACAATGATAGGCTTACTGGCAGTGATGGGAACATACAGGTCCCGTGGGTATGTCTCACACACCTGGAAAAAACAAGCATATATTCATCACATACACACACACACACACAAAAGAGTTTTCCCGACGTATCCTGGTTAGTGAGTATTGGTATTAGTAGTATAACTCTAAGTCTGAACGGTGAAGATATTAGTCCATAGCAATATTATACTTTAAAAACTATTATTTGTGTTATAATTGATCCCACTCTGCCTATATCCCAAAAAATTAGAGCCCTATTTTATTTTATTTAATATTTGTTTTTTTATGATAACTTTTCGATATATATTTATATTTCATTTTTTCATATCGTTACAATACTTTTTTTTTAAATTATGTGTATGTTTTTGTATTAACTGTATTGAGTTACACTTAAGTGATGTTATGTTAGTTGATATCCTTTGTTTTTAATTATTTATTTTAGCATTGTTGCCATGCACCTTTTTATGTTGTTGTTGTTTATGTTTTTGTGTGTCATTAATTGTGAACAAATTAGCAAAGAGTATTTCTTTTTTTATATTGAAGCTCTGCATGTCCATCATACTACAGTTTGCGCTAACAGTGGGAATGTAGCGCCCTCTTCTGGACAAACTAAGTACTAATGCGATAATAGTTTTTTTTAAATATACTCTATTAACTGATGGGAGTGTCTAAACTACAACTATAATAATAGTGTCACTTTCATGCCACAATCATTTGACATCAACGCACTGCCTGCTCCTTTAAATGCATTTGTCTTTGTAGCAGGTGGTGTTTATGGTGCAGAGAGACGGTGCCAAGGTCAACAACAGTCAGCAACTTCAGGTTTAACTGGGCCGAGTGCTTACTGACTGCCATTTATAAAGTTGTATTGTATCTCTTTTAGTGCATGGACAATAGATGATAAAGTTACCAAACCTGTTCACTTTATCTATGCTGTTCGGCTACGAGAACGTTGTATTTCCTATATAAACGGATGGCAAACTGCAGGTTTAACTATAATTGTGAGACACAGAAGAGACACCATGAAACTGTACACCCTGTGCTTCTCCCTCTACCTCTCAGCACACAAAAGAAGCAGCATCAGATGTAACAAAAAAAGCACAAGAAAATGCCAAAAGATCCACATCTTGGACACTTGAGCTGAAGAACTGACAAACCAACTATCTACCTTGTAGTCTCTGTTGACGTTTGTGAGCTGCCATTGGTCGCAGGGGACGCCCATCCTCTCAAATTCCGCCCCCAGGTCGATGAGCTGCCATCCTTCCTCCCTCTGTTGGTCGTTCTGTTTGGGGTTGTAGGAGAAGGCATAGAGCTCCTCGTAGGATACTGCACAAAGGAGAAGGAAACCAGAGAAAGAGAATTAACGAATAGATAAATATGGAGGGATACAAAAATATCTTAAGACAGACAAACTGAAACCCACCAGGCCGTAGAAGACGCAGCAGCGAGCTGTAAATGTCGTGGCAGTCTCTTTCTCTCTGCACCACAAAATGAACCAGCCTGAAGTTGCGACACTGGATGACCAGAGGACAGCCGGTGGTGGTCAGTGAGAGCTTCTCCACAGACGCTATGTGGTGATGCAAAATCTGCAAAGAGAGAGAAAAAAGAAAGAGATCTTCAGTGATTGGCTTTGGATCATGATTTGATTTGTAATCATAATAATAATAATAGGAAAGACAGAAATACATTATTAAACAATTAGAGTGAGAGTACACTGCTTGTAGTCTTGTCACTAGGGAACCAAAAAACATTGATACTGATAGACGTGCAAGGATTTTAAGAACAGGTATTTTGAACAAAATCCAAAATCTTGCTACACATTAACACAAGATCATAAATGGTTTTATTGCCATAAAGTACAGAGGGCAATAAGGACAAAGAAAGTACAGCTCCATATTCAATGAGGCTAGTTTGAATTCCACAGGGAATCCAGTGATGGGAGATCATTAAGATGCACATTCATCAGCATCAGTAATGACCAATGAAACACACACACACCCACACACAAGCGCACAAAGTATGCTGATCTCACCAGCTGTTGAGAGAGACAGTTACTCAACTGCCGTTTAATATTTTACAAGGCACAATAACAGTCTAACAAACACTTTCTTTGACCAACACTAAATGTCATCCACAAACACCGACATTAGTTAGCTGGCACATGCTAACAGGCACCTTCACGCAGGGATAAATATGCGGAAAAATAACGGCATGCAAGCCCAAAAACAGAGCAAATGAAAACATTCTCACATAAAGCAGGAAGGATGGTGGGGGATTGGGGTCATGGCCCGAGATCTGCTGCTCAAAGCATTTTAAACCTTGCTAACCTTTCCACAATGCAGACCAGTAAATCTGTTTATCCCAATACCCTGAGACTATTTTCCCTCCATCATATGACAGGATACAACAGAGTATTTCTTCACTGCACACCACAACAGCGCAACTGTTTACCACTGTAACATTCAAATCAAAGAATCTGGATGGCCTACTAAGTGTTGCAGACACTAATGTAACCCAGTTCTCAAGGTGAGCATCAGTAATCCTCTTACGGATGGAGGCAGACACACAAACACTTCACATTAACACACAGAAGCCTAGCCATAAATCTTGCAACTGTAAGCTACTTTTGAAACTCTACCCTACTTCCTCTTACCACACACAAGTTTGCATATTCTCTCTATTGGCCCACCACATCACGTTGCAGACTTCCTTGTGGTGGCCATGCTGATGTCTCTCTTTTTAAAATCAGCTCTAAATTCAAGACTAAAAATGGGACGAAAAAAGCAGCGAGGATATTATGAGAAGCTACTGGCAATATTACACTGCATATATCATACCTTTAAAAAACACACATGGTTAGCCTAACTGAAAGAAGCTAGTAAAAAAAAAAGGTAGCTGGGAATGAAATTTGCATAACTAGCAGAATGCAGTCACTGCCAAAACTACTCACCCAGATCTCCTGTGCGGCAGATGTCGAGTTATTGGAGCTGCTCTCCACAAAGATGAGATGTGTGGCTGTGAGGTACAGTGTACCACTTGTGAATTTGTTACTGAAGCGATCCAACAGTCGCACCTGCTCCACCTGCAAACATACACGAAAACAACAACATTAATCAGCAGGTCAAGGTTCTTTTAAACGTCTCGAGCTTGGTGTTATGTATAGGATGTACTGAAAGGAAGAAAAAAAGCTCCAGCTAGCCACCAGCTGTGTCGCAAATGGTTTCTGGATATGGAAAAAGTCAGATTTTGCTGAACACTGTGACAGGTGTGATGATAATGAGCATGAATATGGTTAGTGAATAGTTCCTAAATAAGTATTTTAGCTACTGCAAGGAGATCAAGTCAACTATTACTTTCTATAGTTCCCCTTTTCCCAGTTGTAATTACCTTTACCAGGTTATGTTTTTGGTTTGTTGGTCAGCAGGATTATACAAAAACATCCCGCCCGATTTTCCTTCAATTTAGGAATTAGATTTTTGAGTGGATCCTAATCATGGCGCAACTACACATATCTTTTTCTGTATATATATATTATTTTTCTCATGATAGGGGAAGGCCTTGACGGAGGTCTGTGCTCTCAGTGTCCTCTCAATGTTTTATTTTACTGCTGACATCTAGCCTAGCCCCCAACTCTTCCAAGTACATAATTAAGATGTTTATGGTAGAACATTTACTCAAGTTACACATTTTACACATTTTACACAGGAAGAAGGTTCAGGTTCAATAGCCATAACTAACAGCGTTTAATACTGCTGGTGTTAAGAACCACCATTCACCAGGCTAAATGAGGTTAACAGATACAACTCCAGTCCAGGATACACATACATGCATGTTGCTTATTACACATTGTCATTATTATTACATGCATCTCACATGCCTTCTCAATACATCCCCCAGCATGACAGGCATTATACAAATGCTAAAAATACTGTTGATGTACTTTGTGCAATTTGTAACAATGACAGTCTTAAATACAGTACATGTGTTGCATTCCATAAAAACCCACTGGAATAAGAAATATGCTTATTGTTAGAAAATATGCTGACTGTTTCTAGTTATATTCCCTCTGTGGCAAAATGACTGTAAGAGAGCAAAAGCAGCTAACAGTCTAAGTCCATGATTCATCACATCAGCAGTTCTCTGGTTGACTCAGACATCCTCTCTTTTGTTTCCGTTTTCCTGTCGTTTTCTGATATGATAATTTAGCCTATCTCTGTCTCCCAGCAACCCGTGAGACACATCTCTATAACAGACCGGCTTAATAGCACATACTGGAAGTCGGGGGGGGGGGAGTCTAACAAAGTTAATTGTGTTTTATTTTTGTTAAAATCTAAGCTATTATAGGGAAGTACTTTCAATACTTCCCACACAGCTCGAACATAGCAAAAATGTGAATCTTTTTAACATAGCATCAACATCTGGATCAGGTTGTCCACTAAGTTAATAATACAACCAAATACTGTAAAATATACAGTGCAAGTTGACTTGTTTACATCAAGTGCAAACACATGGGTGCACATCAATAAATAAATCTTCCTCTGCTCTTTTATTCAGCCACACAACCTTGAGACAATACAGCCACACCCTGTCTGCATGCAATCACACCCACCGTATCCCAGCATACCCTTATTTCACAGGCAAATAATGTTAACCAAAGAATTGTGTGCACTTTAACTGTAATATGTTACATTACCCTCATTAGACCGATCCTGAGGAAGGAAGATCACCTTTCTCCATACACACACCCTCATGATTACACCTAGTATAATAGAGTAGGCGTGGGCCCCGAAAGCATGTCCCAATCTGTGAGGTAGAGAGGCTTATGTAGGATATATTGAGTTGTTGTCAATGCCAAAGTAAATACAACTGAGCTTTTAAATGGTGCAATCCATAATTCTAGAGACATTTCTTTGCTGTGTTGCCTTTGTACTACAATTCTGGATTTAAGGTAAACAATGTTGCAAAGTGTTATCATCGTAGGTTTAATCTGAAGCTATGCACAGTGTATAAACGGTATCCCTTATAATACATAACCCTATAACTTCATGGGACAACACATAATTAGACATTTATCAGATAAATTCATGTTAGCAATATTAAAATGTGGTTGCAAATCATTTACTTTCTAAAGTATCCAAAACAGACAGCAGCCTCATACTGTATAGTGATGATCTGCAAGGCCTGTAGCCCATCACACTGATCTTCAGTTCTTGCTGGTTTTTGCCTTCTGACTGGTGTTCAGTTGGCTAAGGGATTGAGTTATGTGATTAAGAGCATTCCAAAGTTTGGCAACTCCCAATTCGTGGTTGTTTTGGTTGTACGTGTCGATGATACAATAAGATTGCCAGTCCTACGGGGATCAGTCTGGGTGTGAGCAGCCACAAAACTATCAGACACACAGGAGTGCTGTCAGTACTGTATGTATGCATGGTAAATCCATCAATGTGCCATTATGGTTGGATGCAGCTTCTCCTGTCAGTATTCTGTCAGACTGGATACACTGCCGGGTTTGACAGTGTAACATTAACTCTATCAATATATCTTCTATACAGGAAAAGCAAAGACAAACAGCTCATTGATGCTCGTCACGTCTGACACCAAGCTGCTGGCTACACCTGCTATTCCTCAAACCCACAAACACAAGTCTGAACATTGATATAAACTGTCAACGTAACCACACTGGAGAACTAGAAAACTCCCCACATGACAGGCCGAGTTACTTCTGTATCCTATCCATTTGCATTTAGCTACAAATGTTAGCTACCTTTGGCGTTCGGATATGCTCCATTTCCCCGAAAAGAGACAGCTGTCAGCGACTGCAAATCTTCACACGACGCCTTCCGGAGATAACTGTATCATTGATAGTTTGTTGCCTCAAACTGCTGCACAAACGGCCTGTACTTTGTCGGAGGCATAAGATTGATGTTTATTGTCAATTATTTTACTCCTCCATCCGCGTAAAGATCCGGGAAATAACGTCAACACTTGATGTTGCATACTTTTCAAAATAAAAGCACGACTCAATGTAGGTTTAAAGAGGAGACAACATGGTCACGAAGGAATTTCTCCAATGTCTTTTAAATATGTATGTATTACAATTAATGTTTATTTTTCAAAATGTTCTGTAAAAAAACACAGAAAAGAGACATAATACAAAAGGCATACAGTATAACATACATTAGACATTAAAGAGCTCTTATGACTGTTATGCAGAACAATAAGAAGTTACAAATACTGGCCAAAAAATAAAGTGTGGGCGAAACAGCATTGTGCCGCGCCGATCGTGTTTGAATTTGAACACCATTTCAAATACATAAAGTTTGTCTTTACTATATTTGTTTAACTTTCGAATGCTATCTTTTATTTTGAAAGCAAGGCCGTGGTTTTGTTAACGTCCGAAAGTACTAACTTTGCGCATGTGTGAGGCATCACGCGACACAAAAACAGCGAAAGGGAGTATGGGAAATGTAGTTTGAAAAGAGATTACCCAAAATGCAACAGCATTAAGGAAACACCAGGCGGGTAATAGGAAAAGTAACACCATGCGAGGATTTGTCATACAATATTAGGCGTCTTTAATGATCTAAAATACATAAGAAAGGGTTGCGAACACTGCAACGGAAGGGTCCGCATTGAACGTTAATATTTTTTGAAAAAGCCAACATTTTGCCTGGTCTTTTAAAGGCAAGACCGAAGATTTGGCCCTCACGCGGGCATCTTTCAAAGCTAACTAGCGTGTTAGCTGTGATGCCTAGTGTCTTCATGAGTGTCCAAATCACTTGTTTGTGTTAATGCGTTGCTTCTAAGACAACATGTCTGGATTTAACTTTGGATCAGGGACCCTGGGAGCCGCCAACCCTGGTGGGGGATTCTCATTTGGAGGCGCAACCAGGTAATGACATGTTTAAAATAGCCGGTTTCGCTAACGTTAGCATAGACAAAGTTAACCTGACGTTAGCATGTAAGAAAACGTGTTTCGTTTTACATTAAGGTTACCGGTGTTACTGTACCGGAATCGCTAATGTAACTTACTTTTGTAAAGAACAATACAATGTGAGGCGGGTTGCTTCTTATTATGTTTGCAAGATAACAAGAGAAACCTAACCATAATGATATAAGTTCAAAGTTGTGATCTGTCAGTTGAGTAGTAAAAGGCACATTTTGAGTGACATTCTTAGCAAAAGGGACTGTACATTGTCACAGCTTTCACGTTGTTTTACTAGATTTTACTTGTATTGATAAGCTGCACTCTTTGTGTTATATGCAACAAGTAAGATGTGTGATGTGTAAAGTGAAAGTAAAAGTAAGAGGGCATGTTTACGTCTTTCTATTGATTATTTACAAGTATCACGTTATATTGCATTACTTGGACAATGTCAGGTTATCAACTGTTTCTTTGTTTACGTCTTGACTCTGACGTTGAAGGAGCTGTGGTTATGTGACTAATTGTCTGCCTTTTGCATTTGTAGTACACCTGCAGCCAATGCCGGTGGCTTCTCTATGGGCACAGCCCTCGGTACAGCAGCCACAACCCTTGCTGCCAACACAGGCGCCACCCCATCTCTCGGACTTGGAGGCGGTCTCTTCGGTCAGAAACCTACTGGAGGATTCTCTTTCAACACACCTGCATCAGGTAATACTGTTACACAGATTAAAAAACAAAACCCAGTGGTAAACACTATCATAAACTCCTGCGTGGCTTCATTCTTACCCCTTGTCTTATGTTGTTCTCTTTTAGGTGCTGTTGCACCCACTACAGGCCTTACATTAGGTATGTTTATGTTTTTTGGTATATTTCTGAAGTAACTTAATTGAAAGTTAATGAAATCAGGTTATAACCTTGCTTTCTGTGCCTATTTTCTCTCAGGTGCACCTGCTGCTACAGGTGTAGCCACTGGTTTTAGCTTGGCCTTCAACAAGCCCACCGCCTCAGCAACACCCTTCTCCCTCACCACCTCCACGCCCTTGGCAGCTCCTGGAGTGGCAGGCTTATCGTTCGGCTCTGTCCTGACAGCCACAGCTCCACAGCAGCCTGCAGCCTTCGGCATGGGTCTTGGGGGCGCAGCAATCGCCACAGCAGCATCCTTAACAGGCCAAACACTGGGCGGAAGTCTCTTCGCCAACACTTTGGCTTCAGGTGAGATGCAACACACACTGAGCTTGTCCAATGCAAGTATTAAGTCATATAGATTAACTGAGAGTAATTAATGGGTTCTGTTGATTTTGGTCAGTGAGTAAGCAGTATGTTAATGACCTTTGCACATTGCTATGCCTTTAGATTTTCAATCAGGTCATCAATGTTTAAATTGTAATGCTGCAGGTGTTTTTATAGTAACTCAACCTTCTTAACTAAGGACTATGTATTATTAGTAATCAGTCTTAACAATGTTACCCATTATTAAAACCTATGTTTGTGTTTACTTGGTGTTGCAGGTTTGGGTCAGACTCTTGGAGGCGGGTTAACGTTAGGTTCTCTGTTAGCTTCCTCCACTGCATTAGCAGTGGCCCCGGCCCCCAGCCTTGGCCTGGGTGGAGTCGACTTCAGCACGTCCTCTGAGAATAAGAGCGACACATCATCTGGAGCCAATGCAAAGTAAGTCCTGCTTACCAACATGTGTGTGCTTTTTTGCTGAAAGTTAATGCTAGAACTTTCAATAACTCTATATGCTATAATGGATTATAGTGTAAACAACTGTTTACTGGGAGGCATTCAGTGGCTTCCTACTCTGCTACGTGTATATCTGATCAGCAAGGAATGTTCTGCGTGTTGTAATGAAATGCACTCTTTCTCTCGCAGGGACAGTAAAGCTTTGAAAGATGAGAACCTACCACCAGTTATTTGTCAGGATGTCGAGAATTTCCAGTAAGTGTTGTATGTGTTTATATTGTCTATTAAATTGTTACTAGTGCACCAAAATGTATTGCTGGCAAAACTATTTTGTTGAGTTATTATCAATTGTCTGTCTCATTCTTTTTCATAGAAAATTTGTTAAAGACCAGAAACAGGTTCAGGAAGACATCAGCAGGATGTCATCTAAGGCCATTTCTAAAGTCCAAGACGACATCAAGAGCCTCAAACAGTCTCTCTCTGTCAGCGCCAGCGGCCTGCAGCGCCAAGCTCTGGCCATCGACAAGCTCAAGATGGAAACAGCGCAGGTAAATACCGTACATGTGCACACACAATCTTTAGTGCGAGTGGTATTATGTGTCTTTTTATTCTGAAGCACAAATCTTATATAAATACAAATGTTATGTTGTGTATGGTTACTACGGGTCTTTGAATTTGGAAATTAGAGGGGTTAAAATGAAGTCCTTGACGTATTAGACGAAACTAGACAATGGACCTTATTGGCACGGGTAATTGAAAATGTTTGAATCGCTATATATTGTGCAAGAACAGAATTTAAGTTGTTGGTTTTTTTAGTCAACGTTATCAATTTCTTACCTGTGATGGGAAATGACAAGAAAAGATGCTCCATTGCTAGACCAAGATGGATACGAGTTTTTCCTTATCTTATGGCATACCTATAGCTTCTTTACCATGTCTGTTACTCTCACCTCATGAACTGAAAAGTGCAAAGTGCCCTCCAAGAAAATGATAGTATCCTGAAGAAACTTTAAAAAAAAATGTGTCTCTGATTTATTTTTTCCTTTGTATTGAAGGAGTTGAAAAATGCTGACATAGCACTGCGTACACAGAAGACCCCCCCTGGACTTCAGCATGAGAACAATGCTCCATCAGAGTAAGTTAGCCCCCAGATAGTAGTCCTGAAGCAAATCAAAGGTGTATGTGTGCAGCAGTGTCAGCTTTATGGCCTGTTAAGCCATTATACCCCTTTTTGCTTGTCTCTCAAAAAGATATGTGTACGTTTCTTGTCTTTAGTTATTTCCGGAGCCTGGTAGAGCAGTTTGAGGTGCAGTTGCAGCAGTACCGACAGCAGATAGAAGAATTGGAGAACCACCTGACAACGCAGAGCAGTGGCTCCCACATCACTCCTCAGGGTAAGAACATTTGTCTCACCCTTGACAGATGGGTCATTACTTTACTGTAAACTAGGTAAAATGTGTCATGACATTTCCACATTTTAAACTGCTGTCATTATTGTGACTCACAGGATGTATATTGTGGGTATAAGTGAAATCGGATAAACTAGTTTTATATCAATATTAAAGCTGATGACTGTGTAACTGGAAAGCATTTTCCCACATTGAGTAACAGCAAAATACTCCTCTGTTCAGATCCACAATAAACACTCAGATTATTATACTGTGTATGCTTTTGTTTCCAGACTTGACCCTGGCTATGCAGAAGTTGTACCAGACATTTGTCGCACAGGCTGCCCAGCTCCAGTCTGTCCATGAGAATGTCAAGGTCAGTTATTTTCCTCTAGCTGTGTTTGAAAATGATTGCATTTTTTTATCAACTGTGTCAGTATTTGAATTGAAAATGTTTTTCTCTCTATCCCTTTTGTCTGTCATAATAGATCTTGAAGCACCAATACCTCTCCTACCGCCGGGCCTTTCTAGAAGACTCTACGGACGTCTTTGAGTCCAAACGGGCGTCAAACAGGAAGTGGCAGAGCACGCCGCGAGTCACGACGGGGCCGGCCCCTTTCTCTAATGTGCCCAACGCTGCAGCGGTTGCCATGGCAGCCACGTTGACCCAGCAACAGCAGCCAACTCCAGGTCTGACTGCCTACAAGTTCTAGAAAGTT
This sequence comes from Trematomus bernacchii, assembly GCF_902827165.1. NCBI lineage: Eukaryota > Metazoa > Chordata > Actinopteri > Perciformes > Nototheniidae > Trematomus > Trematomus bernacchii. The sequence goes on along the minus strand of NW_022987616.1, from coordinate 4,148,666 downwards.
TTCTTCTTCTCATCTTAAAATGAAAGAGGGAGAGGAGGGACAGGAAGACAGTGTTTTTATAATGAGGCAATAGTGCGAGTGGAAAGGTGAGAAGGTGACAGAATTGAAACAATTAAAAAAAAAAAAGACCTAGCTGGTGCCAAGTTAATGTGTATGTATTTCTCTAATGAAAGAATGAAGATGAGAAATCTGTTGCTAAACTCTTACAACAAACCTTTGTGCTGCCTTACCATCTTGACATACAAACACTACCAAGTGATACCAAGGATATAATAACTTACTTTATCGAATTTAGCTCTGTACCATCTCCAAGAGTATTTTAGAGCAGGTAGATGAAGCCGACTTAGAATGCGTTTTTTATAATGGGAGCGTCCAGCTATCTCAATTTAACTCACTTGAATCTTGAAGTTACAATCAGAGCTCCTAAATTAAATGTAATTTAGGGTGCCTGAAATGAGCCAACTTAATGAAGGTTGTTATGTGATGGGATTAGAAGCAATAGACACTTACCGTGTAATTTAGATATACTTGCCAATTATCTGGTCTATGAGGGTAAACAGATTTATAATGTAGCTCCTACTCTCTTCAGTCTAACTGTCGAGAGGTCTCTTCAATGTAAGGAATCGATCAGAAGCCAAATGGCATCCGCTTACAATGACGACAAAGGACATTTCTAAGAACAGTGTCAAATAAAGATTGAATCTCCATTGTTCATTGAAACATGGAGCTTCTCTCGACTTGCCAAAATAGTCTACTTCATGCCAAACCTACTTTTATTGGCTACCATACTTATAATTAACCATAATTGAACTAGATGCCTACATCAAAAAGCCAGTCTTATTTATTTATTAAAGAAATGTAAGATATGTTCCTGAAATGTGTCATACAACCTGTTCAATCATTTCCATCTTCTGTAGAGGATGTACAAACAAAAAATATATTTAAAATATTATTCAACACAGTATTAACACCCAGCATAAGCAGACGGATGAAGATTGATTGTTGAATTTAGTTTACTGCTTACTCACAGATTAGTGTCTTCAACTTTTTCTATAACTTGATGATGTACGCATCCCAAAAATACTTAAATAAGCCTGCACAATATACTACAAATGTTAACTATGTTAAAAGTAGTTTCCATAATGGTTGTTGCCACATTCATCGGTGAGGTGTTAAACAGATGTTCAGCCTTTTTTGTAGGCTTCGGTTAGTAGGCCGTTTTACTGGCATATCAGGGCACTTACCTACTATGAACAAACTAAGCTACTGTGTATGTTAGCATGTTCCTGCTGCCTTTTTTTGTTGGGGTTAGGAAAGACGAAGCTTGAAAGCAATATTTCAAGTGTGGTTTCATTTGAAAGTCTTTGCTGTCTCACACAATTATTATTATCATCAGATCCAATATTCCTCAATTGTTACCCAGACAATGAATGTTGCTTATTTGTCAGTGTCATATGAACATTCTTATACCTCTGATCTCTTAGCAGGACATGCAGACGCTTCTCTGAATTAGCATCTAGTCTAAATGCCAAGTAGGGATGGACATTTTTACCAAACGATTGCTTAACACTAATGTGCAGAAACGAGCTCTTCACATCAAGCCCTTTAGCTACAGTACGTACAATACCTGTGTGTATGTAGAGACACTACCTTGGTGCCTGCTGAAGAGATTTATTTGTGTGCTGCTTTCCATTTTTTATCTCGTATAATGCCAAATCTATTTCTAATCATTAGTTCATTTGAACTTTGTGTTCTCTGCGTATTCTAGCTAGCTGTAAAATATTGAAAGTCATTGCTTTGCAAGTCGGTTAACCCCAGAGTGGGGGACTAGGTAAAACGATTGTCTTTTCTAAGGTAACTCCAATTCTTTTGCCAAATAGTTTTTTTATAATATTTAAATCAGTCATTTCAACCCCAAGGCTAGACAAGTCTTGGTCTGGTTCTGTTCAGTATTTATTTACCTATTTATTTCAATTTTATTTTTGGTTGGTGCTAAGTCTGTTATTGGGGTGGCCAGTATCGCAGCACTCGCAACACTAACCATGCAGCACGGTGGCGCTAACTCCAGTCAGATTTGTGTTTGACCCGAACACTTGTCGTGTGCTCGTTGATTGTGAAGGCCAAACGTCTGTTCAGATTTGTCTCTCGATAGGCCGAAGGTGAAAGATGCCAAAAGACTCAGGACTGAAAGTATGAACAATGTAATGGCCTGAACTGAACGTTCAAACTAAGATATTGTCTTTCCATTACTGCACTTATTCTGTCTTAGAGTAAAAGCAAGACTGTTGACCGTGTAAAATATCACTGGTGTTTGTCACGTATTGCTGCTCTTAAGGCAGGGATGCTCAGTGTTTGTTTTCAATCAAGTGCTGTGAACAACGAGCCAAATGAAGGTTCAGTAACAATATGGCTAGTCAACAGTGGCAACAAAAGTCTGCATTAACTCACTGTTCAATACTGCTTACCATTGTTACTTGATTTAAGCTATTTCACCTAAGGGCTACTGTCAGTGTTACAGTGCTGGAACATTTTTCATTCAGTTCAAATGTAGAGAAAAATTGCTGGTAACAAGTTGTAATTTCAGGTATTTTATCCAAGATGGTGGTACTTTGTGTGGACCTTTGCCAAGGCAAGTTTTTTGAGTATCTTTTTTTTTTTGAGTATTGTAGAAATTCTACTTTGTGGTTGGTTTGAGTGAGTTTAAAAGAAAATGATTGGTTTTTACTGTTCACACTGGTCAATTAAAATACATTGATGCCAAACAAAACAGACAGATCAGCAGGGTCAGATTGTATGTCCACATCTTTTTTTAATTGGAGTCATTTCCCACCATTGTTTGATGAAAGGAATGTCTAGCTCGAGTTGTAATAATTGAGTTTCTGGAGATAGCATTAATGGCACTTCGAAGAGTGAGGATAACAAACCATTGTAAAGTTTATAAACTCGCAGTTCTCTCTGCAGCACTTCTCTGTACATTGCTGCTAGTTACAATTGTGCTTGGTAAACCCAACCTAGTGGATTCTCTGTTGATGCTGCTTGTTGAGAGAGAAACTGCTGCTTCGGACATTTCAACGTCTCCATACTTTTTAAGATTAAGATACAATGTCGGTCCGAGCTGGATGTTTTGTCAGCTAGATTTCCAAGGTGGATAGAATCTTTGACTTTTATTTACACGCTTAAACATAGTCTTCCACCTTTCTACAGACGTACTTGGCATAATAATGAAGAATAAATGATGTTATAATTATTGGTCTGTCAAAGCTACATGGACCCAGAAGGTGATGGTAAATATTTAGCCATCTTATTCCTGTTTGTTCGACAGCAGGGGATTTGCCCCCTTTTTTTGAAGTGAAGAATTTATAATGTGAATTTGTTTTTGATTGGTTGGCACAGTACCAGCAACAGTGTTCAACTCAATGAGAGTTATTGTGAAACTCATTGATTATTCAGAGTTGTGTAAATAGTTTCTGTGTGATGTTACGCTTCAGCGCAGCAGTTCTTTAAAATAGGCTCGAATAGTCTGAAATGAGTCTGGTCTTTTGAGTTGCTGGCTGTCATTGACTTTTTTTATGATGTTATTTTCTCTTAAATCATTTTACTTTTGACCATTGCTTTATGCTTTTTTGTAGTTGATTTTCAGGCGGTACTACTATTGCAGATTGTGTCATGGGGGGTCTTGAGTGATTTCCGAAAAGCTATACATGTCACCTCAACAAATCAGACTTGATCCAAGTCCATACGAAGAGTGTTTGTAGCCTGCAATCATGTGTTAATGAATTCAAGCTGCAGGTTTGTGTTTAAAATAAGTAGAATTGGGTTGTAATGTCTTAAAATACACTGGTTAAAAGGGTTCACACACACAGCTGATTCTATTCACGTGACAACAATGACTTCCACAGGCTAACTGTAACATATCACTGAGTTTACACTGAGGCAGCCGCAGATGCCAAATCCACATTTCTTATCTAAATCTCGAGTGCTTTTACCTGTAGATTAATGTGTTTAAACCTATATAACCAATGCCTGTTGATACAGTATATTTAATATATAATATGGTGTGCCTTTTAAGCTATATTCAATAATTGTGTGATGCATTTCTTTTCTTTTTTTGGCGTATGCTAGTTCATTCACTCTCAGAAATCTTGAAAATTTGGAAACTTGTCAAATGCAGTAGCAGTTAGCAATTAACAATCAGTTATGTTCTAAAATGTTTGTTTGTGTTTTATGTCAGTGGAATTGCATATTAAATTGACAATAAATCAATTTTTACACAAAGAAACGGTTGTCCTTGTTTCTTTTCGACTGAAGTTCATTTGACAATGCAATATAATTGGAAACTTTATCAAATTTGATTACATAAAAGAAAAAAATGCATTAAGGAAAAAAGACAAGTTTCTGAGTGAAAGAACTAGCAGCACATTTCCCACGTTGTATTCATTACCTGGAATGTTATTGGTTTTTAAAAAAAAGATGTAATATCATTTATTGGTAACATAGTATTTGCTGACTGCAGTTGCAATAGCATTATGCATTAAGGCAGTTATACTGTTGTATTATATTTCTTGAGCACTGTAATATTGTGATATTCAAACGCTACCACTATATGTTGCAGACATTCTGTTTTTGCGAGGTATAACATACATGGGGAAACTTGAATCTTGATATAAAATCACAAATGACATGTCCTTTTCATAATGAATGTCTTTACCAACTTTTCTGTCAAAGGAGATGATGATTTTGAACACACACATTTAGAGGAGTAAAGCATATGCTCTCTCTCTGTGCCATAGGGACCCAGGCACCCTTGGGGGTAGGGTTCGGAAACCCCTTTGCCTCGGCAGTGGGCACTAGCTTGGGCTCTTCTACCCTTGGAGGTATAACCTCTTTTTTTTTTATAAATATATTTCCCTGTTTTGCCCTTCCCTTACACCGTAGACAGTTGTCCTAATGCCTAGCTTTCCCCAGAAGCCCTTGTGTTTGAGGTCTTTGTGTTCTCCTGAATGAAAGTAGTGGTAGGCAGTGTGTGTGAGATTGGTGCAGTTAAAGCTTGGCAGTGTTTTTTTTTCTGTTCTTCCATGCGCAGGTGGTCAAGTGCGTTCACACCACAAGAAAAACTGAGCAAACATTTGCCACAGGTCACCAAAACATTGCTAAAGAAATGCAACTTACTGTTGGATGTCACCTGGCATATCCACTTGGCTACAACAGCTAGTTAAAAGTATCTGGGCAGTGTTGGAAAAAGTGGTCTGAGCGCACACCAGGTGCGTGTTCTCATGTAGTCGACGTGTTTGGTTTTCCTTCTCATTACGTTTTTCTCTCTTCGGCCTTTGCTTTGCCCCGCAGCGCACTGAGTCTCCAGTCAGAGGTTAAGCTGTGGAGGGCTCTATCGGTTAGGGTTGGCATATCTGTTTTCCATATGGGTTATTTCATGTCAAATGTGATGGAGGCTTTTGTTTACTTATTTTTTTTAAATAATTTCTATGCTATTTGACAACAAAAAACATTACACAGATTTACAAAGTTTGTTGCACATGAGAATTTTGGAATTTTCACATCCTAATATTAAGAGAAGGACATTTTAAAGGTGTCGAAATGAAACTGTTAAGAGACACAACAATTGGTAGGGGCACACAAAAAATGGTGTGCCAAAGATTGAAAGGCATAAGCATATGTAATCTTTTTTTATTACTGGCCCATTTTTAAAGTAAAAGATAAATTAGGCAGCCCCCCTCCTAATTAGATATTTGGTCACACTTTTCAATCTAAGTTATGGACATAAAAAAAGAATAATAACTTAAGTTGATAAATAATTTATTGTTTTTCATAATTTGAAATAATTTGCTGGTAGATTATATAATATTTATTTAAGTTTTAAAACCAACAACAATCTGATTTGACATGGAATGACTCAGATGTGTGTGTGTCCTCCCGAGCCACTGCTCCTTCTATTTAGTCCTAGTGCAGTTTGTGATTAGCTCAAACTGACTTCCATGTCACTCTCTCCCACAGGTTTTGTTGGTGGGCCAGGATTTGGTGGGGTGGGGACTGGGGGGTCTTCTTTTGCCTTCTCCACCAGTAAGCCCACAGGAGGCAGTCTGAGTGCAGGTACATCATACTGTATACACCCCCCTTCACTCACACCTGGCCCCAACGCATTACAGTACAGCTGAGTCTGAGCAGGCTTGTGTTGGAAAGTGTACTCTCTGAATTGAGAACATTTTGAGTAAGCGTCATCAAGAAAAGTCAAGCTACTGTGAGCAATGTGCAGATACAGTCAGTGCAATGAGATTCTCTGGTTTCCTCTCTGCTAGTAGGCTTGGTCAACAACGTTATCCTTGTAGTAAGTCTTTTAGCTAAGTGCGCTGGCAGTTTGGGCATTTCGGGATATTGGGTTGGACAACTTCTGTTCAAAATTTAGCAAATGCTGGAATCTGGATAACCTTTATTCTTTAATTGCTCCATTACTTTTGTTTTCTCTAATATATTGTTGTCTTTTTTTGTCCTGCGTCCTCTCTCTTGTTTTCTCTAGGTTTCGGTAGCAGCAGCACCTCAGGATTTAACTTCAGTAACCCTGGCCTCAACACGTCGGCTGGCCTGACCTTTGGCGTGTCTAACCCGGCGGCTGCAGGCTTCGGCCAAACACCCCTCCTCCAGCTCAAGAAACCCCCTGCTGGTAACAAAAGGGGCAAGAGATAAAACCACAGAAACACTTAAACCCTGACTGACTAGCTTGGTGTCTGTAGCGGGTAAGGCCTGGTCTCCTTATCAGTGCTTTAATAATCACTATCCAACTACAGAACAAAGAACATTTTAACCAGATTAAATGATCCAGGCTTTGATTGAAACAACCATAAATCAACACCACAGGATCACACTTTAAAATCACATTGAGGTATGTACTAAATAAACATTGAGAAAACCAAAATTCTATGACCAACAAACATCTTTCTAACAAACATTGGTGCCGATAGTCCTAAAGTGTTGCTCTTCACATGTTCTCATTAGATTAGACAATTCAATTCCTTCAATGACCTTGGTCTTATGGATGCCCGGCAACTAAATACATTTGCTAGACAGTGGAGTTCAAGGAAAACTTAAAAATAGTCTTTGCATAATTTAAAATATGAGTTTGCATTAACTCAAACAGGCTGCCTGCACATTACAATCTGTAGCGCTACAATGCTCGTGGGAATCCCAGCCATGGACAGATCTGTTTTTTATAGTTCAGTTATCTGTGAGGAATGTCTTTGGTCTGAATATTGATGTGCTTTTGTGCTTTGAGGTGGACAGTTTTTTTCAATAGTTTACCTAAACTGTCAAACCTATAACTGCATTTAAAGCCAATCTATTGATAGATTGGCTGAGGTCTCGTCCAGGATGTAAGATGATATAAAAAGAAAAAAGGCTTATGAGGAAATAAGTCTGGAGCAGTGTAGTTCCTGCCAGAAGGTGTTGATGAGGAGTACTATCTGATCCTGAATAGTTTTATAGGCACAGGAGAGTGTCCAGGGTGGGTTTTTGGGTAAGAACAGCTTTATTTTTGTATCAAGTGGAGAAAGAGATGACACTGGGAAGGGGACAAGGGGGACTAGCACCTTAAGATAGTCCATTATGTAGTCCACATAACCTGTGTTGTTTTTGATAGCTTCCATCCTTATCATTTTTTGATAATTACTTTTTAGACACATTTAATTTAGCCCAGCGTAGGAACTTGGGAGAGGGAACGCTGTGATTGTATAACATGACTCCCATTACATCTTAAGTTAGTTGAATCTGAAAGGGATTTCACAAGCAGATTCTACCTATTCCACTTGAGCTAGATTAAATGTGCACTGGCGTATTTGACCTGACAGTGATTGTGTGAATGTGCATGAATGAATTTGTCTCTGGTCTATTATAGTTGCTGACTTACTTTCAGTGTTGGGAGTGGTTGGTGGGATATTCCGCTTTTTTTAATTGTCCATGTCTGTTTGGTTACCAAATACTGGCAGTTGTACTATTATTTTCTAATCACAGTCTGTGTAAACCCGTATTTTCAAGAAGCTGTTTAATAATAAAATCTTGATGATGTTTCATGGCATCACTTCAATAAATGTGTATGCTGACACAGAATGGTATCTGTCATGATTTGTGTCCGAATGTGAATCACCAAATGTATTTTGTGTCACCAGTTTTTTATCACTTTTATGTTACAGTTCACAACAGACCGTCTTAATATATGAAAAAACACACTTCATAGAAATAAGATCTATTATTATGCCTATATGCATATTTCCTGGGCATGACAGCTGCAAATAATCTTATCAATGGAAGGCTATTTGTGCAAATTAGTTAAATTAAGTTAATAAATATGGAATTGTTGAAACATGAAATGTGCTTTGTCCACTGACTATGCTCACCACAAGGGGGCAGCAGTGCACTTCACGCAGCATCACAGCTACCCTGCAGAAGAAGAACGCCGTTGCTACGCGACGCAACACGCATCACAACTGCGTTATAACCAGTCTATGGTTAAAACATTATTCGAGCCTTTCTTTCCACATTTCTGCCCACATTTATTGTTCAACTATCCAGGTAATGTTACTTAATTTCGCTATATATTATGACAGTTAAAGTGTCATTTGGCTACTTAGTTTGTGTCCGGTAGCATTGACGTAAACAATCCATTTGACGTTCAATAGCTAAATGCATTTGTATTTGTTATCGAAAGTAGCTTATTTTCTCCTACTCTACTTGTTTTCTGTATGCTTTTCATAACAGCCAAATGCCAAATGTGTATTCCTAGTTAACCGGACGTTACATTATCTCTCCCAAAAGCCTACTCACAAAAAGATGTATTAAAATATGAACTGTACAGCTATCAGAAGTCTTATGCCAGGTTGAGAACCACAATGATATTGGGTAATTGTATTATGCAGTTCTTTATAATAAAAGAGTAATACACATATATGTAGCTTTTCGAGCTTGTATGTTTTTTTAAACGTGTTTAGATCATGTCCTTTGTCTCCACATTCAGCTTCAACTGTATGTAATAGCAACATTGGATAGTAAAAAGAACAATTTGTAATGTTAATGTAGTGTTTTTTTGTCTCCTTGTTTAGTTTTAAGTGGCTGGCAGGCTGCAGTTTTTCTCCTCCCTCCCAGATCTGCTATCTGACACATCTCATCTGCTAATTTGACTATAATGCAATGTTTTATATTGCAGCCATGTCTCTTCCAGACACAATGTACTGTTCCCAGCAAATCAACATCCCCCCCGTGCTGCCAGACATCCTGAAAAACTTCACTAAGGCAGCCATCCGTACACAGCCCAAGGATTTGCTGGTGTGGTCTGCGGCGTAAGTTTAAATCTGTGTTGAAAGGGATTGTTGCTAGTGTTTTATTTCAATCTTGATCTCTTTAGAAGAAAGCATAACTCACAGGCTGCATCATTGAATGAAAAGACAGGCCCTTTTCACCTGTGCATCTCTCATCTGTGCATTGACTGGCTGTAATTGGATCCCAGGGGCCTCCGTGTTACTGCAGCGGTTAAACTATCTGACTTTCTCAACTAAGAAAAATCTCTTTGAAAGTACTGGATGCAATTGAAAGATAAAGTGTGTGTTTGTTCCCCTCAGGACTCTCATATCATCTGTTATTTAATTGGCCAACGTAGCTTGGCAGTGTTTACAGCAAAAGACAATAAAGCGAGCCATATGGTGAAACTAAAACAACTCAAATGTCTCCTGGGTTACAAGATGTTTAGATGCTATTAAAGTAACACCATGCTCTGCCGCCTCTGATGCTGAAATGCTCTGAAGTTGAAGGAAAACCTTGTTTAAACTGTGAAGTAAGATAAATATGCCTTTTAGCAAAATGCAAATCGTTAAACTTAAGACAAACTACTCATTATAATTTACTCAACTGATGCTCCTCAAAACAAAATGTCTTTAATTGGACTAATGTCAATGTATGCATCATTGCACATAACCTGCTTTTGAGACTTTATCTGATTGGAATGATGCTTAGGTGTGTGTATGTGTGTGTTTATGTAAGTGTGTGTGTCCTCTCTCAGATACTTCAGTGCGCTGTCTAAAGGAGAGTGTCTGCCAGTCAAGGACAGGCTGGAGATGAATGCCGCCACCCAGAGAACTGACACAGGGCTGACTCCAGGTCTACTCAAGACTCTTCACAAACAGGTACTTCCTCTACATCAGGGCCTAATCTCATAGAATGTATCACATAATCGTTTGCATTTTTCCACTGTGCTTTACCGTTGTAATGCCCTGTACAGGCTAGTTAATACTGTAATTTGTAATTAATAGCTGCATTAAGTTTAGTATCCATGCTTTTCTGTGTGTATCAGCATATTCCACTCATGCTGTTTCCTCACGTGAATCATTAAAGTCTCATATTATAGTAAACATCACCTGGGACTTGTACTGGCATTTTGGTGTGGTGGATTCATTAAAGGATCTGAATATTTAATATTTCCTTAAAGGCCAACACTTTAGCAACAGTTTTAATCTTTCCAGGAAGCCATCTCGTTCAGTTTTTATGTCAGTTATCTTAGTATTTCAATTCTGTTTACTTAATTAAAAAGTCTGCTTCCTTTATGGCCCCAAATTGTCCTGTTGTTCTGGGATACTAAAGCAATACATTGTATCTAGCTGTGTCTTAATTACAAAGCTGACCATACAGAAAAATCCACCGCTAAAGAAAATCTTGCTGATAAACAGGTCATTAGTACGGCTGTGTGATTCCCTAGCTCCAGTACTGAAGTTTATTTCAACAAATAATACAGTGGGATTTTTACACTCATCTGGTAAACTAGATTACTAGATAAACTAGATAAACTAGACCTCATTTGTCCTCCTTATCTCCCCTAAACCGACACTTCCTCCCCCCTCAGCTGTCCCCCAGGGAAACATGCAGCAAGGAGGAAGTGCAGAAGAAGTGGAAGGGCCTGTGTCTCCCCGTGGATCAGCTGGAGAGCCTGCTGTCGCTGGGCAGCTTTGGCTCAGACATCGACTGGATGGAGTTTTTCTCTCTGGCCTGCAGTGCTCTGGGAGGGGTGAGTTGTTACATAAGGCCAGATATAATTGCTAACACCACTTGATACCATTTCCTTTGAGTTTTCAAAAACATTCTGTGAGGCAAAGCACAGCTGGAGATCCTATAGTGTTTTTCTTTATTCAATACCACAGTCTAGTTTTCCAGTGTTTAGACGAGACCCAGACGTCTGTGATCCAGACTTCCCCATCAAGGTCCCCAGGCTTTAAAGATAATTCCTTCTCGGAGAATACTGAAATCTTTGTGATGCCTTTAAGCCAATGGTTTCGCTTTAAAGTTGCAGATAGAGCAGTGGAGACAGATTAGGGAGAATTTCTCGAAGAAGAACTTTACAGACGATTACGTAGAATCTGCAAAAGCATGTGCAGCTCAGCATTAGCGGCATTATGTGCTCAGTGTCAGTACTTTGGAAAGGATGCTTATACGTATGAGATTGTTTACGTTTTGACCACATGAGGGCAGTCATGTTCTGCACTGAATTAGTTTTCACTGCTGGTAACGTGTGTGTGGATAAGTATATTTGAAGTGTGTGATGCTCCAACAAGACGTGACCGTCCTTGAATGCTGAAAACACATTTATGTATTTGTGTGTCTGTTTCTTGTTTCTGCTACATCCTCAGACCCTCGTGAGTTCTCTGAAGTTTGCCTGTGAGATCCTGACAGAGGATGAGGAGGGCGGTGCTGCGAGGATCCCCTTCGACACCTTCGTCAAACTCTACACCTACCTGGCTCACCTGGACGGAGACATGCCACAGCAACACATCGACAACTTCCTCAACAGCCTGCAGCTACAAGTGTAAGTGTTATCTGTGTGTGTGTGTCCATTCTCCTCAGCATTATAGCTGTCAGCATGCTCATGAAAACGAGGCATACTTCAACTTGCAATAAGCAGAGTGGATGTAGGCGGTGGAAAATGAGGCTGTTTTATATGCATCAACAACAGGGATGCTACCCACTTCTTTTTTACTCAAACAGCCTAATTATTTTTCTCATTTGAATCAATTCCCCTTGGATATAGCTCCAGTCAAATCTCATAAAAATTCCTTATTTTATTAAATCATCAAGGTCATATGATATCTGCAAGTAATAACCGAGAGGCAACAGGAGTTGGACTTATGTAACCTCAAAAACCCTCATGTGGCATCTACCAGAATGTTTAATTTCCCCTCGTTTATTTAATCATATACAGGGTGCTGCTGATGGACATTCAATTAACAGCGGAATTGCTGACCAGCATTTCAAAACTACATGTCATAATTGATAAGAGACATATTTAATTTAATAAATGCAGGAAATACATTAAAAACGACAGTAGTCTGAAGGTAAGCTGCCAATGTTTTTCTGCACTGATGACTCGAGATGCGCTGAACACTGCTTTAAACATGTTGTGCCAGTCAGTGTTGGCACAGATAGTTATAAGAGCTATACTCACTGTTGTGAAAATCCTTATGCTGCTGACATGAGCTGTTGCACTGGTTTCTCTTCCCGACAGCAACAAGCAGAACGGCATGATTCAGGTTTCCAACTTCTACATCAGCAGGAAGTGAGCGAAGGAGCGATGGCAAGCAATAGGAAAGAAAGGGAAAGAAGTAACACAATGATAGCGTTCGATTAATAAATGGGCGTGCTAATGCTCCTTCAAGCACAGCTGTTGTTTCATTACTTAGAAATTGGGCCCATTAATTGTTAGCATCAGACACAGTGGGTTATTATTCATCACTGCCCAACCGAACAAGGCTGCTATTTTGAGTCAGGCTGGAATCTTTTAATGAGCAGCATGAGAGGCACAAAGCTGCCTTACACAAACTGTCAGGTGGAGTGTGTTTGCTTTTTATTGCTTGTTCCCTTATGTCTGGGTTTGCCAGTTATTCTATCATACACACAACCTCAGCTTGCAGCCTCGCAGCACTTGGCCTCTCTGCTGTATTCATTTCACCCAGCAGATGGGAAAGAGGAGAGGTGAGGAGATAAGCTCCGAGGTCACAAGAGCGTGATTTTCATCTTGTGTTAAAGAGCTAAAACCCCCCCAGTGTTTTGTTCACTCCTCCGTGCAATATTTGTAATGGGCAAGTTCAAATGCCCACTCATACAGGTTTATTACACTCGTCTCAAAGCACACACAATCACATGGAGGACCAAGAAGTCTCTAAAGCTCACACCCGTATGCATAAATGTCACACCCAATCTATCATAATTAATATATGCTGTTTCGTGTGTCAGTGTGAGAGCACAATCTGTGGTCACATAGGCCCAATATGACACTTGTTTATTTTCCCCTTACACACAGATACTTAAACCTGTAGTTGTGAAACTCTGTATTTTATCGAGCAGGACGGGAAACACGATCAGTGGGAATTCCCAGTTCAGGCGCAGTTGGCAGTAGGTTGTAGGGGTGGAGGAAACAAGCTTACCCCTCGCAGAATCTTAGCTGTAAGAGAGTCAAAATGGAAGTAAGGACAGATGGAATCCCTTAAAACTGCAGGCTATCCACCCAAATGACGCAGCGTAAAAAGGACATTTTGTCAGGGCGAAAAACAGACCTGCAATAACTTTACCGGGAATCCTGAAACTTTAAATAAGATCAGGAACTTCCGGGGCCATAGTTTCTTCTCCACAGAAAGTCCCTGATACCAAGTTGGTACTTTCCAGTGGACAGGGAAGTATGGGAGGTTGCAGTAAAGAGCATCGCTGACATGCCCAACACAAACCTTGTGACTTCAAAAGTCTTTGTGCTGTATTTATTTTAATTGTAAGGAAGCACTTTCTGTTGCAAGATTCATTGAGTGATAGATAGGTACTTTATTTAGTGTAAAAAAGTACCACAAAATAATGTAGATTCTGACTTTAGAAACTGCCTTTTTCTTTTTCAATAACCCTTTTTACCTCTGCATTTCTTTCTTTAAGCAAAGTAATAAATTGTACTTTAAATTCTTGTGATTTACCTAGACAATCCACCGTGGAGCTTATTACCATGTATTTATTATAACATGAAGACAACAACTTAAAGTAAAAACACCCAAAGATCTGTATTTACAGACCTTAAAAAAGTCACAACAGTATTCTCAAATACATTGAAATTAAATTAAATCTTTGTAGGCCCATCCTTACATGTCTATACCACTAAAAGTTATTTTTATTTTTAGGTCCATCCTCTCTCCAGTACAATGGTCATACAGTACAGCTTCAGAACTGTGTGCCCCATTGTTTAAGGATGGAGTTACTTGGGAGAAACATGATGTCATTGCAAACATGTCAGTGTCTCAGGAATCTCTGCTCCAGGGTGGACCATGTTGCACAACCCTTCACTGTTTCTTCAAGCTTTGTTCATAACATCACATCTCCAGGGACACGACAAATGTAGCAGAGCCGTGTGAGAAAGACAGGAGAAGAGAGAATGGACACAAAGGCTCCATTTCAGCTTTCGTCTCTGAAGCTGTTGTGTAACAGATTTCAGGGTAAGGATGAGGGAAAACATGATGCATGTTGTGTAGAACATGGATATTTTATCAATCAGCTAATACTGTACTCTAGATCTATTGTGAGGCATATGTTTGAATTAGTATGTGTTAGTTTTTATGAGTTATCTAACTTTACTCAAAAGAGACATGTACACCAGGAAGAGACACATTGACCAAACAACACAAAAGGTTGCTATACAGCCTGCAAGTTTTGCTCTTTTGTAGGCACCTTATGAACTTTGAATTGTTTACTTATTGCTTACAATGTATACATTCAAGTCATAGATGTCTAACAACTTGCTTTTTTTCCCAGGGAGCTCCAACACGGGATGATTAAACCTTTAGACTTCATATATCAGGATGATATCGACTCAACGACTCATGCTTCGTCAAACTTTGCCAGAGCAACCTCACGAGCGGAATAACAATTATGTGTACAACATTGACACAGTGACTGCATGTTGATGCATTTGTTTACGGGTGAGACCGAAACACCTTTCACTACTCTGTGTCTAATGTAACTAATGCGCTGGATTTGGGTTTACAACTCACATTATCTTGGTGCTGAGGTGGGATGAGTGAGCAGAAACCTCCAGGGCTGCATATGATAGGGACCTGTCAATCAAGCACACTTCCCCATTATATTCTTTATGGAACAATGATCTCACAATCCCCACAGTGACACAGATTGGCACATGTCAAATTAATTATTGAGACCTGAACTCCTAGTGAAAAGATGTAATTATTTGGTATTACAAGAGAGATGTTCTTTCTTTGAGCTAGTGTTCCTGCAGCTATTGGGATAATGACAGTTCAAAGCACTTCTGCATTCCCCACTATTCCTCACCATCACAGTGAGATGTTTCAGTCTAGGTATCTTTGTATTGTATTTTGTGTATTTTTTATCATTAGTGATTCCGCCTCTAACAGCATTTGAGGAAAGTGCTATACATAATGCTGATTTGGCCAGGCTGTATTTGGGGAGTTGTTCTTACACACATGAACACACATCACACAAAATCATGGTCCATTGCTGGCTGATTAAAATTAGTTAATTACCACTTGTGGACTATTCAATTGCTCTTATTCAACTGGCAGTGAAAGCTTTTTCTGTCCCTGAATTGAAGTGTTGTCCTTAGCCTCTTAATAAGTGGTGTCTGTCCCGACCCCATGAACTGATTGAGCAATAATATATGAAGTGCTTCTAATCACTCTACTAATAATCACTACATTAAGTCGTTCCTATGAAGTGGAAAAACATAATTTTCTGGCAAATCTAAGACACAAGCGGACCCATTAAAACCTTGTTGTAAACACTCACAATTATCATCACACACACACCCCACAAAAACCTAAACAGTTCAGTACTTGTGTCAAGAAGAGATCACAGGGACCTTTGTATTGCACTCCTGCTTCAGGTATGCCATCGAAGAGTCCATGGTGTGTTGGTGTGTTGGTGTGTTCTGGCTGCTTGTGGTCTTAGGGGGAATATATAAACGACCAAATGGGGGAATGACTGCAGAAGCTTGTCTAATACTACCAGCACCAAGGTCAATATGCTCATTAAGTTCATTTGGGATGCTAGCATTTATAAACCAAGAGTGATCTTATAAATGTATTGATGATCAATAAAATCATCATGACTTAAGAGCAATCATTTCTTTGTGTAGAGAACATTTTGCTGCTATTTATGTGTACATGCGTTATGTGCGGATAGTCAGAGAAGTATTTGAAACAACCACTTTGGGGACAATGTTCAGTGCATTCATGTTTCAGTAACCTATGCATTTTAACTTGTCATTACTAGACCCAGGAGGATAAAGCATGGCAGTTTTCATTATGTGTTATGTAGTATGTTATTGACTCATTGATAAATGTTTCAACATTCTATTTTAAGACCGTTTCCCATATTTTTCTACACATTGTACAATGACTTTTTCTGACATAATTCTGTCATTTTTTGATAATTTCGACATACAAAATTATTGAGTTTTTCCTGATATTTTCGAAAGGCTCTACAATGTCGAAATATTCAGAAATAACTACATAGAGTAGTATAGTTTGTCGAAATTATGCAAAAAATTAAATAGTATAGAATACTATTTCATCACGTTATAGTCACTGTTCGAAATGGGTGGGAGCCAGGGGGGAGCCCAAAAAAATGCATATTTGTGTCACACAGATTAGAAATGTTGAGTTTCTGTAAATAAAAGTTCTTGAAATAAATAATAGTCATTGTTCATTACAGTTTCTGAATATTTGTTTTATATTTGTGAATATTTCTGGGTGTTGCCATCTGTACGTGGCGGCGCTGCATTCTTTACGCTACTTACGTTGCTATGGTTACGGCGGCAATACCGGCGCGGTATTTGAAATGTTCATATTGATATTTTTTTAACTCTGGCTTTGTAGTAAAACCATAGACTGTATATATAAAGTAAAACATATGGCGAAACGAAAACAGCCAAGCCTCGCAGCTTCTGGATTCACAAGCAAAGAAGCGAAGGAGTCTAAAAATGACAACGTGAACGGAACAACTTTTAGTTGGCCGGCTGTAAGCGGCGTTAGGGTCGAGTTTGACAGCTCCACACCGAGGGCCATGGAAAAAAAAATAGGGCTCCCCCGAAAGCAGATGGGTAATTCGAACACTGGTTATAGTGATCAATAAAGGTACATCTTCTTCGTCTACACACTATATCGTGCCTTATTTCGACATAAAACACCATGTTTTTGTTTACTTTGTCCAAATAAGGCATGGTATAGTATGTCGAAATAAGGCATAGTAAAGTATGTCGATTTTTTTTTTTAAAATGACATAGTATACTTTGCACACCTGCTCACCGAAAAGCTGTAAGCCTGGTGGTTTGGTTCAAGGACTACTTCACAAGCAGACCTCAGAACTGCAGAGCAACTGACAAACGTGCTGGTGAGCAATACTGCCCTGCCCCCCCCCCCCAAGGAACCGTACTGTCACCTTTCCTGTACACCCTCTGACTTCTTCTTCAACCCCAGCTCATGCCACTTACAGAAGTTCTCCAGCGTCAGCTACATCACAGACGACAAAGAGAAGGAGTACAGAGGAGGAGCTTCATTGGCTGGTGCAACTACACTCACCTCCAGCTCAACGTCAGCCAACCAATCTGCTGGGGCTGGTCTATAGGCGGAGCAGGAAATGCTCCCTTAGCACCAGAGGCCAGGAGGTTGAGGTGTTGAACAAGTTCCTGAGAGTGCACATAAACAATAACATATAAATAAAACACATTCATAATAATCATATCACATAATTATCACACAGGGAATAATATTGAGCATTACAAAAAGCAAACATAGGTCTTTTTCTTACTATAAAGTGGTTACCAAGGTACTGTTTGCATTGTTTTCTGCATCTAAAATGTTGATGAATTCCTGCAATTAAATTGGATCTAGTTATTCAGTATCCTCTAAAACACTTTATTACCAAGCAATATTAGCTTAAAGCCTAAAGCATTCTTTAATGGAAGCATATTTTTTAGTTGTATTCATGTATACTGAGAGGTGTTTCTAATAATGTCTCTATTCCATTTACATCAATGAATATAAGTAAATATTTACAGCAAGATTTAGTTGAGTGAGAGACTCATGAGCTAGGTCACAAGGTATTTTATTTTAAATGGTGTTAAAAACCATCTCCCTAAGTCTATCTTCACCAGAAACCTGGTTTGAACAGAAGATAGAGACAATTCTTTTAAGACTTGGTTCTCTGGTGTTTGTGTGTGTGGCTTGACCAGACGGTGCAACATTTCTCAGATCGTTGGCAGTGCTAACACTGTCTGTCACCCGCACAGCTGGCGACCGATACCATAGAGATAAAGAGCCACAGGAGAGCAGAGCTCTCAGCTGGGGGCAGATGAAGGTAGAATAATAATGGGTACACACAGGGACTGTTATGCACTCGATTTTTCCACAGCAGGTGATGTCAGCAAACTGATGTTATTAATTACGGAGAGAAAAAGGAGCATCTCTGTAAATATGTCTATGACAGAACTGCAGACTTTACACAAAACTCTGCAAAGCCATGCATTAGATGGACAAAACAGTAAGGCCATCTAGTGACGGCAATTTATGATATTCTCTTTTAGTTTTATCCTATTTTTTATTCTACCTTTCTGTGGATAGTGAGAACAACAATATGAGATAAATGTTAGGTTAGGTAACATCAAAACGGAATGCAAATGTACCTCTCAGCATGTACTCATTCACAGGTGAACAACATAACCAGTGAAGCCAGTAAATAATCTGATGCTGGTAATGTGATCAATATCAAAATGATATCTCAGTGACACCAATTGTCTGGATGGTGAATATCTCTATTATCTCAATTGGCAAGTAGCCAAGAAAATGAGAGAGAGGAAGGTGGCCGAACACGATGAGGCTGTGGGTAAAATGAATTGCCTCAGAATCATACTACATTATGATAATAGAAAATGTAACCCACGTGCCAGAAACATTACAAAATATCATAATCCCTTTGTTTAGACTTAATCTGCTTTATAAACCTGAAAAGTGGAAAGCCCTGTGAGTGTACAGAAAAGTGATGCCATCAAGATATTAAAAAATGCTGGTTTTCCCCATGTGATTCATGAAAATCACATGTACCAATTTGAATATGCCACTGTGGCATATATGCTAGAAAAAATACACACATAAAATGCCCTGTATGAATATACTAAGATTGTTAGGGTTGCTTCTAGTAAAATGAATCTCTTGTTAATAGACAGCGAGAGAGAGAGAGAGAGAGAGAGAGAGAGAGAGAGAGAGAGAGAGAGAGAGAGAGAGAGAGAGAGAGAGAGAGAGAGAGAGAGAGAGAGAGAGAGAGAGAGAGAGAGAGAGAGAGGTCCCAGTCCCATCTAATCGGATTACGCGACTAGGTTTACAGGCTGCTGTCTCTCTACATGGGACACTCGTGTACGCAGCACTTTAACTTTCTGCTGTAGCTTTACCCACTGCAAAAGCCTGAATCTAATTTCCCTGCGAGTGCTACTGGACCGGATAACTACAACTGAACATGGTTTCGTTTTAGGGGCGCGTGAAGAAAGAGTATACTTTATGTGACGTTCACGGCTCAGATGGACATCCAGGCTGTCAACTCTCTGTACATGTCTGATGGGTAACTATAGACGCAGCATGCTCACCTAGGAGGCCGGTATTCAGGTGAAGGAGTTTGTGTAATTTAGCCCCCCGTAAATTACTTTTTAAGGTAGATCATTTGGTTACCCTCTTGTCTGGAGAAACAGGCTGTCCCATGCGCGCGCCTCGCGCCCCACGCTGCACTCTGCCTCGAGGACAGTGCCCTAGGCTCGGGGGTTAGATGGTACTGATCACGGACGACAGGGATGGAGGAGGCTCTTCGTCGGTACGGCTCAAGCACCTCCAGCGGCAGCAGAAGGTCGGGGGAAACATCACCCAGGTTCACCCGACCATAGTGGAGGAGCCGCTGTCACACTGTGATGACGAGGACTACCTGGGCTCGTGCGAGGAGGACGATGAAGAGGACGATGGAGCGGAGGAAAACGATGAAGATGAGTTCGAAGAAGTTGACTTTGAGGACTTTGAGAACTTGGAGGACTGTCGGAGTATCGCGTCGGACGACTCCTTCTACCCGCCGGATGATGTGTTCGCGGACTCGGAAAGCACCCCCTCTCCGGAAAGCCCGGAGCCGCTGTCTTTCTTCCAGGCGTGCTGCACCAACAACGCTGCTATCGTCCGGATAATGATAAGGCACGGGGTGAAGGAGGAGGTCAATGAGAAGGACAGGAATAACAGGGTATGGAGCACCGAGGCTGAAGGAGAGACACAGAGTTATTTCACACAGCAGCTAAATCAGAATAGACCTATACACTTTGACATCAAACTAGCACATGGAAACTTAGCTTGAAACAGACTAATGATAATAATAATAATAATAATTTGAGTAGTACTACTACCACTTAACAACAGCAACAATAATCATCATCATCAAACTTAATATGTAAAGCATTTTTTTCAAAACAACTTTTACATACAATAAAACACAAAGAGAGCAACAACACAAATGTATGGAGGAAACACACCCCTTAGACACCAATAAACAAATATGCAATTGTGAACTTAGTGACCAAAAGTGCATTTGGAGTCAGCATTCACACAAAAGCCTGTTTAGAAAAATGTGTTTCAAAGGGATTTCAAAGATGAAACTGACATTGCAACCCTAATATCCTCAGGCAGTGTTTTCCACATTAATAGAGAAAGTGACCTTAAGTCATGAGCCTGGCCTAATGTGCGGGACAAGACTTTCTTAAAGTTTTACATCCAGTAGCCACATTTTTGGTTTTGGATGTTTTAAATGTACTTGCTCAGGGTTACTAACTAGCTGATTAAGTATAGTTATATTATTGTAGTACCTAACTGAAACACATAGATGGACGTCCTTGGTTATTCTCCTGTCCCTCTGTGCAACAAGTTAAGAGATTCAGGAGCCAGGTATTCAGATAATGAAGCCTGAGCTCGGCTGAGTGGCTTACTGTTCCAGGCCGATGCTGTCCTGCCTCTCTAAAAATAGCTATTACACCAGTATCCAAATGAGTCTGCAACATACTTATCATAATCAATTAACAATCAATCAAATCTAAAATCGAATATTCATTTGATATTTATTGAAGAGGTGACGTGTGCTTGAGATGGCCACATTTTAAATCTTCTATATATGTTCTTTATTCCCATGGTTCAGTTTATTTCTATAATAAGCTCACACCTTTATACTTTATAATTTTTCATACCAAGCTGGTACTTTCTGACAGGTATGTGTGTGTGTGTTGACAGACCTCAGTTTTGCAAGAGCGAGCAGCCTCAAACTCTACAAAAACACTGAAGTCTCTCACCATTAACAGAACACAGTCTCCAGTGTGTGTGTGTGTGTGTGTGTGTGTGTGTGTGCGCGTGTGTGCGTGTGTGTGTGTGTGTGTGTGTGTGTGTGTGTGTGTGTGTGTGTGTGTGTGTGTGTGTGTGTGTGTGTGTGTGTGCGCGCGTGTGTGTGTGTGTGTGTGTGTGTGGCCATGCAGGTCAATTCAAGTGAGGGTGTGTGTGTGCTTTTTAGGCTGGATTTGGATTCAATGTGTGGGAGTCCATAGGTAAACACATTATCGACCAATGAAATGATGGCATTAGTGCGTCTAAGAGCAATTTGAACAGTCTTGCTAATGACCCAAAGCAATAAATTCCACAATAGGGAAGCAGCAGCTCTGTTGGTGGAAATATTCTATTGACTTGTATCAAAGACTTACATCAATTGCAACGTAAAATCAATCATGTCCAACTTCAGTCCGTTGAATTTAAATTACACACACAAATTAATATTTATTACTAAAGGTAATTAATCAAAACAAAACAAATATTGAACATCTTATCTGCAGTGCATCATAGTACTGTACAGTATGTATCCCTCAAGCCTTGTGTAACGCTTCAGTCCTGCCAAAGAACTGCGGCCCAGCGCAAAGAGATAAATCCATAATGATGGAACACTAGACTAGTTTTCTTTCATCTGGACATTTCCCTAAAAGTAATTGCATTAGCTAGCAACGGGCACTATGTCGAAGAAGAATCACATGCCTTAAATCTAGCTTTGATGTGACTCCATGTATATTCCTCCATGTTTTGCTGAAACAAGTTGACAAAGCCCTTTTTCTCATTACCAGGACATCTTATACCCTCACATATGGAAGATTACGGTAGTTTTTTTAACATTGGCAACTCAAAAACTCCAGTAGAGAAGTTTGGAGTGAAACGTAGTTGCGGGGGGAGAAAGTGTGTTTTATTCATTTACCTTCTCCATCCAGCTGGTCAGGACATTACATAACAAAACTAACCTTAAAGCTACCTCCATCTCTCCCCGTCTCTTCTACTATTTCCCCATCATTTATCCCTGCCTGTCCCTCCTCATTTCTCTGTATGTAATTACTGATGAGGTCATGGACAGGAAGAGTAGAAATGACATAATTGGAATGTAATATTTCTCTTCTGACATGATGGAGGGGGTTAATTAAGTGGGCACCCTAAAACACATGCCTGGACCCAGTTGGCTTGTGTGTGCTTGTGTAATATGTGTGTGTCAGCAGTGAAAGACAGTCATGTGTTTGCATAGATAACCACGATGTGTGCTAGTACATTCGCCGTTTGCTTTGCCATGCCCTCTGACCTCAGCGTACTGTAGACACAATACAGGTTAGGAAACCCCTCCATTGGAAACACATGTTGATATGAATCTGTTAAGCTCATTAGTTCATGTGTGTGTGCTCAACATCCTGACCCAGATGTCAACATCCCAATATAGCAGACAGCCTGACTATGTGATTTGCAAAACAAAGAGGGGTGTTACATCCCTAGGCTTGGACTTACCGAATGCAGCGTACATCATTTCCCCTTTAGCTCATCAGCAGTGTCCAGCGTGATATATTGTCCAAGTCAAAAGGCCCTGAAGACGCAGAAAAAGATCTGTGGTCAGGATCAGCTTCAGAATGGTAGGGAGTCTGTGTTTTGCATAATTGCCATTTATCAAGGTTAATGCTTGCCAACACAGGATATTAACCCTTGATGTAAATACTAGTCAGGTAGATGTTCACCTTCTGCTGCAACATAAAACAAGTTTATTTTAGACATGTGGCTGATATAAGAATGAAGAATGTGTTTGGATATATTATGGCAAGCAGGAACAATAGATGTTTGCACTAAAGTGTCCACATGGGTGTGTTTGTCTCTATAACCGATGCCTAATAACATCACAAGTTTACAACTTTAAACTTTTATTAGAATACATTCTTGGTTACTCAATCAAGCCTTTAAAAAAAAAAAATACATTCATACTTTCCTTTGGCAAGCTAACATGTTAAAACTTGTTATCAGGCTCACAACATCAGATGCCAGGCATAAACAGACAGTCCCTTTACTGTGAAGACAGAGAAAAACTGACAAACAACACAGCCAAATTTAGCAATAAAGTTAATGAGAAGCCATGAAGTCGGTCTTAAGTACGTTTATTTAATTATCCTTGTATATGATTATGGGACAGTAATTATGCTGTTGGCTTCTGATTCCCCACAGTATGTTCTCAGTCATAGAGGATGTGTTTGGTGAGATTTTAACATTACATGTTACCTGTTAGACGCTTTTATCCAAAGCGACTTACATACTCAATACAGTGGACAATCCCCACAGGAGCAATTTTGGGGTAAAGTGTCTTGCCCAGGGACACAACGACATGCTGACTGCAGTGGGGTTTGAACCTGTGCTCCCCTGATCCAAACACCAACGCACCCACTGCGCCACACGCCTCCCTGATCTATTGGAACTGTGTTGTAAAAATTAAAACATTGAAGAAAGTAAGTAGATATATTTTCTGAATGTTAATATATTTTCACATTTATATGATATATAATGAGCATCTCTATCGCTCATTTCTAGTCTTCCGACCACTCTGATTGTGTTACATTACATGCCAACATTTACAAGGCTGCCATACAAGGTGCCAAACTGCTCATCATCTTATCTAATGCTTATTCACACGCTCACACACTGATAGCGATGCCTTCGGGTGCAATCTGGGGCTCGGTATCTTGCTCACGGACACACTTCGACACGTGTACTGACGCTCTAACGATCAGTGGACGAGCCCCCTGAACCACAGTCAGACCCTGTATCAATGTCCTCACACACATCTGACACTGTTCAGGGCAGAGAGCTTTTCACATGAAAACTCAATAAACACACACACACGCACGCAGAATTCAATCAACTTAAATGAGGCCACCCTGCCTGACTGCTGCTACCTCTCTCTCTCTCTCTCTCTCTCTCTCTCTCACACACAAGCACGCACTAACACTAATTATCATTAACGGAGAGATACAGTGCGACCATCAGGCAAGCAGACTAAATGAAGCACACGTGGGGAGAAACAGACATTTGGCACTGCAGATAGCAAGCATGATGCTGGCTGCTGGCAAATACAGATGAGTGGAAAAATCAAAGCAACAGTCATACACATCTGATTTGATACAGCCATGTGAACACTCAGCTGCAGAAAGAAACACACAGTTAACAGGGAGGCTATTGACAGAAACATGGCCCAGTAGGTCTGCGTCAGTGCCTCTGCTGTATGTGATGAGGGCGGTTCAGAGTGTATTTGCCTGTGTGTGCATGTCCTTGAGCACAAAGAAGGTACTGTAAAATGCCAAACGAATGTTTTATACTTGTTTATGCAGGCGGCAGAGATGCAGGTCTGCCGCTGCAGGATTTAGCATCGACCAGTTCTTATTTTAAAGTAAGAAAACAAAGTGTGGGTAAGCCTTTTTCTAGGAAACAAGAAGTTAGTTACATTGGTGTATTGCATAAGTCACACACCCAACGGGGAAGTAGGCTGCTTGGTAGCATGGAAGGCTAATACTAAACATTATGGAGAGATTAAACAAGTTTCTACTTGGCTGTGATGCGATACTAGTTGTTTTTGTTTATATGATAATGCTATAATAGTTTTCAGTAGAAGAGATTTGCCACAATTTGTAGCAGGAGCAGAATAATAAGCATGATAAAGCATAAAGAGGCAGGTAACTGTACAAATAAGGATAACTTTGATGAGGTCCATTCATTTGATTAATTGGCAGGGATAACTTCAATTCAAATGCTATGGTACTAGTTCAAACATGTACTTCAGTTTGGGTTACACTATTTGTTTAAAATGCAATTAATAACATAGTTGAACATTGGCTGTGATCGATTGTATGTCTATAAGGAACTTTAAGGATAATACAAGGTGTCGGGTCATCTTTGTTGGAGCTAATTATTACCACGTCCTCTCATCAACTTCAGATGCACAGTTCTGCCGTCTCCCTCCCCCTCTGTGTGTTGCCGACTGATACGGCTAAGCCTTTCTATTCCTAGCTCTGGATATTCACCAGATTACTTTTTGAGTGTGTGTTTGTGTCTTGGTCTGTTTGTCTGTGTATATGGGCTAATAATAAGTGGACCAGTGTGTGGGTCAGTTTTGCTAAGAAATATCTACTGATCGCCTTGGTTTGTTATTACATAAATTGGTTGAAATCTGCATTACCAAAAATACATTTTGTTTTTAAATCTTAACAGCAGGATGGATCCTTCTAAATGCTGAACGTCTTAGAGGGAAAGATAGCTTAAATTGCTAATGTATGATGGTTATGGTGGGGAAAAAGCCTTGCATCCATAATCAAAGCCCATAGGAACTCACAAGAAATATTGCTACGCACATTGATAAAAGTAATATTAATTTGGAAGAGCATGTTTCAGTATTGATAGTGTTTGCATCAAGAGATTACACAAAGTACCACTAAGGCCTTTTGGCTCAAGAGGGCAGCTCCAGTCCAGTGTAATGGAGCCGAGGAGATTAGGGTCAGGGAGGGCATAGGTCTGCGTCCATCAGCAACAAGTAGAAGCTTTAAAATGGCCATAGTGTGCATCTTCATTTGGCCTACATACAAAACACATAATCCCCTCAAAAACTATAGGTAAGGACTTAAATGTCTATCATGGTCAAAGTCTCACACACATACCCTGCACACACACTCTGGAAGTACCTCTCTTGATTGTTTCAGGGTTGTTGAGCTACCTGCTAGTGTTGTTATTTGTATCCCGTTAGCCCTAGAGTTAGTCACTGAGTGGCTAATATTGTGTAGCACATGATTGCTTTTTCATCGATTCATGTGTCTTTTGAATAGCTGTTACAAATACTCCAAATAAGGATGTGGTGACTAGAACATTTGAGCCTAGGAGTTAAATGCTTTTGCGTGATTGTGTGAAAAAGGTTCAGAGAAAATAAGAGATTGCCAGACGACTGAGATTGGTCCAGACAAGCTGCAGGGCAAAGCGCTTTTATACAACACAGTGAGGCTGGAGGTTTGCCAAGAGTGTGTGTCTGTGTGTGTGTGTGTGAGACAGACAAGGTCTACATGCGTTTGTCTAACCAGAAAGAGCAATCTGGAGCTGTGCCAGTGTTATGTGAACGTCTTTCAGAAAGCCCACTAGTTATTCCTTAGGACTTCATGTCACCTTTTCCACTTGTAACTCTCCTGCCTGACAGTATCTCCGGCTGGCTTACAGCCTGGCTTGTTTCAGCCAAAAGTTTAACTTCAGTTTTTTCTAACAGGCAAAACACATCACTGTACATGTACTCTAAATGCTGCAAGGCATCATTCTCACTGAGCCTGAAAAGTAGTTGTCCAGTCTGATACACAGAAACTCAAAGAAAGGCAGTATGTTGGGCAGAACATCATGTTGTGAGAATAATGTTTTTTCTTGCAGATTGGTTACTTGTTGATGCTTCATAAAGTAGATATAGTCTTAATCCTGTTTAATTGAGGATAATTTAAACATTCTGCAACCTGATAAGAAGAAAATATGGGGGAGGTTTGCACGTTGTTCTCCACACCGTCAGGCCCTCTCTGTCATTATGATTTGTTTTCATTTCAACGAGACAGAACTTTTGATGACATTTATACCAGAGTTAGAAATAATAATTGAACGGGTTACAGAGTGTGCTGCTTGTGCCAAGAGGTGAAAAGCATCAAATAGATTTTACGAGGGCTCTCCTGATGAGGACATCATGTCACAGCAGACGCTTCACGATTCAATTGCTCTAGAAATATAAAATGCTTACCTAACTTACCTAAATAGTATAATACTTCACTGTTTCCTGCAAATGTTGCTGGATTTAAAGTCACATTTTTAAAGAGTTATTGCACATGACATTAAATATGCACTTAGTTTAATACATTGGTTGTATTCAAGTCAATTTTTGTCAAGCACATTGTCTATAGGTCATCAGGTTTTGTTTTTAGCATTAGCATTGGAAAAGCCTTTAAAGCTGTGAAAGTGAATTGGGGATTTATATGTTTACTGGAAATACATTGTCTAAATTAAAATGCACTGGATTAGTGTCAGCAGGCAGAATCCAGCACTGTCTGTGTGTGTTTTTACACGGCGTAGATTTGACTTGTTGAATTTTCCAGCACACCTGGCTTTAATAAAGTGCTAATTAAAAGTCCATTGAGGGCCAATTAAGGAAGCTAGGACAACACATTGTTGTTTCATTGACGTTGTTGCAAATTCAATCTTTTCCAATAGCTGCTGCTTTACAAGTCTCGTCAGTAAAAATACACTCATACATAATTTACTGTTTTTATTTAGTAAATAGTGTCCACTCTTTTCTCAGTTGCCTAGAAACTGTTTAACACAAGTACTTTTTTTTAGGACAAGTACTCAAAGTGGTTACCTGTTATAAATACCTTGGTATCTGGCTTGATGATTGTCTTACTTTTAAACTTCAGGTCATTAATCTGCTTTTTTTATCTGTTTATTTTTTAGAAACAAGTCCTGTTTCTCTTTTGAGGCCAGGAAAAGGCTAGTCACTGTGACCTTTTTACCTGTGCTGGACTATGGTGATTTGATATATATGAATGCACCTGCCCATTGCCTGGAAAGGTTAGATGCCGCCTATCACAGTGCGCTGAGATTTGTTACTAACTGTAAAGCACTTACTCATCACTGTACCCTGTATGCCAGGGCAGGTCTGCCTTCACTTACTGGTCGGAGGCTCAGTCATTGGTACATGTTTATCTATAAAGCTATGTTGGGTAAACTCCCAACTTATATCTGCTCTTTGATCTCACAGAGAGTGGCAAGTAGCTATTGCCTGAGATCCCAGGATGTGTTTTTATTACATGTGCCAAGTGCTAGGACTGTTTTAGGTACTAAAGCTTTTATGTGCGCTGCTCCTCTAGCTTGGAACTCTATGTGTAACCAATGTGCTGCAGGTCTCCCTTGAAAAAGAGATCGTTGATCTCAATGGGATTCTTCACCTGGTTAAATAAAGGCTACAAACCACGTTAACAAATGAAACATCAATAATATCTTAGTTTTATTTCTCACCTTGAAAACAATCTCCTGAGTTCAATTTGAAGGCAGAATAAGGTAGAACATGAGAGTTTTATTAGCCTTTTTTCACAAGACAAGAGAAGACAGTCAGAAGAAAGATATACTGCACTGCATGTGGCAAACAAAATATGGATCTTACAGGTGTCTAATTAGAGTTTTCAACATCTAAATCATTCCCTAGTCCCATTTATTCTCATCAAACGAATCCCATCATTACAAAATATTGACTTTTTCATAAATGTCTGTGCTCTGAGTTAGTAAAAGACATCTCTTTCCAACAGAATTCTATGTTTGAATGTGTAAAAAAGCAACACTGTGTTTGTTATACTTGAGAACGTTGTGTTCCAAAATCGTACTCACAGCTTCTTCCCATCTCTCCTCTGGTGGTAAACTTGTTTGTCTTGGCTGATGAAGAGTGCACCTTCCGGAAAGTACCCAACTTTAACAGGAGTTTTCCACAGGACTCTCGAACTCACATAAACTCACACCCGCAGACTAACATTTACACATACGTCCACTCCACACACACACATAAAAGGGTTCCTATTCTAGCTTGTACACACAGACACACAAAAGTACACAACAACATCACACAGGGAGACAGTCTATTTTTCCTCCGAGTTCAAGACGGTTCAGTCCTCAGTAAAATGTCAACAGATTTAACATTTATTTAAGATTATTAGATTGGAAAGGTGCACAGAGGTCTTCTGGGTTTTTACTGATACTACTTCCTATATGTCAGCATTTCTTTATTGCTTCAAATCCTTTGCCAAGTTTTTTTTCCCTGGACATTTTTTGCTGATTCTAAACAAAAGCCTCTCACTGTTACTCTCGTCTTTAAACTCCTCTCCTGTCACTGTTTGTTTCAGACAGGGCTGCTGGTTGCGTGTTACCAAGGTTACGTGGACGTCGTCATAGCGCTGTCTCAGTGTCCGCACCTGGACGTCAACTGGCAGGACAGCGAGGGAAACACGGCTCTCATCACTGCCGCTCAAGCAGGTAACACACACACACACACACACACACACACACACACACACACACACACACACACACACACACACACACACACACACACATACACACACACACACACACACACACACAGATAGCTTGTTAAAAACATACAAACACAGGCGGCAATGACATCACTTTTGAAAACATGCACACATACAAATTTGCATACACAGGCAGATCGGTACTAATACTGACACAGACAACCATAAAAGAGTCGGATCTCACTTTTTGAACAGAAGTTATGAGTGTCTTGTGTGAAAGCGAATAAGGAACAGGCATAGGGATGTGGATCACACCTCTCCAATACATGATGGACTAGTGTGAAATAAACTTTAGCAGTTTTATTCGAGCCAACATTATGAAGACAGAGTACGTTGTGACCTCCACCTTCTGCCCCTCTGTTCTTTAAGGCCACATAACCATCACCAACTATCTGCTGAACTACTTCTCTGGCTTGGACATCGAGAGGAGGAACTGCCACGGTTTCACGGCCGTGATGAAAGCTGCCATGCAGGGCAGGCTGGAGTGTGTGCGCTCGCTCATGATGGCAGGTTAGTCAAATGTGTCTGATTACACCTAATGTAGAAAGACTCTACAGCAATCACACACACATGACACATATGTCAAGGTTCAAGGTTCAAGGTTCTTTATTGTCAATCTGACATAGTTACAGAGTAATTATGTAGTTGAAAATCTTATGTCACAGGCTTCTCCAACAATGCAACATAATAACATAATAACAATAAGAGCAAGAGCAATACAAAAAGAATAATAGTTATAAAATAAAATAAAGTTATGATGCGGAATAGTGCAATAGAGTCTATATACAAGTTATTGGAATGATATATATATATATTAGGTATTAGATACATACTACTGAGTAGCAGATGAATGTTTGAAGTTGTTTCAACAGTTCAATTTTTTAACAGTCTCAGTCAGTGTTATGTCTGGATGTTTCCACTGATTACAACCCCAAAATATGTTGTTTATTTTGCCATTACTTTGTCATAAGGGCAGCTCAGGAAAATATGAACAGATTTTCACTGGAATGGGTACACAGATGGACAATTTGAAATAGTTTTGGCATTGATCCAAATGTTAGTTATTGGGTGATTATTCTCTTTTTAGCCATAACTATGAAACTAACAGACAGATATGATACTAAATCATCAAGACAGGGAGTTCTAGTCAAGATTTAATTTGAACTATATTCATGGAAAGGACTGCTATTGATTATTATGCAATCTCTGGCAGTTAAACACATCTCATAGCCCTGTGGTAGTGGTGTTAGCACATTGTGCATGAGTCCTGAGCACACTAAGCACTTCTTTGCTCCTCTCTTCCTTTTTGAGAACTCTTCCTATCCCTACTTTCTTATATTTTCTCCCACATATGACATATGTAACAGTTTGTTTTGTGTCCACCAGGATCTGCCCTGAATGCCAGAGACTTCGGTCGCCACTTCAATGCCAGGGAGTGGGCCTTCTTTACGGGTCGCTATGAAACCGCCTGGGTGATAACGCGCCTGATGGAGCGGCCCTGCCCGCGCCAGTACTGTGAGAACTACAGGTAAAATAATGAGTGGTTCTCTCTGCCCCAATGCCCCACATACAATTGTAATGAAATTGTTAAAAAAGAAAAGAAAACGGACAATGAACAAAGTTAAAGTTTTTCCTATAGCTGTCCTGAATCGCTTGGGCCTTGATAATAGCATAGAAGAAAAAAAACGTATCTAGTTGCAGCCCTATTTGACATGTTTACATTCACTGCACTTTCCACTTTTTTTGCTGCAGGAAGTGATAATTTAGACATGCAACACAAGGTCAAAAACATTTTTGTATGTGTAAGATATAAGAAGGGTCAGGGCAGGGAAACAGCATCAAAATACCTGACCAAGGTACAGAACATTACATATTATACATCATCAGAAAAGTAGCCAGACTATGACTTACTTTACGATGGCAGTGCCTCTGCTCAGTGGATTTATTCTACATTTGCTCTTCTAGTCTGGAGTGGCCCCCTCTGGCCTCGCTGGTGTCCAGGTCCCAGGAGCCCCGCGGCTGTCTGAAGCGCCTGTCGGACACGGTGCGGAGCGTCTTCCACTTTGCCAACGTCACCGAGCCTGAGGAGGAAGGAGTCATCGACCACATGGTTTCTATCACCACTGCCATGAGGAGCCCTTTTATTGCTGTGGCATGCCACACCGTGAGTAGTAAAGCTCTCAGTCTTTATACACCTATTCATTAATCAGCTTTAAACAGTAGCCCACCACCAGATCCAAGAACACATCACACTGTGCCGCAGTTACTCCCTCACACCAACATGCATTTAGCAAATGTAAGCTAAGATAAGGTGAAGCCTTAACCACTTTTTGTGATAAGGAAGTCGTTAAAGTTGCTCACCTCTGTGCTTTTCCTCGTGGTGTTTGTACATACTCAGCATGGTGGAGATATCAGCTTCTTATCTCACCTTAAACAGACTTGAAACTTGACCAAAAGTATTTATTTATATATTTTAAAGGATCCCCTTTCTCAAGTCTGACATTTAGTACAACATAATACATACTTTATGCAAAAATAATGTGATTTAGAAACAGTGTGCACTATTCTTCCATATATTTCGTCGTTCTTTCATCACTGCTGTTTAATTGAATCGATGTGCAGAGACCTGAAGGAGAAACATTCACAAAAACAGAATCAAATCTAATCAAATAAACTAATGATAATATTATGGTAATGGTGCTATTAAAGTATAAATCTGGTGCTGGTTTATCATTTATTCTATCAGCAAATGTTCTGCTTTTTCACGGGATTTGCTCAAAAATAATTAGAGGATATAATTCACGGCAGCCTTATCTGATGGAAGATTTCCAGAACTGCAATACTGCAAACAAAATGGAGACTAGTAGGCTTTTAGTATATCAAATAAAACAAATATCACTATAATCACTAATGCTGTGCTACTAATACTGATTTAATAACAAAAACTGTTTTTGTTTCAGGTGTGTCCTGACAGCCCCCCCGCTGTGGGCAAACGGCGCTACTCAGTTCCTGAGATCATCCGCCGGCAGCGCGCCAAGGAGCTCCGCTCCATCAACCCCGACCGGGTGGAGAGCCACCTCAAACTCTTCCAGAACTCCAGGGTCACTCTGGTGGCCAAACACTCTGTGGACCGCCGGGCCAGCCTCCAGGCACAGAGCCTGATGCCTCGGCACCGGAGCCCCAGCCTGACGCTGGGGGAGAACAACGAGGCTCTGGAGCTGCGGAGGACCAGCCTGCTGCCGTTGCACATGGTGCTGAGGAGGAGCAGCGTCAGGCCGGGTTTCAGCGTCCCCAAAGTGAGGGTCACCAAGGCCCCCATGCCTACTTATGAACCAGAAAAGATCCGGAGGAAGAGCAGCGCCAAAGATGGAGGGGGGCACCTGCTGCAAATACCAAAGTGGCGGTACAAGGAGCTGAAAGAGGAAAGAAAGAGAGCCGAGGAAGCGGAGAGGAGGC
The DNA here is from genome assembly GCF_902827165.1 of Trematomus bernacchii. Lineage (NCBI taxonomy): Eukaryota > Metazoa > Chordata > Actinopteri > Perciformes > Nototheniidae > Trematomus > Trematomus bernacchii. Next base: position 4,115,674 of record NW_022987616.1, on the reverse strand, counting down.
GGCTGGAGGCGGTGACCAAGAGACACCTGGCTGCTGGGAAAAGGAAATAATATATTTACTCTGGAAGAAGCCATTTACACTACGCCCAAATCAGACAAAGTCTAGCCAGACTTGCAAGTGTTTTGGCTTTAATGTTTGTTTTCTAGAATATATGAATTACCAGCAGTGTTCCTAACATGAGGCAGAAGACTGAATGCTTCTGTCTGCTCAGTTTGGCCTCGTACAAATAGCAGCTTTACAGCTTTAGACATGCACAATGCTCAGTGTCCTTTATGATGTCAAACAGTGAATACCCAGGGGATTTGATACTTGAAATGCTTTTAGTTAACTTATTTTTCATATTTATTGCTTTGGTCTATGTTTTGATACACTTTGAGTGCTTGATGCAGTGTTTTTGTACTGTGTTACACTGTAGTAGACACTTCTTTCATCGAAAAATTGGAAGAGATTTATTAAAGATGTTCTGGGATAATGTCTTAAATATTAAGAGTACTAATGCGCGCGTCATATTGACTGAAAAGATAAACACAAGCTTATTTAAATTCTAATGGCAATTGACAGCAATATTTTGAGATGCTTTTTGTTATGCTTTATAATGAAAGCCCATGAATGTATTACGCAAATATATTTTATATTAGAGATTTTAACGCTTTTCAATGAAAAACTTTTTTTATTTTGTAATCAAAATAGATTTTTTCACCTACAGATATATGAACATGCTTTTTAGTCTTAAGATTCAGGACTGAAATGTGGAGCACTATTGTGATGTAACACTCACATCTTACCATGTGGGAAGGAGTGAACGTTTTTCTACGTGTTTACATTATATACCACATTCATCAGGGCGAATGTGACTCTAAGATGGACACGGTTTACACAGGGATGGTAACGAAATAAACTGCTAACTGTGGATGTGATTGAGCCAAATATTGATGCGTTATTGCTGCATGCCTCAGCCATGTTGTGTTGGGAAGATAATAAGAAAATAAGCAGATGTTTTACTTGATTGAATTGACAACCTCAGCATTAGGGGGATTTGTTTAACATTGAGAGAAGGGTGAGCTTTGGCCAATGTGACAGTACAAGCTGAAATGAAGTGATAATCCCTAATAAATGGACCCTTCTGATAAAAAAATAATAATTACGGAGCATGAGGTCAGCTCTGTTTTAAGATTTAAACAGTCAAGAATAATGGGGCGAAAAATAGCTGTGAGTTTCAAACAGCCAGAGCCACGGGGAGAGTAATGATATTACATTGTCGGGATTTTTTAGAACACAATTTCACGGTCCTAACTCCTCATGGCGATTGCAGCTTAAGTGCCATCCAAGAGTGTGTGTCTAATATACATGGTGATGAGTTGCTAAGGGGTTACAAGGGCAGTGTGCAGCCAAATCACTTCTTCAAATAAACTTCATTGAGTTCTGAATGGCAATCTGCTTAGATACTCCCCAGAGGAAGTCATTTGAACACGACAAAAGAGGAGCAAACTGCAGCGAGTTGTTCACTCAAACTCTTGAGTGTAGCAGGATTAACATATTTAACATCAACATAAGGAAATGTTTCAGGAAAAAGGCTTTTTGCTGGCAATGCAGTATCACAGCCGACAATGTCTACAGTGTGCAGTTTGTTCAGAGGGAGGCTAAGTTTGCTGACCATGAATAAAAACTACATCTATTTTCAATGCTGTTTTTTTGTGAGTCAGTATAAAGCATTTTTTAATATAATAATATTATTACTTTATGACATTTTCTATGCAATACTTTATTATACATTTGAGGACATACGACTGTTTTATATATTTTTTAAATGTTGTACTTTGACTTTTTATCATATTTTAATGGAGTACTATACATCCAGTCACTATACTGTGGCATTTGATCTTTAGACCTTACTCTACTATAACTTGTAAATGACTTATTGATGGCAAGATATATCACATTTTATATTTATGACGTCATTGAATTCTGGTAATCATTTGTTTGTCTTATCTATTCTTATATACTTATATATACACTTATCTTATATACTTATAAGAATAGATAAGATATACTTACAGAGAGTTCAGATTATAGAGGGTTGTGTATAAGTGATAGGACACAACCTATTAGCCCTAAATGCATCAGATAATATTTAGGTCATGGCTTTGGCTCATAGCTGTTGGCTCAGATTGCAAACTGAGATTATGAAGCGCGACAGGATTGGTCAGCGATGCACCTCCCGCCTTCTTCTTCCACATCCCGACCAACATCCCTCATAGAAATTAGGATATGGCTCAATAAACACTATCAACTGATGTGACACTGAGGATACACTGACAGATATAATGGCATAATCTGACGCAACTGGCTGGGATTTAGGCAGTATGACCTGAATCTAGATCAGCACTGATTGAGTGCTTCTGTCTACCCTCTGAATTTAGGGGGAATCCTAAACGGAGGCCCTCTGCTGGTTGGTTAGTGTAACCCTTTTAAGGACATCTGCATTTAAATTACAGTATATCCTCAGATTGTGGCATTGCCATCAAGTGCCAGGAAATAGACCAGGAGCAATGTTGAGCAATATCTGTGTGCAGCCATAGGGAAGTAGAAAAACAAAACATGCTTAAATTGAATTAATTATTACATTTATCTTGGGATAACTGAATAATAGTAAACTACATACGAGACTTTAGTCATAAACAATACATGCAAATGTGATCCTTATGGCCACAATGACTGTCTCCATATATTTCCAGGTTTAGTAAGAACTCAAAGTAATCTATCTGAGTGCAGAAGGTATGAGAGCTATATATCATTTTCATCTCTTTTTTAGTATTCTGTGAAATGATATCGTGATGCAATCAAGGATAAAGTAGGTCCTTCTTAATGAATTCCATTCCTGAAAATCTGAAAAGTATGAATAAATGAAAATGTCTCTCAATTAAATCAGCAATAGGATTATCTACAATGTGAGAACTGAAAATTAACTGCAAGTGGCGGTGCTGAGAAAAAGTACGAAAAAAACGTACCAAAGAATTATAATCTTACCAAAACTTTTGCATTACATTATACTTTCTATTAGACATATTCAGAAGTAACACTTGAGAAAATAGGTTAGTTTTACATCAAATCCCGTGAGTGCTGTTTTTGGAATACCTCCCCTAAGGTACAGGAGAAAAAAAGGAAGTTTGTAAGAAAAGCAGGTTGTTTGACTTAATGAAACTGGAGCCAAAATGTCACCGTGAATTTGTTATTTTTGGCCCGATGCCTTATCAATAAATGACCATGAGCCCATCCAAAAAAGGTCCCAATATAAATGACTGAATACCACTGTTGCCTGACTGAGTAAACTGCAGCATCTCTGGAAGGATTTCAGCCGGCAGTGTCACAGAAATGACCGGTCTCAACAAGCTGGAGCCAGATTTTATGTTCCTGAGGACCACATGGCTACCAGCTGGTGGTGTGTACTCACCGCTAATAAAGTGGCTCTAAATTAGGACTTGGCGCTGTAACCTTGACTGTTTTTTTCAGTGTACATTTTTCCTTCCTAAATAAACCCACATAGAGGGCACTTCCCTGCTCATAGGCAATTTGTTGTTCTGTTAGACCACAAACTAACTTTCCCTCTCCAGAAATAGTAAACCTACATACCTATTATTTCAAATTGAATAGGCGTTATGTGCTTAATATTGTATCTGTGTTTACTAGCTGCAATAGTATTGTCTCCTTTTCAATCCATTGGTCTGCCAAATAATACGTTTCCCAATTTACCTTCTTATTTTTGTCGAATTATACTGATACAAGTAAATACTCCGGAGCACGGCAGTAGATTACATTTTTAGCCCTGGCTCGCTCCGACGCTGTTCTCCCAGTCAGTCTAATGCAGCATGGCAGGGGATGAGAGGTCTGCCACATCGAGAGAACTATATAAAACCATGCAGAGTCAAGGAGATTGTACCTGCTGTAATAGGGTGCTTCAGAGGCTCATACCAACTAAGCCTCGCTGGCTGGTTTATTGGGCTAACATGAACTGACAGAACACCTGGTTGCAGATGCTTGTGTAAAAATGGATTACATGCACCAACACCTGGTGCACGCTGGGTGTGTGTGAGCGGAGGGGAAAACAGCAGACAGCTCTTGGAGAGATGCTTCTGTTTCATTTCAAAACACCACCTGAGCCTAAATCCCTTAGTGCAGACTGCTAATTCACCGTGGTATGTGCAAATACCCAGGACACCATCCATCAATTGGGACTGCTTTCAACTTGAAAATATTAGAACTGTAATTTTCTCCTTGGTTAGTACAGGGCTTACGATCTTTTTTTTTTCATGACAAAATGTCCACCTTTTTGTCCAGTCATCACTCATCTCATTCAAATACAGACAAGCTGGGAAAGGTGTTTTTTTTTTAAGATAGTCCATATCTTTATTTACCATTTCAACCACACCTAATACCTCATTCCACTCATAGATTTGTACAATTTGAACAATTTACTCAAGAAAAATAACAAGAGAACAAAAAATAAAACTCAACATAGGAAATCAATTCCTTCTTGGCAAGACATCTATTAATTTCTCTCTTTCATCGAAACCTGAACATTAGTGTTGCAACAAATGACACTTGAGTGTAAGGGGATGGGTGCTTAAGGAAAAGGGTGGTGTGTGCCTGTGTGTATCAATATTTTGTAAGACAGATATAGATTTCTGATATATATATATATATTTATTTCTATGGAATGTTTTTGCAGGGAGATTACCTTTATCTAAAGATAAGAGTTATTGAAATGGTCAAATGGACCTAAGTCCAGCTAACCTCAGTGTCTGTGCTAATAATTTGTTATAGTTGTCATATAATTATCTATTTGACCTCTCTGGTCTATGCAGTAGCCGTACATTATGACAACACACTGAGTTTTGCAATATAGAAGTTCTGCTCTTTTTGGTTTGTGTTAATAATATAATACTGGTTGTGATTTGTGGATTGGTTCTTTTGGTCTGTGGAGATTTTAGGTATAAGGCGGGAGCGTAGGCTCATCACTTGCAGGTGATTGGTTGGTTAGTAGGCCTGGTTGATAGCTTGCTGTGATGGGCTGGTAGATGCGGTATCGGTTGGCACATCGCTGCAGTGAGAGTCCCCCCACAGACTCAGATTTCTTCATTTATGTTTAATCCTTGAACTAAAGCCATTGTAGAAGTCCCATCCTCCATGTATACCACCTTAAGACAACCATCCCTCTTAAGGAGAGGACACAAAAGTGCAGAACTAACAGAGCAGCGGGGGGAGGAATCGAGTGGGACTTCTACAATGGCTGTATTGGCATTAAGCTCTGTTGCTGATAAATTCCTCTTACATGTAATACAAACAACAACTTCCGTGGTTACTGAGAGGAGATCTGTGCCTGGTGGGGAAACATCTTCATGGTATGTGTTCCATCAGGGGAGGCCGGTGGGTGGAGTTAGCACAGCCGTCGTGGTGCTAGCTCACTTGCGGGGCTGGTGGATGGGCTGGTTGATGTGCTGCGAGGCGGGCAGCTTGGAGACGCACGGCTGGGGCTTCTGATGAGCCACCTGAGCGGCTGCGGGGGTGAAGTCCTTATCGCCCTGAACACAACACAGGCAGTCAATATTTGTAGGCATTTCATTCTGTGCATAAAGCCAATACATTCAAGACTACAGCCTAGCCGGCAAAATGACTTAGTGTTGAGTATTTACCATAATAATTCAGACTACTTTATTCCCCATTACATTTACATATAATGGAAATGTGTCTTTGGCACTGGTAAATAAGATAAAATAACATTCACCATACACAGTGCAACATACAATTCATACACACAAAAAGAGCACAATTGCTTCATAGTGACAGTCTTAATAAAAGTGGTTAGTTCTTCCACTGGCTTGGGTCCATTAGTTGTATTACAAAAATAATATTGACTTTACATTAAGACTAGGTGATGGAGTTGGTGGCAGAATGTCCAATGACAGCCGAGGGAATAAAGGATTTCTTATAGGAGCATGCAAACAGAACAGCTGGTGTTCTTGCAGGTATAACTGCACAGAAAGCATTAACCTCCTTGGTAGCAGTGCACAAATCATTAGGGAACAGATAAGGCTTAAATCCCCTTCATTATATATTTTCCAGCTAGGAAAATCATGATTGAAGTAGGGCTGCAACTAACGATTATTTTCATTTTCAATTAATCTGCCGGTTCTGTAGATTAATCCTTTGGTCTATAAGATGTCAGAAAAATAGCGGCATCAAGGTCCAAGATGATGTCTTTTGATATCTTGATTTGATTGATAGAAATAAGTAAGAAAGAGGCTGATTATAACTAGAAACTGCAGACAAAATAAGATGATTACAAAAAGTTTAAGTATTAAAAAATACAATGATCGTGAAAACATAATTTCAAAGGATTTACTCACAACAGATGTGTACAATAAGTGTGTGAAAGTGTGCATGTGATGTAATGTCTTGAAGTGTATTGTGTATGCCCGCACACACAGAACGTGCACATTATGTCCCATTTTTAAATCCTTTCCCTCTGATAATCATAATAATGAGGAAATCCCTGAAGTGAAGCGTGGCGCGCTCGTCTGTCCCCGCTCTCATGCTCAGAAAACTCAATCTGTTATTCCAAGAAGCCCATAAACAGCCTCTCACTGCTAAATCGGATCAAATCAGGAATTTGATGATTCATGAGGAAGTGCAGAATTCTAATCTGAGACTTACTACAAACATGACTCGCCTCTCCCGGCCTGCTCTTTATCTGTCTTCCTCAATGTTCCTCATTCTTCCCTTTCTCACACTCGTGTCTTCCTGCTGAGTTCATCACCAGTTTGTGTCAGACTACATTTCGTTCCTCACCTTAACTACACTTAAAGCTATAGCATTGATCACTCTGCAGCTTCCACGATTAAGTATTAACTAGTTCCTCTAAAATACTGGATTGTAGTATTAAGTGAATATGGGGTTTGGCATTCAGCTGCAACATGTGGCTGTTACATCATACATAGGAAACAAACACATGGTTCCTTCCGCCTTTTTCATATCTTTTGATTTCTTAGAATAAAGTTTTATAATATATTTAATCAGCCCTTTGCCTCTTACTGAACTTTACCCGTCCCACCCATCCTTGTTGACCCTAATCCTCTGTGTGTGTGTATGTATATTGTGTGTGTTGTACTGTATGAGAGGCTTTGCACTACTTCTCCTGCATGTGTGTGTGAGCAGGCAAAACTAATTGACAGTGGGTAAAAGTTGCTTTTCATTCAAAGCCGGTTCCACAGCGAATGCTCGGCATGTGGATGGATTTGACCTCCAATTGCCCGTCTTCTCTTTTTTTGATCTCAAAGCTTCTGTCCTCTATCTCTGTCCTTCTGAAGCAGAGGTAAGGCAGGGAACACATTAACTGTATTAATGCGCCAAACTGTGACTGGAAGTCATGTTGACAGGCAGGCGAGCCACTTTCCTACCTCCTTTTACTACCAAAGTACACAGCTCAAATAGCTTTTTGAAATGTACATTTGCAACTATTTTTTATTTGAATATTTAAATGAAAATATGTTCAAATAGGAGAATAAACTTCATTTTTTTCTTACATCCATGTGGCTCAACAAAATGTAGAACTGACTTTCTTGAGTTGCTCAAATTCAACTAATGTTGCAAACTTGAATTTGAGGATATCTTTAGAAAGTTAAGAAAGCTAATTTATTCTCAAGAAAAGGGTCTCACCCAATATGCATTTACCCAATATGCATTTACCCAATATGCATTTACCCAATATGCATTTACCCAATATGCGGACCCTTTAACAATGTATTACTATATTGCTTTTTAGCAATGGCAGTACAATAAAATAAAATAATGTCTTAATTTAATTATATCACCTATTCTTTATACTTAGGTGTGATGACGGTGTACGTTTTTCAAGGGAACAGAATAAGAAATTCTGGAGAGAATTGTATGTTGTCATTTAAAGATAGATATAACAGAGAATACCCAGCTAGTTTCCCTAAAAGGCTTTTGGGAGGCTGTGTGCCGTGCTAGCCTCGGGGTCTGATGGCAGTGATAGGGGGTGAGAGGGGGATCGGGGGATAGATGAATGCCTGCCACCTTGCTGATATCGCAGCCATCTCCCAAACACAATCTGACTCACACACAAACACACACTCTGCAGGAAACTCAAGGGCACTTTTTCACATAAACACACACACGCATGCTCCAACACAACTTCCAAGGCCTACAGTCAAAAACAAACAAGGCTCTTCACAGACTCTGACCCACTTTTCAAAGGTCAAAGTCTGTGAAAAGCCACACACACACACACACACACACAAAATGATCAAAAAACTCCAAACGAGTTGAATAATTTTTGTCTCAATCCATGGTTGAGAAATTGGCATAACATTTAAAGATAGGAATGGTTATTTTACATGTTTAGGACTGCCCTGCTATTCCCTCCATTTCCTTCCCCCCCTGTTCTGCCTTGTTATTCCTCTTCTCTCTTGTTCCCTCTCAGCACTAAGCTGCTACTTCTCCCTGTAGAACTCATGTCCCAGATATAAACCACCTTATCGTGCTTATTTCAACAGTCCTGGTGGTGTCTGTGTGTGTGTGTGTGTCAGTGAGTGTGTGTGTGTGTGTGTGTGTGTGTCAGTGTGTGAGTGTGTGTGTGTGTGTGTGAGTGTGAGCGTGTGTGAGTGAGTGAGTGTGTGTCAGAGTGTGTGTGCTCGTCTTACCTTTGTCACCACTCCAGACACAATCACGGGAACCTTTGGTGGACTAAAAGGAGAACAAAAGAAAAGGAGAGAGATGAATGAATAGAAAATTAACTGTAGAATTCATGACAATATATTACTCAGAGAGCCGAGTGTGTGTCCAGTTTATTCTGTGGTGTGTGTGTGTGTGTGTAATGTGTGCAAGCCAAGAGTGAAGCTTTATGGCAGCATATAAAACTTTTCCAATCTGGCTACTTCAAAACTTCCAACATTTGAACATCCCAGGTTGTCAAAACACACAACACCCACAGACTGACTCTCTTCGGTAAAACACACACACACTTCGGATGGACCTGCCAGCAGCTTAAATAGCTCCCATTCATCCTGGCCAAACACCGGGGCTCCTGGATGGAAAGCATGGGAGGACAGAGGAGGAGGGGGGAGAAGCTATGAAAGGATAGGAGAGGTAAAGAGGAAGGGGATGATAAAAGGGAAGGATTTGGGAAGAAGGAGAAGAGAAGGAGGTGGAGGTGGGTGAAGGCAGGTCAGAGGGGAGGACAGAGGAACACATCCCCTATATAATAATAGACTGTTAGAGGAGGGAAGGATGGAGGAGAGACGGAGGCAGGCGAGCGCTCACTCAGACATAGAGAAAGGGAAAGAGTGGAGGAGGAATGCGGAACCCGAGGTAAGTATCGACCTTGACAAGACAAACGAGCGCCGTCTGATTTTACGGCGGCGTCACCCCCCGGCAGAAGAGTACAGTTGTGGTAGGCACCTTCAAAAGTCCACTCAAAGGCATTAGCTACAGTGTGACCAACTTCTGGCTTAAACCTCATTAACAGCATAAATATGTGGAAAAGATCAAGCGTTTCTGCAGCCTCAGCCGAGAGAACTGAAGCACTCAGAAAGCATCATTTGAAACATCTGCTACTTCCTTATTTATTTTATGAACCGTGCACAACTTTTTAATCACCATCAATTAACAGTTATGGATTTTTCCACACATCTGGCTAACCTCCATCTCTGCAATCAACACCTTGGCACTGAAAAGCCTTCTGCCGCTTACCTTTATGAGAATATTTACACCTTGCTATTAAACTCATGCGTGGATCTGTTGATTTCACATAATGCAGGGTTGAGAGGTTCTCTATTAGCAAGTCAATTCATTAAGTAGTGAGTTGGTCCTGCTAGTTTCCCTGGTAACAAAGTAAAGTTTGATATGTTTATCTGAGAAATTAGGGATCAATGTGCATATGGTTAGTGCCAGAGGAAGAAATAAATCAACTATGTGTTTACATTACACAAATTATAGTTAACTGAAAAATAGCATGCTAGCATTATAGGGTACCAGATTTCTTCATTTATTCTAACAAGCTCTAACTAGCTCGCTAGCGTTCAGCTGCTACGCCAATATTTCTGAAACAAAAATGAAGGAACTTTCTTTGAATACCTTTTATTTAAAAAAAAACAAAGCGTAACACATTTCAGTATGACTACTTGTGTTTCACACCTTGCCGCAGTGACATGCAGCACATACACTGAAGCCGCTTCGATTTCAATTTCAGTTTAAGCTCCAGCGAGGTGCGACGCAGTGGGGTTGAGGAAAGGTAGGAAGTGTATTCACACACTGAGAGAGCGTGGGCTGGGCTGTCACGTGTCTCTTTTCTATTCAATGTCTATTGTGCAATCTGAAGATGAATCCTGAAATATTGAAAAACTGACTGCAAAGGGAGGCGAGGTATGAAAGAAAACCAAGGATGAAGGGGGAAAGAAATCTGGATTCTTTTGAAGAATCAAACTTTGCTTGATTTGACTGGGACTGGGCATGAAGGATTGAGAGACGGGGGACAGATAAGACACGACTAAACCGACAGACAGACAGGAATGAAAGGTTGCAAGCCTATTGCAGATTGTTTATCGGACTCCTCTAGAAGTGTAAATACAATCTTAAAGTTAGACATAGAGGCAGATGAGAGTTGTATCCTGGCAGTCATACACATAGAACAATTGATCAAATGGAGGAACCCAGAGAAAGAGGACGCAGAAGGTGACGGGGATCTCTGCTATGATTAAGGTGTAGAGAGACCTGCAGGGGGCAGTAGAGAGCTGCAGGGAGGCCTTGGGAGGTGTCGCTTTGTGTCAGGAGAGTTAGAGTTTGAGGGAAAGGAGAGGTGGAACGAGGGATGAGGAAACAGAAGGAGATACAGGATGCTAATTTTAACTAAAAACTCAAAGAGTGAAATAAACCGTAATGTCATGTTGTTTGTTCTCCGCCTTTTAAAGCCACGCTTCACCATAGCCAAACACTACCCCACCCGTGTCTATTTGCTTCAACAGAGCAGGAAGTTTGTTGCCGTGGGCGAGGTGGTGGTTGCCATAGAAACTGATGCCTGCTCCTCCGTTCCTCCTCACCCTGTTTCCTACACCCTCTCTCTATCTCTCTTTCAACTTTCCACCAGGAGCTGTCAGCTTCCTGCACGTTTCACACACATCCAGCGTGTGTGTGTGTGTGCAGCGATGAAGTGGAGCGTGCAGGCGGCACCACCCACTCCTCTTTCTGAGGCTCTGGAACATATCCACCTCTCGCCAAATCATGGTGGAGAGGTGACATGAAGTCTACCTTCCATATGTTGTTAGTGAGAAATGCTAAGTGATGAAACAAGCATGCATTTACCTCCCTTTCCACATGGATTCACCTGAACGTTAGTCCGGTCACCAGCTTAATCTGACATAAGCCCCTCTTTCTTGTCTTATCAACCCTACCCATCTCCTATAAGTCCCTCTCATACCAAGTGAAACCTTTCCTTTTCTTATCTTTATATTGCCATGGCATTCCCCGCTTTCCATACCATAATATTTCTCCTCGCACTAATCCCGGCCACCTATCTCTCTGCCTTTGCCCCATCTGTCCATCTCGGCTAGATTGGGTACGGCAGGTGTTCCCCTGACTACAACGCTTCACTGGCTGCTACTAATGCGAAATTTACCCAGTAGCCACCTGCTAGACGTCCATCAGCGTGACATGGACATGGACAGGGACAGACAGTGTGTGTGTGTGTGTGTGTGTGTGTGTGTGTGTGTGTGTGTGTGTGTGTGTGTCCGAATGCACTCACTGATGTGTGCAGTGACTCAGCCCCTCTTTTGGATGGGTCATTTTTAGTTAAAGATACATATTTCACTGGAGGCGTTCACACAGCCGGGCCAAGAGGAGTTTATCAAGTAAAAGGATTGAAATGGTTTTCCTCAGGGATTCAAAATCACCATTTGCTTAATTTATTTACACAGCCTAATAAGTAATGATTCCTCTTCTTTGACTTCAAGAGGAATAAATACTAGGGCAACTTTTAAACCCTGTACGGCTCTGGTGAGATATGTGGCTCGTTTACATGAGGGAAAAGAGTTGCAGATATTTAACCCCACAAAATCTTAAATCAGAGAGCAGACATTGACTTGGTTTTTCTACCATCTTTAAAGTGGACCTATCATGCTATATTTGAATAAAATATTGTAGGGCCATACCTATATAAAACATGTCTGTGAAGTTTTTTTTTCAAAATACCAAACAGATCATGCATTTTAGCCATGCCTCATTTCGCTCTATTTGCTCTTTTCCAGCCCTGTCTTCACAAGGGCTGATTCTGTGGCAAATGAGCTGCAGCTGACCACGCCCCCCTGCAAAGGAGGGGGGCGAGGCACGAGCGTCATGTTACCATGCTGTTACCATGCTGTTACCATGCTGTTACCATGCCACGCAACCTCTCATTCCCCTGATAGGTGGAGAGTTGCCCATATAGGCGGAGCACCCCGTTTCTGACGTCAGAACAATTTCAAATCTGTATCAGTCTGTATCAGATCCGTTGCAGCCCCGTTTGAGCGATTTGGGTATGGAGGAAAAGAGAGAGGGTTGTGTTTTCTGACACTTGGTGAGTTCCCTGACACACCGGGGACACATATTCATGTATAAAAGACGTACAAAAGTGCATTTTGCATGATAGGTCCCCTTTAAATTAGACTGCAATGCAAATCAAAAATGAAGACTTACAAACTGCACAAAGACATTCATTTGAAGTCTGAATGCACATTTTGAAAGCTTGGACCCTTTGGTATATCTTCACTGAACAAACACTTAGATATTGGGCAAATAATGAAGTATATATTTAATTTTGAACTGAATTGATTTGTTGATCTGCTGCAACAACGAAAAATCCCAAATTGAGATAAAGTACATCTTATCTTAATCTCATCAAAACATCCCTTACATGTACACTGTGACCAGAGTCGGCCTCTAGAGCAGGAATGAACCATGAGAAGAATAAGCCAGGCTTGCACGTTGCTTTTCTATTATCGTTATCTACCTCTTTCACTTTTATGCTTTGTCTATTATGTCGCTTGTCTTGACACAAATGAAACGGAAGCAAAAGGAAATGACTTATTGCCACTGACAGCCTTGCTCTTAATTACAGGAAACACTCAAACAACAAGCAGAGTAGCTGAAGAACATGTAACACAGCCTATATACTTCAGTGTGTGTATGAGGTTGTGAGTTAAAGTGCACACACACACAACATGTATTGACAGTTGGCAATGCTCTTGACATACAGTATGTGGGTGCAGGCATACACACAATAACAGTACAACATAAGCATCAACTTTCCCCACCTCGCAGAACTCAGAGACATCAGTAGAAACAATGGATTCAGGAAGCCAAAGCCGAACATGCCAATATAGATAATCATGGAGAACAGTTATTGTTTCTCTGAATTCAGAGCCAGTGAGATGTAAAACATTTAAACCGCGGCTGCTTATAGCAAACAATAGCGACTACTGAATGGGCTGTTCAAGTTAATGCTGTAATTATGCAGTAATTATGTTGTTTACCAAATTGGCTGGCAACATTGCATAAGTCTGCTGCGAAACTGCCTACAGTACAGCCGTATGGAAATGTGGAAGTGGCTAAATTGCTTACTTGACAACTTGTAGGGTGTGTGCAAGTGTGACTTACACCGCACAAATCACCACCGAGTCTTGCATTGCAGAGTTTAACGGCAGAGAGTACTGAAGCAGGTTTAGCTCTGCAGTGAATGCATGTAGCTGCCTGTCTTTACTGTGAGCATGGACGGATTAAGAGACAATGGCCACGAGGCCTGGATATAATAATGAATTATATTTTTATAGCACTTTTCTCTGACTCAAAGACGCTTTGCAGTGTGAGGGAGGGTAGACAAACAAGGACAAGGTCCCACCCGTGTCACCGAAATAAGAGACACTCGGACTCAAAAGAGACACAAAATGGCAGGACTCAGCTTTACTTGTAGTCCTTTTGTATATCTTCGCAGTACTTTTGCACATCTTAGCAGTCAGTTTGTATCTCTTTACAGACGTTTTGAAGTTTTCCCGAGAATCCAATATATATATATAAATGAGTTTCCTTAGGTTGAGCAACACACCCACCATGAAATACTTGTGTCCCCTAGCAGTGCTACAGTATACCCCTCATTTGGTTGCAAAGGCTCATACGAACATGGAGGAAGAGCAAGCTTATACACTACACTTGATCTATTTTAGTTATATTTTTGCATCACTTTGAAGTCATGTGATGGACTTTGCAAAAAGAAAGCCAAGTCACAGCTCAGAGCCTCTCTCCTGTTGGAACCCTTCCCAGTAGGACCCGAGTACTCTTTTTGTGTGTGTGTGCTGTTGTGTTGTGTGTGTTTACCTGCTGCTGACGTACTCCTCCTCATCCTCCTCCTCATCAGCTTTGGGCACAGGCTCTGGAGCAGCAGCAGCAACCGGCTGGTGCTTCTGCACTATCCTCATCCCTCCTGCCTTTACTGCAACACACACAGAGGGACAAGAGACATTAGTTCACACGTTCATTATCAATGAATTGAAAGCTAATTAATACTCTGAGTGAATAGAAAGATATATGAGAGTAGAGCCATACTGTTTTTGTCTCGTTAGGAAAAATATACATTTTGTAAAGTTACTAATGGTACTTCACTAGAATATATGTGAACTCTTTTTATGTATAGATGGATACATTTTAGAGTTGCAGAGCAGGGTGGGGTGACTTTGCAAAGTGTAAAAATGACAGAGAAGACATTAACTGCAATTTTCACAACTTGTATGAATACATCTTATACATTTAAAAAGGAAGGGGGATAACTTAACCTTCTTCCCTAATAGTTCCCAGTTTGTACGGTGGTGTGTCAGGATATCAACACACAGGTGGAAATGATTGTAAAAAATAATGTTGACAAGTTGTTTTGATCATAAAGTCAAATACTATATTGTCCAGTTCCAGATACCTGTGACCCAATGTTTTGAGCCTTTGTAGATACACTGTGATCTGCAAAACAGGTCCACAGACGACGCCATAGCCCTCACCCTCCACACTGCCCTCTCACACCTGGACCCGAAGAACAGGAACACATATGTGAGAATGCTGTTCATTGACTACAGTTCAGCATTCAACACCATTGTGCCCTCCAAGCTGGCCATCAAGCTCAGAGACCTCGGGCTCAACAGCGCCCTCTGCGACTGGATCCTGAACTTCCTGACGGGCAGACCCCAGGCAGTGCGGGTGGGAAACATCACATCCTCCACCCTGATTCTTAACACCGGTGCCCCTCAAGGCTGCGTGCTCAGCCCTCTCCTCTACTCCCTGTTCACCCACGACTGCGTGGCCACACACAGCTCCAACACCATCGTGAAGTTTGCTGATGACACGACCGTCATCGGCCAGATCACAGACGATGACGAGACGGCGTACAGAGAGGAGGTCGAAAACCTGACATCTTGGTGCCAGGATAACAACCTCCATCTCAACATCAGCAAAACAAAGGAGCTGATTGTGGACTACAGGAAGCAGCAGGGAGAGGGACACGCCCCCATCGCCATCAATGGGGCTACGGTGGAGAGAGTCAAAAGCTTCAGGTTCCTTGGGGTCCACATCACTGAGGACCTGACATGGTCTCTTCACACCACCACCATCACCAAGAAAGCTCGACAGCGGCTCTTCTTCCTCCGCAGGCTGAGGAGGTTCAAAATGGATTCCAGGATACTCTGCAACTTCTACAGGTGCACGATAGAGAGTATCCTCACTGGCAGCATGACGGCCTGGTACGGCAGCTGCACCGACCTCGATCGTAAGGCTTTACAGAGGGTGGTGAAAACTGCACAGCACATCACCAGGACGGAGCTGCCATCCATGGAGGACCTTTACTCCCAGCGGCTCAGGAAGAAATCACTACGGATTATCAAAGACCCCCATCACCCCAGCCACAAACTGTTCTTTCTGTTGCCGTCTGGCAGACGTTACCGCAGCATCCGGGCAAGGACAAGAAGATTCGGAGACAGTTTCTTCCCGCGGGCAGTGAGACTGTTAAACAATTGAACTGTTGAAACAACATCAAACATTCAACTGCTACTCAGTAGTATGTATCTAATACCTAATATATATATATCATTCCAATAACTTGTATATAGACTCATACTGCACTATTCCACATCATAACTTTATTTCATTTTATAACTATTATTATTTTTGTATTGCTCTTGCTCTTATTGTTATTATGTTATGTTATTATGTTGCATTGTTGGAGAAGCCTGTGACATAAGATTTTCAACTGCATAATTACTCTGTAGCTATGTCAGATTGACAATAAAGAACCTTGAACCTTGAACCTTGATATGTGTAAATGATAAGCAGAGGCATACAAGTGTTGAATTTGCACTTATTTTACTTAAAGTGGACCTATCATGCTATATTTAAATGATATATTGTAGGGCCATACCTATATAAGGTATATTTATACGTTTCTGTTTTCAAAATACCAAACAGATCATGCATTTTAGCCATGCCTCATTTCGCTCTATGTGCTGTTTGCTGTCTACTGGGCTGATTCTATGAGCTGCAGCTGACCACGCCCCCCTGCAGGAGAGGGGAGACGTGCTCTGATCAAGTCAAGAGGGGGAGAAAAAAAGATCTCCGTCCTCCGTGTTTTATTATATTGTTATAGGCCTATAGAGTCGTTATTCATTTGTTTTAAAGCTCAATAAATAACAAAGAAGACCTTTCACCGGCACTTTTCTAATTTTGTCCGGAAGATTTAAACTTTAACGGACATCTTGACCGGCGAAAGAAACTGAAACTCTGCCGCACGGTCCCCTCGTTCCTTGGAAGAGGCGGAGAGGTGGGTGTTTGTCATCTGCTGGTGGACTAACCGGAGAGAATTACAGTGCTTGCCTCGATGGGGAGGGATTGCATTGAATTAAAGCAGCGGGAGCAAACGCTTGCCTCGGGGAGGGAGAAAAAAAGCCAGAGCGGAGAATAAACAGAAGGGTAACCATGGTAACTATGGGCGGGAAGTCTTCTTCGCTGCTTTTGTGGCAGACTACAGCGCCACTTACAGGCCTGGCATATGTACTACAGCGTCTCCAGCGCTTTCTAGCGGCAATGGCCGGCCGTGGCCCAATAGCCGTAGCGCCACTTCTGTGACGTCATTGAAGTGTTCAAATCTGGATCAGTTTTTAGAGATTTGGGTATGGAGGAAAATAGAGAGGCTTGTGTTTTCTGACACTTGGTGAGTTCCCTGGAACACCGGGGACACATATTCATGTATAAAAGACGTACAAAAGTGCATTTTGCATGATAGGTCCCCTTTAAGAAATGTCAGGATGTTTAGTGTTATGTTAAAAGATGTAGACATTTTCAGAATGTACTTTGATGCACTAAAACATCGGGCTATTATGCTATGATTCTACTGGTCCTGCCCACTTGAGATCACATTTGGCTACATGTGATCTCAAGTGTCATGTCATGGCCCCTGAGCTAAGAGGAGTTCAACCCCTGGCCTCCATGAACACACCTGCTAGCTGTAGCACAATGAGCTGTAGCACAGTGAGCTGTATGTGCGGGGGACCCTTATCACAGGTAGGGCCAAAGGGCCATGTGTTATCTTTCTGTGCAGCAGCAGAGGCCCAGTGATCACCTCATGTCCACGTACACCTAAACTCAGCATGCCCTACACCACTGGACACTGCGACCACCACGTCATCGCCATCCAGCTTCGATACACTATGTTACTAAAAGCTGCCATGACAAACACACGCTACAATGTGTGTTTTCGCCAATCCGGAAGTAAGGAAATGTACGAAATTGAGCAACATAGCAGATTACTGTCAATCGTACATGCTAACAGCCTTCAACTGCAGTGATTGCACAAGCCTTATTCACCGTCATGTGATATTTTGATTTGAGAGGCTGCAGTAAACAAAGGCCTTCAGTTTACAGGAAGCTTTCAGAAACAGCAGGCAAGCAGCGGAGGGGTTTACCTGCAGGGAGGTGTCCTCCTTTGGTCTCCACTTTCTCCATTTTCTCCTTCGGTGGGGACGACATGTCTGCTGTGATCCTGAGTCTGAAGAGAGAGCAAACAGCGGCGTGGAGCTCAAATCCTGCTTTATTCTGCTTAACTGTGGACTACACTTCAGCCTGGAACGTCAACGTGGCTTGTCCTGAGAATTGTTTGGAAAACCATGCGTGATGACGTCAATTGGAGGAGGAGAAACCACGTGAGCGGCGCGCTGACGTCAGTCGTAGACAGCGTGTGCAATCTGGATCCAAACTACTTTTTTATTATTATAATGGACCACGAAAGAAACCAAAAGAATGAGTCACCAAATAAAAATAATAATTTGATAATAAATATCCTGATGGAAGGTACCTTTATTTGATGATAAATATAAATATATATATTTTTATTTTATTTAATATTTTATTGGAAATACATATTTTATTGGAAATACATATTTGTATGTATTCATTTTATTTGAATGTAATTATCTTCTTATTTTTATTTGATTCATTATATAATGAATGCTTTCACCCCGGGATTAATAAAGTATTCTGATTCTGAATCTATCCATGCATTTGAATTTGTATTACTTTTTATTATGATATAATTATTTAGTTATTTGTAGTCCAATTGTTTATCCATCTGAATTATTTCATCCCATCATCCCCAAAAATCATATAAAGTACAAGAACGACCATACTGAATGCATGTTTGCAAAATGACTGTCTCATACACACACACAATGTGAGAGTCCACGAAGGAGCTGTCCAAAAAGCCTGTATCAAACAGTCAGGTGCTTTGTGTTGTAAACAAATATATTTTAGGATCCAGTTAAACTCACTACTTAATGTCTGACTCTAATAGCCCATTAGGTACATTTTAATGGTGGGAATAAATGCTGTTTCGCTGATACTTTATTTTATTAAGAGCAGAATGCAAAAGTAGAAAGACACTATTTTAAGTGCTACTAGCTGTACACCTACAGCTTCTAAGACTGAAACATGTATTAAGCTAATCCTTCTGATAGTCAGTTTCCTTCGCTAACCCGAAAGTATTTTAGAAAGTCTCGCTTATAGCGCAATGTCTCAAAATAAAAAAAGCAGCAGCCGGGCATCAGTAGGATTAGACAATCCAACAGTACGAAAAGGGAGAGAAAGGGTTTCTATGTATGTGCGTTAAAGTGGGAACTTTTTAACCCCCTTCTGTTTTCCTAAATCAAGTCATTGATAGGCTGATGTGACACTGGCTGATGTGACACTGGCAGAGCTGAGATGTGCTGGCAAAGCCAAAAGGTCCTAAGGCAACTGAGAAAAAGGACATACGAATGATGTTCCTGATTGAATAAATACATTAGAATATTGAGACCATATGCTTCAGTGTACATATAGCTATTATGTTTCTATGTAGGACACCATGTGTGTTTTTGTCTTTGTGTAGCAGCTGTTGATTAATAGGTGTTTGCACTGCAATGTGCTTTATGTGATATGTTCTAGGAGTAATCAATCTGATGAGTGTGCTTACATTCACATGTGGGGACATGTGATTACAGTATGTGAGAGTGTGTGTGTGTGTGTGTGTGTGTGTGTGTGTGTGTGTGTGTGTGTGTGTGTGTGTGTGTGTGTGTGTGTGTGTGTGTGTGTGTGTGTGTGTGTGTGTGTGTGTGTGGTCACAGTGAGGCATGCAGACCATCATCAACTGTGTAATGGCATAATTGCAGTGTGAAGTGGCAGCTGTCTTTTTCACTCGGACCATCAGAAGAAGTGATGTTTGCTGCACTCACAGTCCACACACACAAATACACCAGTTTTAATTTAGTACATTTGAATTATTCATTGACACACACGACAACAAATATTAAGAATACAGATGCAATCAGATAATTTTCAACACACACACACACTGCTGATGATGCATGTGATTTGGCGGAGGGGGGGGGGGGGATCCCAGCATCACATTTATCCTCAAAGGGAAATAATCTGTTGCCAAGGCATTAGTGTCCCTGTGGAGGGTGTTGACAACCAATCAAAAGGCCAGGAGTTCACTCACAGTTCAGGAAGCAGTCTGCTGATAATTAGATGAATTGTTAATTCTACTTTAAATGTTCAGACTTTGTGAACTCTTATTTGAAAAAATAAGTTAATAGATGTCATTCTCAAATTCAACAGTGGCCTAAGGAGTAATTCTGGCCCTAATAGAGTTATTTTCTTATTTGTATTTGTCATGTTTAGGTCCAGACACTGCTGTGGCACCACATTCTTTAGTCTTGTCTGAGATATGCAACACTTGTGTTAAAGGATTGTCTGACTCCAACACATTTGACTTACATTTATAAACACAACAGAACTTTAAAGAAAGTATTTGGTTCGATTATCAAAAGAAAACACTCTTCTTATAAAGGCAGCCAATAGTTTCAATATCATTAAATAGCTTTCAAGCATGTTAACCATGCTGCAACTCAAACCCAGTCACCTGTGTTTGTGTGGTTCTCTCTGTCACATGCATCCATGAATGCATACATGTGTGTGCATATGTGGCCACTAGATGGAAGAATGCAGCTTTACTGCATCACAGAAGCCTCTCCAGTTGTGTGTGTGGGAGTTTGTGTCCTACAGGATTCATCATCGCTGTCACTCCAACAAAGCCTGACCTGTGATGTCCCAGAAAAACTGACGAGTCACTGTTAGAAACTGCACAGCTCCGAAGCAAAATATACACAGCTCCACATGCAGCTCATATTTTCTCTCCCTCTCAGACTTTCTTTTTGTGTCAGTCTCCCTCCGACCTGTCTCCCTCTGATGTGCACACACACATGCAAGACTGAGAAAGAGGGTGAGCATTCATTACTCAGTGTGAAAATACATGGCACACATTCAAACTGCCATAGGTGAAATCCTCTTTAGAAGTCAGTGATCTCAACACCTGCCCATGGCTGATATGACTGTGTGTGTGTGTGTGTGTGTGTGTGTGTGTGTGTGTGTGTGTGTGTGTGTGTGTGTGTGTGTGTGTGTGTGTGTGTGTGTGTGTGTGTGTGTGTGTGTGTGTGTGTGTTGCCTGGGCCTTTGAGAGGAGCACTCTCAGAGACGGCTTACAGAGAGACAGAATGAGGACGTCACAGGTGAGTGAGTTTTCTCAAACTGACAGGTGTGTATACACACATACACACACATTTGTTCTCTCACACACATGCAATCATGCCTCCGACACATACAAAATCTCTGCTTTTCTCTCCCTCTCTTACACACACCACACACACATGCCGGAGCTCTGTGGGAGCCAGCTGGGTCCTCTGCTGCACTA
Organism: Trematomus bernacchii; assembly: GCF_902827165.1. NCBI lineage: Eukaryota > Metazoa > Chordata > Actinopteri > Perciformes > Nototheniidae > Trematomus > Trematomus bernacchii. The sequence continues at coordinate 4,094,319 of NW_022987616.1, read as the reverse complement.
TCACACATGAATAGGCAAGGCTTCTTCTCTGCTCTGCAGCATTGACTATTCGATACCTGACAAGGGCGCCTTATGGTGTGTGTGTGTGTGTGTGCTCATGTGGGGGTGTGCATGTGACAGAGAACCATTCCATAAGTGTACACTTTGATGCATGTGTCCATGTATCTCAAAGTCAAACTGACACAGGGTGAAAAGTCAGGACAGGAAAGAGAAGAAGAAGCGCTGCAGCAAGCAGATTGATTAACAATAATGCAATGCTTTATCGATCAGCGCAGGTTTTCTCCCTTTGCTGTGTTCCTCCTCCACAAGGAGTCTGAGGTCAAGTTTAGTGAAACAGTAAATCAAATGCTAAATTTGCTCATTTTAGAAAAGGAACATACTCACTGTGACAGTAGTCCTCAAGCTGCTTCAAGACAGGGTGCACCCGAGGTAGCCATCATTTTAATGACACCACAGAGACATGAGAGTTCAAATACTCATTCATCTCGGTATGGTTTTAGCTTTTATTGATGTGTTCTGTTCAGCATGATGAAAGGTGTCCTGGTTGTGCTTTGTTCTGCATACTGGATCGAATTCAGGGCCTGCAGTGTTAATTAAGGACAAATCTACTGTCTATTTCTCTGTGTGCACAGGTTTATGCTGAAACAGGTTCTCTAAGGTTAGAAGTTGTTCACAAAGCCACTCAAACTTTTGCATTCAATGCTGACATGCTATCTAAGGTATATTATATTTTTAGCCAATGTCCTGAGTTTCTGTTCCACATATGTAGAACACAACAGGAGATTCTAAGTGTTCTGAGTAACTGGTACTTTGTGGTTTAGGTGAGGGGTATGACTGCAGGAGACAGCACATGATGCGGACAGTGGCGAGCCGTCAGGGCCCTCTAGGCCCTCTGTGAGGGCCTAAAATATTCCAAAAACTAATATTTAAAAACATTTTAAAATATATATTTTTTAAATATTATTTTGGTTATATTTTTCATTAGTTTTACCGAAAAAAAACTTGATTTAATAAAATAACATTTCCAAAGAAATAAATCCTTCGAATCTGCCTGTTCAGTCTCTGTTTGAATGTCAGTTACTATAGCGGGCCTCTCTGCGATTCACAGAGGGCCCGCTATAGTAACTGAACGAGAGAGTAATGTCAAATGACAGTACAATTGACCAATCATATCATCCCTCTAAATGGGTGGGTTTTATTATCGCGGACTTTATGACGAGTTCCGCCCGCTGTGAAACTTTTCTTGTTTCCATAGCAACAACAACTTCCTGTCAACAGCGTGAACTCGCCTTCAAAATAAAAGCATGCCAAATTACACTTAAGACATACAACTGCAATGAAAGTAACAAACACAATGCAATATCATTTTCAATGTCAAAGAACACAAATTGGGTTCACAGGTGTTGTTTTGTGTGGTAGAGGGTCGCTGTCATTGATGCGTTTTGCACCCTGGGCCGTTGTTTTGATATTCCGCTGAAGTATACGCTGTGACATAATAACTCTTTTATTTTTTATTTTTTTTGAGGGAAGGGGTGGGGGTCAGAGGGCCTAGGTATAAAGCTCACGGCTCGCCACTGGATGCGGACAACATGACGGTTCCAATGCCGCCTAGTATCTGAACAGTGTCTCCTGCCTTTCTTTGAAATCCCAAATGTTGTGTCTTTCAAGTACTGTAAGACATTTTCAATGGCATTTTTTTTATAAATGTATATTCTTCTGACTTTTGGATGTTTGTTTTATTCTCTTTTCACGTCAGCTGCAACATAAATCTCATAAACACACCCTCCCTCAATGTGACACTGATTGGCTCTATCCACACATGAGCTCAATCAGATTACTAAAGACCCGGTAGGGTGAAGTACGTTCTCACATACAATGAGGGCGTGTAGTTGTTTTCATTGCATGTGTGAAAGGCCCTGAAGATAGTACCCATGGTTAGATTTCTTCTTACTGCACATTAGCATTGTCATTGTGAGCTTGACTGTATGCTGATGTTAGCATTTAGCTAATTTCACCAGGCAGTGCACCTACATTTTCCGCAGAATGGGGGCTTGACTGTCCGCCCCTGGGATTAACAAGGGAAATACAGGAAATAAGAACACAGTGTCAACTAATTAAAATCAATAACATCCCTACATGTAATTTTCACATCCTCACATAAAATATCTTCAATCACTAACGTTTAATCAAAACTGTGAGCTTTTTGTTCAGACTTGTTATTCCTGCAGAGTTCTTCACAAAGATTTCTCACTGCTGATTTTCTGAGGCTATTTTCGGATGGCTTAATCAGCACTGTTCAGTCTTAGTGCTGTGTGAAAGAGTTCTTGGCAAGGATCAAATTAAAACATCCTACCACATCCCACAGGTGTAAGTGAACCATGATAACACCCATGTCAAACAGCAGTTAACATCTCGCTGTGAGGCCCTCTGACATATCTTTGTCTTCTTCTGTTGCTTAGAAAGGAAATGCAGCAGACTTTATGACAGCAGAGGGAACGAGAAATGAAAAGTGATGTACTCGATTCAAATAAGTGGGGATTTGGGAGGACCTCTTTCTGGGCTTTTTTTGTCTGAAAAAGCCTGTTTATATTACTTCTCCTCTCCATACCTGATCCCTTCAATCGTCTCTCATCTTAGTCCTCTGTAATTTTCCTCTTCACTCCATCCTTCTCTTTACCTACGGGCGCAGCCTCTCAGTCATCTCCATGAAGAGGCAAAGCTCAGCACACACTCTTGGCCAGTAAAACAGGAGCCAAACATCTTCTTTTTAGCAATCCAACCATCATTCCCTGCAGTATAAAACAGGTTATTTGTAGGGAAAAAGCCTGATCAGTGCTTTTATTTTTTGGTTGGAAGTGTCTTTTATTAACCAGGCTGTTGTTCTCGCTGGAAAAGCTATGCGACCTGCAATTGAGTTAAAATGTAAGTAATAAATCAACGTATTGCTCTTACTGCTATGTGATTTCTTTAAATGTGCTGATTTGCACATACTTATTTTATAATATAAGGTTATTAAGGTTAATGGTTTGAGTACTGATGCTTCTCATGTTTTTCGCTATATAATTCCTACATTTTCTCCATACTGTTAAAAGTCTCCCTGTCCTTCCCTATTCTTTTCCTACCTTTCCATTATCCTCCAACCTACTCTTCCTTCTTTCACCTTCCTTCAGGCTCCACCCTTCCCTTTCAAACGAGAACATTCATTTCTCCAGGTCTATCTGTGGCAAACAGTGGCTCCATGGAGCCTTATTTCTTCTTAAACCCAAATTGATTTCACACTCAAATCCTCAGAGTATATATCACAGACCCTCCACCTGCTCCCCTCTACACCTCAGTCTCCCTTTTCCCTTACATCTCACTTTGTGTCTCACCTATCTTCCCCACTGGCTCTCTGCTGACATGCCCCTGCACGCACATACATGCGTACACCCGCACACACACCTTTGAGTCCTGCCAGAGGTGTTTGACAGCTGAATGGGCAGGGAAGCAATGAGAATTAGAGGGAGAGAAAGCTGGGAGAGAAGGAGTGAAACATTGAAGGCCGGAGGCATCTGCAGGGTGAAACAGGGCGCTTTCTGGAGAGGCTGTGCGGAGGGAAATTGAGGAGCTATTTTCATGCCACATTAAGTTACACCGGCCTTCCACTATGGGACTGTGCTCACACAGAAGAGGCTATTGTGAAGGCTAATAATCAATGCAATGGAGTTATTACCCAACACTACATTTCACAGGCCTAAAAGCATCAAAGAGGGAGAAGGCAGGGGGAGAGAAGGGGGAGACATGAATTCCAATGGGTGGTAACAAATGCTGCTCAGCCTCATTCATTTAATGCTTCAAGTTCACTTCAATCTCAGGATAATTGGATGAATGGGATCAAAGTCGGAGGGGGCGACGCAGAAAGGGAACAAAGCAAGGGAAAAATACAAAAATGGGTATTTTGGAACACGTGAATTGCCATTAGTGGATCTTTCATGTCGGTCCACTGTCATTAACGTGACAATAGAGGCTGATGGATGTAGCAGCCCTTCAATTCGCTTTACGTCTCATGTTTTAAACTATTAACACCGCTATGAGCCGGTCTCAATGCTGTCACTCAGAGGCAGCGTAACATTCAAATATGAAACCCCTGTACATGCCTATCACTGCTGTTTAAGGTAAGTGTATTACATTATTGCTTTATATATGTCAGTCATGTTCATCCACACTGTCTCCTTATTGACATCAATTGTAAGTATATCTTGGTTTGACCTGATATGTAAATTACTTTGATACCTGTAATTTGTGTTCTGCAGAACCATTTTTAAAAGTCATGCTCAGAAACCATAGGAAGTCTGTGGGAGGGTAATGGTTCTGGCATCATGCTATTAACTCTTCAAAGCCCCCTAAAGTCCTTTTGAGCAAAAAAAGAGACTGAAAGAACGAGCAAACGGGAATAAAGCTAAAACCCATCAAAGTGTGTCAGATTAACCTACACCATCACCACATGATTCAGATTTGCTTGAGAGAAAAACACTTTATACGGTGTACATGTGAAGAAAACATCCCATAGTTGCTAATTAAGGAAAGGGTTTGACACATTTTCATCAGTTATTAAATGATTAACAGTTGCGGAGACAATGGTGTTTGATTGCAAAGAGTCTTTTTATTTTCCTTGTGTTCAAGTACGGTCGTCTCTCAGTAGGGTCATCTAAGAAGCATGGACACACAATAACACACAACTCGCACCAGAGCCTGAGCATCTTCAGGTGGGATTTCTCTTTTGTCTCGATTGAGAGGGGGTTGGGGGGGGCCCGATCAGCAGCTTCCACGTACAGGTCAAGTGAACAAGAGTTCTGTTGTATACCACATAATCATTTTTTTCTCTGCGAACATTTGTTGCATTTAGTGACACTGACATCTGCACATAAAAATTATATATATATTTATATTTATATTCATATATTCATAGATTTGTCATTCTATATCAACAATTCATTCTAGTGATTTTTACCTTGGTTTTTCATGTTGTAAAACTGGACAAACTGTCGGTAGGAATGCCTTGTTTGGACATTGATTTATACAGGAACACACACGCACTTACACGCAACAGAGGCACACACACACACACACACACACACACACACTACTACACATGCATGCATAGATACGCTCGCTCAAGTTTACGTGTACACACACGGGCCACACATCCTGTCACATACATGCACACGTACACAAACGCACGCACACATGTGTCCCTACACAAGCACGCCCACACATGCTCAGCCAACACAGAGAGGCAGGTCTGTACATCTATGGGAGGGAGATGTTACCCATGATCCCCAGCAATAATTACGGCTTCACCTGATCAAAACACAAGAAAATACAAACAGCAGAGGGAGTCATTCAGTCATTGTCTGTAAACTTCGACAGAATGTCCCTTTAAAGTCCACTAGGTGTCAAAGTTTGGCACAATGTCATGTCTCTCTCTTTCTCTTTATCTCTACTGTACACTGAAATGTCACGGTGGCTCTGAGACGGACCAGTTTTGATGCACAAGTGATGATGAGAAACCACTGAAAGTTGACAAAGTCAAACAGATCAGCTCCCAAAAAGGAAAATATTTTCCAAAGACCGAGAGTGTGCTTTAAACATACACAAATATTCTTTAGGCAGTGAAAAAGCACTTTTGTCATCAGGGACTCTGGAGCGGTGCTGTTCTGCCAATCGGATGCTGTGGCAGCCCTGAACGGCTCTTGACGTTTGAACATGTCCACAACAAAATTCATTTGATGGAGAAAAACACAAACACTGCGGGGTTTCCTCTCCGGCGGGGAAAAGGGCAAAAACAAAAGTGTCCACTGACATCCATCATGAGAATGTCTGTTCTGCTTCTCGGGTTCGCACTTTTTTGTGTGTTGCTTTGTTGTTTCAGTCAGTAGTCGGGTATGGGGGGGAAAGAAATCATGTTTTCACAAGTGGCCCCATCAAAAACATGTGTAATATACACACGATATCACCTTTGAACTGTACACATAAAATAAAAATGCTTTTGTGAAAATTTAGAAAAGTACAAATAAAAAAAGATGTAAAATAATGATTAAAAAAAAAGTCTTTTGAAGATGACATTCTTTGAAAACTGTTGGAGAAGCATCTGTAGGCGGCAAGGCAACAAAAAAGGGGGGGATAAAAGCAGTGCTACGTTTGTCACTTGGGTGAAATGGTAAACATCCACTTCTTGCCTTGTGCCTCCTGTGCTTTCATCTTTTTCTGTGCTTTCATTCCTTCTGACCTACTCAAGAACCCTCATGCCATCTTTGCCTCCCTCACATTCCTTCTGTCTTCAGAAAAAAGGTCAGGACCCTTTCTGCTCCTACAGAGTAAGAGCTCTCCCTCATCTGCTCCCCATTATTTCCTGATCCCATCTTGTTCCTCTTCTCTGCTTGGTCCTCTTATCTCTTTCTATATTCTCCGGCCCACTCCTCTCTCACCCTTTCAAACACACTTCTTCATACCTTCTCCCCCTTATCCACTCACCGGTGCAATGGAGCTGACTTTGAAGAAATAAAGCTGTCTGGGGGAAAAAGAAAAAGGGAAAATGTCCGCATGCACATGCACAGTCTCTGGGTGTTTCTCAATGTCGAGTACGCTTGCTTCAGAAGCGAGGCAAGAATACTTCCTAGCCTCGGAAAACGAAGAATGGAACAGGCGAGCAAGTGTGCGTCATCTGAGAGGCCCCGCCTTACATTTTCCGCCACAGATTTGGGGAAATTGGTCTGTGTGCAAAGCATTGTGGGGATTTTAAGACCGCAAAGTCTACTCATGTGCAGGCTCGAAATGTCTCCAAACGAAGTACGCCGGGCTCGGTAGAATTCCAAGTATGCTGGACATTGGTACAGGATTTCGGCGGCACTCGATGACGTAGTATGCTTGAAATAGTGGCTCTGGAGCAGCTTTACTCGAGATTGAGAAACACCCTCTCTTTGTCACTCAACCTGACTTCCTTCCTTAACCCCATCTAGCTTCCCCCTTCTTCTAGTGAACACACATGTGCTGCCACTGGCTACAAGATCCAGTTTCAACACGCCACTTGCTGTCTACTTGTGATAATCTGATGTTGATCTCTTTCAAAAATAATCCCTTTCACACACTCACACACAGACTCTCTCTTGCCCCCCCATGGTCGTGGTCTGACTAGACCCAGGAGTCGGGTGAGGCCGGGTAGTGGTTGGTCTCGTAGTTCAGTTCGCTGTAGGGCCGAGAGGCCGAGTAGAAGTCCACGTAGTTGCCGGTGGATTTGAGGCCCAGATGCATGCGCAGGTCCTCCCGCGGGTCCCGGGGGGCGGTGCTGGAGCTTGGGGGCTGCTGGGGTTGGGCCTGAGGCTGGGCCTGAGCCTGGACCTGCGGCTGGGGCTGGGAGGGAGGAGCTGGGGGTCCCTGGTCCTCGTAGTACACTTCATTAAAGCTCCGGCTCTGGCTGTGAGGGGGAGGCTGCGGCGGCTGGGGCTGGGGGAAGGAAGGAGGGGGAGGGTAGGGGTCGTAGTCTTTTAGCAAGGTTGATGACGGGCTGTCCTGCTGGGGCACAGGGGGCACGACGCAGGGCTGGGCTGGAGCCTGGTTGGGGGGAGGGGGGGGGTTGAAGTGGCGGAAAAGTGGTAGGTGGGGGTTAAGTGCAGCAGGCAGAAATAAAGAGTCATCAGAGAGGGAGATAAGGGGGAGAGATGGAGAGGAGAGTGGCGGGAGGAGAGTGAGCACATGGGGGAGAAGGTTTCAGAAAGGCAGGCAGTACGTGTACAAAGATAGGAAAGACCTGAAGGAAGGAACTCTTACTGTGAATTCTCTATTACATGCACGTATTGATCTCTACCTTTGTAACACAGGTTAGTGATTGTGTGTGTGTGTGTGTTTTTCAAAATGAAGTCATACTGTATGTGTTAAAATCCCTTTTCTCAGAAATGTCAGGTATTTAGTTGAGTTAACCATCCTTGGTTAAACCTAAAGTGTCTACCCAAAAAAAGGAACTTATACAGGAATGATGTATTTGATACATATGCTCCAACATACGAATTTGACAATGTAATAATCCTATTCAGAGGCTATCCTGCTGTCTGTGACTCCTCCCTCCTCCCCAGCAGAGTCATTCATCAGAAGCAAATCATTAGCGCAACCAACCAAGGTGATGATTTTAATTGCCCAGAGGGTGGGGCTTCAGGTTGCAGTTTTCCAACGCTGCCAGAGCTGGGGGGGGGGGGGGGGTTCTGCTGCATGCTCTCTTATCACAGTGGGACACCTTTTATGTGAATGTGTGTGTGCATCTTCCTTCCTGCTGCTATCTCTCCTAATAACCACCTTGTCATGACAGCATATGCCAATTTATGAGAGCCCTGACGACAAGCATGCACTGCTAAAACCTGCCGTGCTGGTGTGTGACTTTTTGTACGTACCAACGTGTAAAGTGTGAAGTATATTTATAGAGTCCTTATTAACCCACCTGGCTTTGCTTGATGTCATCGCTGGCGGTCAGGTAAGAGTTTCGGAACAATGTAGATGTTCCACAGGACACTTGAACTGGATGGATGCAGAATGGACAGAAAAGAGAAAGAAAGCACTGTTAAGTGAATGATAAGGATAATAATGCTAATAATAATCATTCAAATTCAAAATAAAATACAGAGAGGAGGGATAGTGAAAAAGCAGTGAGAGAAAGACGCTGGAAAAGAACGAGAGGCATAGATGGAGAAAAATCAAAGTGTGTGAGTAAGAGAAGAAAAATAATGTGAGACAAAAAAAGGGGAGAAAGCGAGAGGAGAAGTAGAGAGTGAAAATAGAAGAGAAAGAAAGATAAAGAGGGAGATAAATAGAATCATTTCATTCATTTCGTCTCTCCATCACACACACACACACACACACACACACACACCACACACACACCAACACACACACACACACACACACACACACCACACACACACACACACACACACACACACACACCACACACACACACACACACACACACACACACACACACACACACACACACACACACACACACACCTGCCATGCCGTCTTTCCGGGATGTGTGCTCTCCTTGTTGCTATGGAAACCAGCGTTGGTTGCCGTGGAATCGTAGTCCATCTTGCGTTCCTTCAGACTCATCATCTCTCTGGGGGAGGCTGGAGCGCTCGCTACACACACACACACACACACACACACACACACACACCACACACACCACACACACACACACACAACACACACACACACACACACACACACACACCACACACACACACACACACACACACACACACACACACACACACACACACACACACACACACACACACACACACACACGCAATAATGAGCAATAATCCCTGAACAGCATGTACATTCAAACTCGGCGTGCCTATATTTGTGTGTGTGTGTGTGTCGCGGTCTTTCAAGGTGCACAGTCATTATTCATCATTTAGCTTGTCAGCATAAGGAGTCACCTCCATCAAGGACTTTTGGGAATTCATACACACACCAGGTTTTGAATACATTATTTGAATATCAAATGTGTATGTGGTACACATTTTCTCAATTCAGGAACCACAACCAAATATCAAAAGATATATCCAGATCTGAGACTTGACCGGTGGAACACAGATTGATACAGTCAGCTCGTATCTGCTTGTGATCACTGGACATGGTTCTGTTACACACACAGTCTTATAGAGAGGCGAAGTCCCGCCCATCTTCTTCCGACCCATGGGACCTTATTTCGGAAGAATTATGTATTGAAGTCAATGGAGAGAGAAAACGTATCTTTCGATCCCGTTTGAATTGTGCCACGAATTACACATATGATGTTTGTCAATCTTAAAAAATCATTTCCATGTCAAAAAAGTCACAGTTTGTCTTAAAACTGTTGAAATATAAGACTATGAAAAATACGCAACTAGAAAGACTACAAATCCCAGAATCCCGGTCCCGCATGCTGGCTCTTACGAACCGACTAACTCCCCTTGTGTGTATGTACAGCTCTCAACATGCCCAGACTTGTAGTGATTTTCACCTCTTTTAATACTTTCCGCCTCATTCTGAAAGAAAGAAGTGAGATGTGCCAACGTGACGGCCGTCTTGGTGTGTGGTGCGAGACGGGAGATGTAGTTCATTGAGCGGTTTCACACAAAAAAAGTGTTACTTCACAGTTTTACGACACATTTTTATTTTTTTGACTTGCAAAATTTTCTTTTAAATTGACAAACATCATATGTGTAATTCGTGGCACAATTCAAACGGGATCGAAAGATAATCTTTCTCTCGTCATTGACTTCAATACATAATTTTTCCAAAATAAGGTCCTATGGAGGCCCACCGGAAAGGGAGGGACTTCGCCACTCTATTCTTTGGTCCTCATAAAGGATGACAAATGTCATGACTAGTAATGTAAACCCAAATCCTGCAAAAAGTAGAGCTCTCAGGCAACAGAAATACAACAAATACATACAGGTACGCCAATGATGGAGTACGTTCCAAGCCATGTTAAAAATAATTGTCATGGTGATCAAATATAAAGGTTTCTATAGCTGACAGATCTTCAAGTTGAGGCCAAATAATGACCAGTTTTGTCAGACAAGTTTCACCCTCTTTCTCTTCCCTTTTGTTGCGTATTTGTCTTGCTTCATACTGCCAAAATAGTTGGGACTTACGCAAAATGTCTGGACCAAAATAAGTAATGACAGAAAATCACAGTGCTGCTACCGATCCACTTTGGATGGCAAGTGGATGGAAAATCGCAGTAGATGTTAGTTTCCATTTCTGTGTGAGTAATCCCAACCTCCCAATCCAATGAGCTCAAGTACGCTGCAATCAACCCCATGCATCATGTTCCCTATGTGCTCTGTTTTAATAGACTTAAAAATAGATGGTATTTAACAGTGTTAATTATATAAATCTTACAAAATGTTTTATACAATACATGGTGGAAATGTGTGCTTATCTCTTGATTTATGAGTTTTTTTGCTATCTAAATGTATTTGATAGTTCCCATGCACTCTCAATGTCATCCAAGATATAACTGATGGGAGGTGTTTCCTGTGGTCGGGTAATCGTTGCAGCTATTTTATCGGTTACTGTGACAATAAATGCTATTCCTTTTCCTATTTTCAGTTTTAAAACCTCACACTATTTCTGTCTGTCACTTTCTCAAGCGTTTAGATCTACTCATCTACTTTACACACATGAACGCATCATCACACACATGCCTGTGTGCACCCATACACGCACACAGCACACATAATATATATGCACTGTATTTATTCCACTTTCTCGCACATACAGTACACACTCAGCATGTCACAATGTAATCCCCTTATAGCATACTTATGGTGCTTACTCAGTCCCTGCTATCTTGACACATTGAATTGCCAGAATCCTGCCTACCTGTGTATCAGACCCTTAGTCATGCTTAGCTAAACATTTCTGTAACTGCCTGCCGTACACACACATGCAGTGAATATATACACACAGTATATATCCCTCCAGAAGTGAAGGACATTCTAAACACAAGCTGTTTAGACCCGTTTAACTCAGCTTTTAGGATTGCAGATGAGGACTGTAGCTATTGGAGAGAAACACTTGCTTCAATTCTCAATACATGCGTGTGTGAGTATGCGTGTGTGTGGCTTTTGGCTCGCCAAAAATCAGGATAAAAAAGTCTTTGTTCTCTTTGGCTGTTCTATTATACCCAGATAATAGCGGCGGGGCAAAACACGCGTGTGACAAATGTGACTAGCATGATATAATAAAGGGTTTAACATTTCTGGAGGGACTTTGGTATTCAAACAGATAAAGTAATGTAATTTCAAAGAAATGACTTTAACCAACCCTTCAAGTTTGACATTAAAAAGCAAAGTAGCATCCTAACCTTGTCTCTGTTACTCAGCCTTTCCGTGTTGTACCAAGATATTCTATTATGCACGCACACGCACATTTGTCCAAAAAAATGCTTGTGTTGAATTACATTTCAAACATTTAGCAAAGCAAACAGGGGAGACAGGAGCTACAGGCTTTTATAATGTTTTGACACTTTTGACATTTAATTTTCAGCATTTGTCACCTCTGCAGCGAATTCTATTAAGGCGGATGCTCAGAGCTGTCACACACCGCGGGAGACACCGCCATCACTACTTGTTATAGTTACCGTGGGGACCTGGCTTTAACCGCAGGATATAAGAAGCTGGGAGACTCGTTCTATCAGTGCAAAACACAGCAGGACCCTGTGGGGGCATGATCGATAAAGAGGTCTCACTCCTCCTTTGTTTCTCTCTCTTCCTCTTAGCCTGTAAACCTCCCTTACTCCCGTCTATCTCTCTCATGGTTCCTCCACTCTGTCCTTACACTAACTCTTCCTCTCCTCCCCTCCCAGTGTGCCTGCACGCCATCATTACTCCTTCTGCTTTGATCCATCTCTAAGGGCCGGATTGCAGTCTGGAGCGTATGCAAAGAGGAGATACAGATGCATGCGGGGGTGTGTGTGTGTGTGTGTGTGTGGGGGGGTATTGAGGCAGCCTGTAAAGAGTGAGAGATCAGAGGGAGAGGTGAGAAGAAAGTAGGATTACTGCAGAGAGGAGGAGAAGAATGAAACGGGTGAACGGTAAGGGGCGGTAGAGTGGAAAGACGAGGGGGCAGACGAGGAGAGCAGAGAGGGAGAGGAGATATTTCCCACCTCCTCTGACCTCCTCCACTGGCATCCACACATTTCTCTCCGCACTACAATCTCAAAACTCCTTATTTTCAATGTCGCTTGCCAAAGTCAAATCCTCATGCTTCACTTCCTTCTCACCGCATTAACCATCCCTCAATCCCTAATTCTTCCTGCCTCCTTGCTTTTTCTCTTTATCTCCCTCGCTGTTTATCTTCTCCCTCCCTCTTTCTCTGTCTCCTCACACACAGACACCAATACACACTTTTCTCCCCCTCTCTCACTCCCTCTGTCTCTCTCTTAGCCGGGTCCTTGAAGACCTCTCTAAGCCGGGAGGAAGGAAAAGTACTTTTCTGCCTCATCAGCTTGCTAAGCCCGGTGAGGAGAAAGCTCAGCTGAAGGCCCTTCTACTACCGATGCTAACAGCTAATGCTAATGTGCCCTTTGCTAAGCATGAAGGCCAATGGGCTCCAGCTAAAGGCTAACCATAATTATACAGCATGAAAGCCTGAGTGAGGAGAGCACAGCTATTTAGACTGATCGGCTAAATGTCTGAAGTTAGAGCTCATTAGAATCCATGTGTGACGTGTACCTTCTGTTTACACTCATGTCCAACATACATGTGTTCATTATCTTAAGTCTTAGTTAGTTGTATCTTTGCACCTCTTGCTTAACTCAATTCCAAAAAGGTGGACCATTTTCACAAGTGAAAAAATCATTTATAACTGACTGTAGAATCTCGAATGTATTATGAAACTGACCGTAAAAGCACCATTTTCTGTTTAACACTTCTGTTGTTGAACGATTTAAAGAAACAACGTATACATTATTAATTGATTACGTTTATTTAAGTTCATTATCTCATATTGCTTTAATACGTACCATGCCACATCTACCAACATGCTGACATTAGAAGTAAAACTAAATCAATCAAATAATAGAAACTCACCAAAGGAACCATTTCAAATGTTCTTATCTTAAAGGGGACCTATCATGCAAAATGCACTTTTGTACGTCTTTTATATATGAATATGTGTCCCCGGTGTTCCAGGGAACTCACCAAGTGTCAGAAAACACAACCCTCTCTATTTTCCTCCATACCCAAATCTCTAAAAAAGGGGCTGCAACGGATCTGATAAAAACTGATCCAGATTTGAACACTGTCCTGACGTCAGGACGGTGGCGCTACGGCTATTGGGCCAACTCCACCAATCAGGAGGAGACAGCCACGGCCATTGCCGTTCAAAGCGCTGGAGACGCTGTAGTACATATGCCAGGCCAGTAGATGGTGCTGTTCTCACTGAATCAGCCCTTGCAAAAACAGAGCTAAAAAATGTCAAATTGAGCAAAATGAGGCATGGCTAAAATGCATGATCTGTTTGGTATTTTGAAAAAAAAAAAGTATAAATATGCCTTATATAGGTATGGTCCTACACTATATTATTCAAATATAGCATGATAGGTCCACTTTAATGTTGCTTCACTTTCATCCAAATGTAAGTTTTCAAATTCAAATTATTACAAGACCTTAAATTAGTTGAGGGCGGGTGGATGATTTGCTGTGGAAAACTCCTGCCATGGAAACTGCTGTTTGGGTATAAATGGTCTATTTTTGAGAGTCATCCACTGTGGCACCTGAACTTCTTAAGGCCCCATTGCCAGATCATTATTTATTTTTTCTAATCTCTTAATTTAAAACTTCTTTAGGTGGGGAAAATCACTTTGCAACATGTGATGTTTAGAAAGCTGAGGTAGAAGAAGGGAAACACGCAAACACTGAAGCATATAATACAGTATATACTATTCATAGTAAATGTCATATGTGCCTCACCAGAGCGGTTGTTGGGGGACGTCCTGACGGGGGAGACGGAGGGAGTTCGTGAGGAGGAGTAGGGCCTCTGTCTGTCTCTCTCTATCGTTGAGGCAGAGCCCACAAAGTGATACTGGGAGTAACCATCCTGCAAAACAAACACAAACAAAGAAGAAATTGTTTATCATTCGTCTTCCAAGACCAATATTCAGTTTGTTTGTTTAGTGTTCACAGTGAAACACATTATACATCGATGTGTACAAAGAGAGGTCTACTGTCACATGGTCCATTCCCTTTGCAACATTTGAAACAAATATATGTGTTTTTTTATGAAAGTTATGACAAATTATACCTGGCAGGAAATGGAAAGTGTTTGCTCTTGATTCAGCTGAAGAGCAACATCTGAAGTCTGCATGTTTAACTAAAACATGAATATTTTGTTGAGAAATATCAATATTATATTTATTGGGTTTACCACTGGGGTAGGTGAATCCACCATAAATTCTGGCCATCTTGCCTAACCCACACATTACACACATACACCACAAATCGAAACACTTGCATCAAGCCTGAGCTTAGTAAAAATCCCACTGTCGCTGTAGAACAAAAATAAAAACAACTAACAAATCCACAAGCATAATTATAATAGCTTTGTTTCTGTATTAGTTTAGCGGTGATTGGAGCAAAGCCCTTTTCATAAAAATGGATTATGAAAGTCAACAACAATCACAGAGCTGGAACCAAATTCAATTTAGCATTTAGATAATTGGGTACCTCTGAAGGGACAGCGCATGCACATGATAAAAGCCAACGCAGACATGTTCCATCATACATTTAGTGCCTGGGGGCTCTGCAGTGGTTAGGCTGCTGTGACTGAGTCCAAAGGAGAGGTGAATCACTTCAGTACAGTAAGACTGGAGGATGAGAGATGGAGGAGACGGGGCAGATAGATGAGGGAGGGGGGGAGACAGGGTAGAAGCTGAGAAAGACAAAAGATGACAGAAAGTAATGAGGAGGAGGAAGATGGAGGGAGAGTAATGACAGGAGTGCAAAGATAGCGAGAGGAGGAGAGGGGTAGATGGAGAGGCAGAGAGAGAGGGAAGGCTGGACTGAGTCCCATGTCCTCCCCTGACTCTGTTTCCTGGCACAGGACTGACAGAAAGCTGGATCATCTGACACACAGTAGTTCAAAGGTAGCTCCCTTCCTTCATTCAGCTTAATCTATTTATCACCATCTCCTCTGGTCCCCTCACTCACCTTGTTTTGCATTCTCTTTCTCCTTCCCCCCCCCGAACACATCTCGTTATACACCATGTAACCTCCTTATGGAACACTGGGTCCAGCGCAATTGGACAAAGTGTCCTGCTGCTCAAACACCGTCGCTGAATATTGAATGACAAATGTATTTTGCAGAGTGAGGTGTGCTGTCTGCCACCCATAACTGTGGCGCACAAATGGGGGCCAGTAATGATCCGCAGGCTTCCTTAAGGGGGCCCCCGAGCAAAACAGGGAATAGTTCAACTCTACAATAAATGAATTCACAAGAGTGATACTAATTGGAGAAGAGCGTACAGAGGAGGATATATAAACATGTTCTGTCACAGCCACACATGTCATAGAGATGTGTGCATAACTTTGCCTACAAGTAGCTTTAAGGTTGTAAAAAACATTGTATTGCACACAGGATAATGCATATGCTGTACCAGCTTGTTCCGGCTCTTGATTCTGTCATGTTTATTAGGTAAAATAGTCAAATCCATTATTCTTCATAATTCAGTTTCTTTGAAAACTTTGTGGAATCCACTCAAATGTAAAACAATATTGTTTCCTGGCACATAAATGAGTGTGTGCTGTCTGGCCCACCAGCCAGCCAGCCAGCCAGTCGGGTTTAATGTGTTCAATAAATATTAAATCAACATCAAAATTTAATATGGGACCAAATCCGACAGCAGCTTTTCCCCCCTCACTTTGCACTTTGTCCGAGGTGCAATGTGTGCGTACTGTGTAACCTCACATTGTAACTTAACCATGTGTCTCCACACCTGTAGACATCAGCTCTCTGGTGCCCCATCACCCACCCCCATCCCTTTATCTCACACACACCCTTTAACGCCCCTACAGCAAAAATGAGAGCAGAAAAAAAGTGTTGCCAGGCAACCATTTCGCCTGTTGCTCTCACCATCACTGGATGGTAAGTTGAAGGTCGGGGGAAAATAGCGATTACTGCCCCAACAAATGAGATGTGTGTGTGTGTGTGTGTGTGTCTGGCGGCGCTCATGCCAGACAGCAATTATGGCAGAAACTGTAAAAGGTTACACATGATGAGTGGGGGGGCTCCCCTCTGGGCCTTGGCCATCACGGCACACTGTCATTTTTCAGCCCTTCAATCCATTTCTCTCTATCACTTATTTCACACTCAGATTTAGAGATTTATAGCAGCGAGCTCTTCACTCACACGTGATCCGTCTACCCCCCCTGGAATAATGTAACCTTGACCTTTGCTTTCTTTATTTTGGTTGCTTGTGGTTCTGTTGATTTAGGATTTGACCTTTCTGCTACTGTTGTGTTTATTGGAAAGGGCAAGAAAACCATAAGAGTGTACTGCATTTCTGCTTTTAGCCTTCCGTAAATACTGTTGTTAGCCTCCACTGAGAAGGCTATATCAACTACCCCCCCATCTCCTCTTGGTCTGTCTATCACTGTCTCCTACAGGTGAACATCAGAGTGAGGCAGCCTCTGAGGCCTCAGCTAGGTTTGATGTCGACTGAAGCTTTTCATCTCTTTCTAGCTGATTTCCCTGTTTACGCTGTGTGGCAGTGGATGATGAATTCGTTTTAGCTGTCTCTAGACGAAAGGCACGTCATCTTTTCATTCTTGCAACAAATCATTAAAAGTACTGTGTGTTTGAGCGATTGTCACAAATTCTACAGTCTAAAAATCAATAAAATCAGGCTCAGAGTCAAACTGTGCGAACGATTGTACAAACAAAATATTGGAAGAAAAATGATATAAAATGTTAGAAAATAGTGAACAATGTATACCTGGTTTCTCAATGTACAAGGTCGTCTCTTTACATGTCTGGTATTGTGAGCATAAAGATATTAAGTTTAACTAAATTAAACAAAATGAACTCAGAATATCACCGCAAATGAAAGGCTGAAAATAGCAAAATCTGCAATTTTTTGCAGAATGACTTAAACAATTAATTGATTATCAAAAAAGTAGATGTTTATTTTTCTAGTCTTGGAGCATTCATTGGGTAATGTTCAAAAATCAAGACATGTTTAAAGAATGTATTCCTTTGATTTTACAGGAACATTCTGGGCATTTTGAATTCAATAATTGTCTGCGAATGGCAAGGCTGTGCAATCAATGAAAACACACATTCACAGCACACACAAATGTATCGCTCAATCCTATTCCACAAACACACCCACATACTGAACTACACATCCCTGGAACATATTGTAAATCGACGAACAGCATCTCTCTGACCTTGAACCCCGTCTGTCATACGCCTGTATCTGTTTCTGTGATTTGTGTGACATGTGTGTGACATGAGAATAATGTGTGTGTGTGTGTGTGTGTGTGTGGAAAATAGAGAGAGAGTATGTCTGATTAAGTCCCCAAGAAAGATTATTTTTATCAAGAAATGAGGCAAGGTATGTGTGTAAATGTGTGAATATAGAGCATTACAATCAGTGTTCTGCTCATTGGTTTGAGCCAGGGAGAAATAGAACATATGTTGGTTTAAAGGAAACAGATCATTTTGTCCTTGTGTTCCTATTAGGAATGATTTGTTTTTTCACAAAGTGACCTGTGGCTTCCCTCCTAGGGACTAGATGAATGAAACAGGACACACACACACACACACACACACACACACACACACACACACACACACACACACACACACACACACACACCACACACACACACACACACACACACACACCACACACACACACACACACACACACACACACACACACACACACACACACACACACACACACACACACACACACACACACACACACACACACACACACACACACACACACACACACACACACACACCACACACACACACACACACCACACACCACACCACACAGAAAGAGGACACATCCTGTCAAAAATCCAAGTAAACTTGGGTAAAAGTTTTACTGCACTCCGGAGACTGTGATACATGATTTATCTTAAAGTCAGTGCTAGTGTTGCTACAAACAGATTTTTGCTTTGGTTTATTGATGATTGCTACACCACTGATCTTTCAAGTCATCTCAGACGCTATTTTAATACCGACTTACTGTTTATTTATGGTCTCTCATCTTTTGGTTTTATATTGCCGGGCAGCCCAGCCCCGTTCTGTTGCATTTTTTTTTTTCTCTCTCCGTCTTTCCCAGACTAGACTGCTGTAGGAAGTGATTAACTCTTCTTACTAACGTCTGACAAAAACACACTTTTTCAAAGACACTCACACACAGAAACAAACATGTACCCCAGTCTATTACTACTACACAGATGGGAAGTATGTTTCAAAATGCTCTCATTACTTCAGGACTTCAAAGCAAACAACCCTTCGCCAACACAGCTCAAACTGTCTCATTATTGACCCAACACCCCTTTTCTAAAACTACACACACATAACTAAGAAATGCTTATTTTTGAACTGTTACATTTCAAGCATTCACCTCACTTTCTATCCTTACTTCCCTCGCTTTTCTTTCCTCTTTGGTGGATCTATCTTTCTTCGCCTTTGCTCACAAACATTTTGCAGAGACATCCGACTCCACTCTCGTCTAAATTGTATGCTAATCCATGTTTGGATTGGAGACTAACAGGATTTTTGCTGCAGCTAACACCCATGACCTAATACGTCATGCAGGGATAGTCATTTATTGCGAGCTCTGGACTTGGGTGATAAAGTCAAAGTGTGACGCAACACTTTCCACAGTTTTAAAATAAGGTTGGTCAATTACCGAGCTGTGTACATGGAAGAAATCAGGAAGTAAACAGTAAGGTATGGTGTCCATCAGGATTTAAAAATTATTTTTAGAGCAACATTGTCAGACAATTGAAATTGTGCTGCTTTGAATAAAAGTAGTTCTAGATAACAGCGTAATTTAAGCAGGCTTTTGATCTAAATGATGTTAAAGTACAGGTGGCTAAAACAGGACAGACTGCAGATGATATTTTACGTCAATTTAAAGATGATGGATACATTTTTGGGAGTGAGAAGTCTTGTCTTTCAGTAATTATCTGGTTTAAATGAGACAGATCCAAAACAAAGAGATTGATTGTGTGTCAATCTTACGCAAGTCTTTCTTTTAATATCTGCATTTATCAAATCCTTTTTCCGTCAAAAAAAGGCTCCTAAGGTAAAGATAGGTAATTAACAAATAAATAAGTAGTCACAAAAGACGGCAACCTTTTTCTAGGTGCCAAGAAAAGCCAATGTCTTCACGTCTGATAGCTGGAGTGTAACACTGTTCTGTGGCAATGATTAGAGAAGTTTGAAGCAGATGAGGCGCCAAGGGGCGCGTTCAGTGGGATACTTGGGATGAGAGGATGACGAATGAAGAGAGAGGCCACAGTCGTCAGGATGAGACGAGCAGAGGCTGATGCCACGGGGCGGCCTGTCCTGAAGTGACTGCAGTCAGAAGTCTGGGGCTTGGACAGCCCTCTGCAGAGTCATCATGCAAGGAATTCACTGGATTTCATTCTGGGTCGAATATATTTTTCTATAAAATCAGGTGGAAGACCATTTCATGTGGGCACGAATGTATTTCTCTTCTTTCTAATGCAATTATACCTTGAAAAATGTTGTTTTTGTTCATTAGTTTGTAGAATGAGGGCTCAGTCTTCCTCATGTTTAGAGGTTTAACAAGATCTTTGAAAACTGAAGTGCGGGTACTTGATATTCAAGAGTATCTGAGGAGGAAAGCAACAAAAGAAGAAATTACTTGTTGAAATGAAGCATGTAGTGGTTCGATTAATCTCTCTTGGTGTTCTCCTGAATGTCTTTCAACAAAGTTCTCATTAAAAGCTGAAATTGGGACAATACTTATTATATACATACTTGCCCACAAAACAGATTAAATAATTGGGAATAGGGCTTCGGAAGGTAGTCGACTAGAACACCTCATTGCAAGCATTGCAGAGCTGAAGTTGTTGATACAAACATGCATCTCCAAGACATGAAAAAACAAGTTCCTTAGTGTTTTTGTTCCCTTCACACAGAGATGAAATAACACATACAAAGCCAAGGACACCTACTTGGAATGTGTTACTTAATATTTCTGCATCTTAATGGGACGCACATTTAAGGCTTTGGCGGGCTGAATGGAAGATAACCTTGGTTGAAGTTATTCATTCAAAACACTCATTACAAGTGAGAGGAACAGAACATCTGTCATTACCTATTAATCACGATGCACGAGTGTGTGGACCTTTGTCATTTATATAGGAACACAAGATCCCAAGGGAGGACAAAGTGGGTTTTCAACTGTGTTTTTTTTGTGTGTGAAAGAGACAGATAAAACAGTGTGTCTGAGTGGGAGCAGCACACACACAGCTCATCATTTCTCTACACCTTATTCAGTTTTCTCACTACTTTCTTGTTTGTGCCATTCTCCGTGAGTTACAAGTTACTGAATAATGAGCTGCAGTTTCCCTGTAGCCAGCAGCATTAACGCCATTCAGTCTTGCTGATGGACTAAATAACCGTTAGCACAATGTTAGCTTGTTTGTATGTCTGTGTATGTGTTGAAAAAAAAAGAATAGGCTAGAGACTAACACAAAGGTATTGATCCACCTGCCTCTGTAAACAATGTTGCTGAGTTGTGAAGGTTCCCAACTGAGCTCCATTATTCTTGTGTGTGGAGGTGGTTATGACTGACCTCAAGGCCAAAGCGTGCGCACACAGTTCAAGACAAAGAAACAAAACCCTCCATACACACACAATGGTTATATATACTGCACAAAACAAGCCTCAAAACCATTCAAAAGTAAAGCAACCGCAAACAACCAACCCTCCTATTCCCAACTTTGTATCAAACTACGAGTCAACCCATAATGCTCTGCTACCTTTGCAGTACACCTGTGTTAACATTTTGGATTCAAAACAAACACCTCG
The DNA here is from genome assembly GCF_902827165.1 of Trematomus bernacchii. Lineage (NCBI taxonomy): Eukaryota > Metazoa > Chordata > Actinopteri > Perciformes > Nototheniidae > Trematomus > Trematomus bernacchii. Next base: position 4,072,698 of record NW_022987616.1, on the reverse strand, counting down.
TTAATGTTAAGCCAACAAAACTACTTGATTATGTAAAATATTGGGTTAAAATAACTTAATTTCTTTGTAATGTAACTTTAAATAGCTCAAAAATTGCGGCCTCCTGGTTGACAGTCATGAACTCTTTATACTGTCTTACATGACTCAGGGCGTTCATAATCGAGCACATTAGGCATGATTTTGCGGTTATAATAAATTACCCTCACAGTGATGAAGATGATAGTTTCATGGTCATATTTCTCCCAGTTGTATATTTTGTAAACATCAAATCAATACCATAAACCTCAACAAAACGCTGACTGATAGTGGGAGTTTGTGCCAAGGTCTGGCTGGGTTGTCGATAGCAGAATGAAATTAGCTTAGCAGCATCACTTCTCACTGAGTCTGGAGACAACAGGAAATCCTGACAAGGCATAGTCCTGGGCAAAAAACAAGGCGAAATTCATCCAGTGAGGTTTCAGTTTAGTATATTAGAACATACAAGTTGTTCTTAAATCTTCAGCAGTCCAAATAAAAAAAATTCAGCTTTCCATTCAGATAGGAGTAACTGGTAACTTGAACTGTGTATCAGTTGTGTTTAATTGCTTCATTATACAGTACCGGCAGAGATTCATCCTCAACACCTGCTGCAGTGAAATGGAAAAGTCCCCATCTTAACATAGTTCATCCTCAGGTAGTTCAAGGTTAGTTCACCATATCAATTAATTACCTTTTTAATGGTAAAGGCAGTCTGTCAAAAACCTAATATAATCAGCAGGAGCGCTACTGCCAGCAACATTGAGATCTTGCTCTTTTAGTTTGACTAAAACGCATTACTTTTCTCTACAACAAAGAGGTATCCAGACATAGCAAGGTACATAGTGCAATTTATTGAGATTACACATCAATGACTCTGTATCAGATCCCCAGGAGATTTGCAAAGCACTAATTAATTAATAGATGGTGTCAATTCAACCAAGATATTATGCTTCAAGCTGATTATCTGACGATATGAAGATTGATTTAGTTTCTCTGTTTTACAATAATGTTTTATGTTAATATTATCTTTTAGAAATGGGATTATTATTGCAGGAATGGATCTCATACCTTCAGCCAGAAGCCATACTAGGCTGTCTATGACAGCGGGAGAGTAAGTAGAAGATTAATGTTTGCCTTGGAGTGTGTGACAAAAAGTAGTAGTAAGGAAAGTGAAAAAATGATTTGTTATGCACTAAATAGTACTGTTTGGGGTAGAGAGTGACAGGAAATATAATAGAAGGTTTAGCAGGAGACAAACAGGGTAAGATGAATTGGGCACACAGTTTGTGCTTCGTCCTACCTTCTTGTAGAGGGAGCGCAGGTCTCTGTACTGCCACATGCTGCTGAGGACCTGAGAGGCTGCCTTCACCACCTTGGCCGAGTGTCTGGAGAGAGGTAGAGGAGAGAGTTATTTCTCTGAGAACTTTCCCTGTGGATAATGTTGCTCTGTTATTCTTTCCCCTGTCTTTACCAGCTATGGAGGCCTGTGGCACTTGTGACCACTTTAAGAGTAAGGGGGCCATTGCTCATTTCAGCAGAGAATGATTTTCTTTCGGGAAAACAGAGAGTTTCCAGATGAGTTTAAAATGACCCTCTATGCCATGCTAATGGTCCCAACCCTGCCACTTAGCTGACAAATGACTCCAGTAGGAGTCAGTTCAGAAGCCCTGCCTTTCTAACAGCTACAGATGGCAGCAGAAAGGATGCTCATTTTACATTTGTCAACCACGCTTACAAAAGTCCTCCTGAAAACAGGCTTCTTTTTTATCATCAGTAAGAACAACAGAAAATGGTTTTAAAGATTTAAATCCAGTATGAGGTTATAGTATCAGAGCCTTCTCCAATTTCACTGGAATGAATCACAGTAATGCGTGAATAAGGCGATAACAAGATAATAACATGCAACCTCAAATGTTATTAACTATTGTAATCCTTGCAAGATTATGAACATATGATATGAACTGTATTTGATTTACGCAATAAGTGTCAGCTTTTGCCAAGAATGAGGCAATATTTACACACGTATCATTCTTTTTTCCATTAATTGTATTTTTCAGTTTGAAAATAAGTTAGTAAACAGTGGCTGTCTGTAAAAATGCTGCAATGGACAATTTCCCAAAATGAGAGTGTGTGATTATGTTAATGTATTATGGCTCTGCTGATAAGGAGCTTTTATCCTCGGTGTACCTATCGTGGGGAAATGAAGATGTGTGGGCCATTAGCAGCTACCCACCCTCCCTGTGAAATGTGCGCTGGCTGTAAGAAGGTTCCTTGCAGAAGCTCATCTCTCTCTGTAATGGCCCCCCTGAGCACCGTTCCCTGAGCAGACTGAGTCTCTCTTCATAACCGTAAATGAACATTTGACCTGCGTCTGATAACACTCGGGCGTCATGGCAAACCCTGACATAGTAGTTGCCATAGCAGCGAGGCAGAACACCCTGCAGGGTCTCCCATGGCGACAGGGGTTATATTCCTGCTGCATCTTCTTTGTTCTCTGACCAGCGTCTGTGGATGAGCGGTCAGAGGGAGGCAGGTGCAGCGATGAGTGATGGATGCAGGGCCACATTAAAGACCTGGTCACTACTGAGGCTACAGGGTGGGCTGAATGATGGGTTGACAGGTATGGCGCAAAACCACACTGAGAATCTGTTTATATATTTTTCTGGGATTTACATCAGGGTTCAGGCTCAGTTATTCAGGGCTGGTTGGCCTTGATTATGAGGGAAGACAGATCAAATCAAAACATTACCCAGACAAAAGTGCATATACAATTTAGCATTTAGTATACTTTCCACCTGATTGTTTTTATTTCTGTGTCAGAAACCAATGCTTTTGCTTTGAGAGTTACAGTAAGTGTTCTTCACCTTTCCTGAGAGGAAATTATCCCGGTTTTAAAATCTAGTTGTACGTATCATCATCATGACCTAACAACCACTTTCACAGCAGCACAGGCACATCTGTTCTGGGGTTATAAATACACATGGCATACTTTTCTGTAAACCTACAATACATATTTTTTCTTCAGATTTGTATTAGCATCCTATGAGGATTTTATTTTTAACCCATTCTGGGGCTCATGCAAATGCATTTATTTTAAGTCGTAGGGATGAACTCTGTGGTTCCACTGTAGCTCAGTGGCGTGCCACTAACACTGTAATGCAGGTTATATTCTCTCTGGTTCTGAGCTTGTAAAGATTACAGCCACTCAAAGCACTGTAAGGTATTTTTGGAGATCTACCATTGACAGAGAAATGGTCCAACTTTCAGCCACTTCACACCTGCAAAACCTGCGAATGGGCCTTAAGGGTTTCCAAATGCGTACCTTTGGATAAGTGCCTACACAATGATACACAACAAATTATATGTTTTTTTTTTTCAGTTTGTCTAACCTGTTATTCAACAAATCAATAACTACTTATGGTTTCAGAACTTTTGCCGACTCACTTGTCTCCTTTGCTGCGGGCTATGCCGATGAGTTTTTCTATGCCACCAGCATCACGCAGGGCTTTGGCGTTCTCCATGTTCTTGGTGATGACTTCGTGCAGCGCGCAGCAGATGGCAGTCACCGTGTCGTCGGACATGGCCTTGCTGGGAGGTCCGGTGGTCCCGGAGGTCCCACTGCTGGTGGCGTTGTTGTTGCTGCTGCTACTACTACTGCCTGGTAACCGATGGATCAAATCTCGCATGGCATATTTACCTGTTGAATGGAGAAAATGAAGGAGAGGAACACAACACATTGTCAAAATTGTTGTGTCTGCACATTGTACATTATAAACACAGAGGCTTCTGGGTCAAGCTTTGACAAAATGTTTTCCAAATGAAGTGAAAAACAATGCATGGGACTCAGGGTTTATAGATACTCACACAAAGGGATGGGTTTAGACAAGCATTTATATTTAGTGTGCGTAATGACTGTACGATGATAAAACCCATGTACAGTAAAGATACTTCAAACCCCCTCTGACATGAACGTAAAATTGCCCTTCTACTATTTTTTACAGCGAAAGTCTGGTCCAGCAAGTGAGCGGTGTGGATAACTTAATAAATCTTCAGTTTGAGGGGGTACACTGCAAATCCACTGACGCACACACACTAATCCAAACATCCTGAGAATCCAATAAACATGGCGACTGGTGGTATTTTAGTGAGAGGCTGGCATATGAAGAAAATGAAAAAAAACTGACATTTAGAGAATGAGTTGTTGGAGAATGAAATAAGAGAGGAGGTAATTAAGAAATGTAGGAGATGTTATCAGGAAGGAAGTAAGTGAGAGTCCTGAGAAAATGGAAGCTAGCATTTGGAGGGAAGGGGACTTTATTGTACTGTAATCAGGAAACATTTAACTGTTATTTCCTGCAGTGAAAGTGAGATCCCCGAAAATGACTGAGGACAGGGGCCAATTAGGGAGAGATCCGAGCCAGTGGGTGATGAGTGGAAGAATGCAGGAGAGGAGAGGAATTGAAGAGATGAGAGGGAAGAGGAGATTGTGCTGACTGAGGTGCTTTGTGGAGATTCATCAAACATGAGCGGCAGTCAAAAGGTAAGAAATGCCCTGACCATCATAAACCTGTCAATTACTCTTGAATCATCTTGGGGCCCCCTGGGAAAACACCCCGCAGGTCATGTTCTAGGAAATTGGATACAGAGGTGATTGTTGAATAATGAACAATGGCTAAATTGGGGTTCTTTTTTAACATAATCCACTCAATAGAAACACTAGGACAAGGGCTCTTTCTCTAATGCACATTCAAAAGGGTTACTCCGTCAGCTGAGCATCTCCACATGAATGAATCAGTCTTTCCCCTCTGTGCTTAGTGTGTCAGAGCATGCCATTTAAAGTGCATGCCACTTTGTGTGTGTACAACACTGAGAAGCTGCTAAGTGAGTCAATGTTGCAAATGCAAGTCCTCAACAGAAACGCTGAATCAGATTGAGTGAAGAAAAAAGAAGTGCTACTGTAAGTGTTGAATCAACTGTCAAATCTCTTTCAGGTAAACCATTACATCCTCACTGGCAGCGGAAAAAAAGTGAAGCCAAAATGCTCAATCTGCAATAAACGAAAAACAGTTATGGGTTTCACTGAGTGGTTTTTTCTTCGCATTATAACAACTCATTTTCACAGTCAAACTACGGAACTGCCACTATGCATCAGGCGGTATAATCTTCTGCATCCCATGGTGCTACTTTGAATTTATTAAGTCTCAGTGAAAAATAAAAGTAAAGACAAGACATCCTTACTGCTTACAGATGTGTTCCTTCCTTTATATGACCCAATCACAACCAAATCAGAGCCTTTTTTTCATAATGCTGAATGTTTTTCCCCGAACAATCTATCGTTGACATCCGAGGAGCCCTTACAGGCTTGTGCTAAATCCATCGCTGGTATTACCTCTAAATAGTTTAAGTGATCTGGGCTGCAAGCAATACACAGAGCAGGAAAATCAGCTGACACCTTCAACCTTAATGGGGTAAGGGAAGGCAAAAACACACACTCACGAAACAGAAGATGGATGCATGACTATATACAGTTTGTGCCCTTGTTCCACAAACATTGTTGTTGTGCACGTTTGAATTTACGGCACACTCATTAAAAAACAGGGAGGCTTCAACACATACGCAGTGCACGCACATACAGATTTGCACAATCACACACGAAGACACACGAAAACTCTTTCCGTAAGAATGGAGTTGTGAGTTAATTGGCAAAGTGTTATCTCAGGCTGGCAGGCTGAGCAGAGGTTAAGCGGTCATTGTCTTTTGGCTGTGGGGATAAAATTAAGCTGCATCCAAAGAGGGAGACTCATTATTTGACTGACTTGAATCAGAGTTTGCTGACTGATTTACCGGCTGATTCATTAACTCCTTCTTGATTTAATGATCCGGCTCATTTTTGAGTGAGTGACTGAATTATTTACTGACTGACTGCATGACTAATTTACCGACTGACTGCCAGATAATTTACTGCATGAATGGCTGACAATTAATTGATTAACTGACTGAGTGATATAGTGAGTGACTAGTTTATTAACTGACTAACTACAGGGAATTAAGTCATAAGAAAAGGAAGGTTATGAGTATACATAACGATTTCATTTTTAGAGATATATCCACGTGCATGTGTTTGTTTATTATAATAGTATTTCCTGCTTACAGATAGATTCTCTAATAGACTGCTGTCAGCACTGAAATATGCTTACACTCATGCATATGTGTACACACACACACACACACACCACACACACACACACACACACACACACACATACACATACACATACACACACACACACACACACACACACACACACACACACACACACACACACACACACACACACACACACACACACACACACACACACACACACACACACACACACACACACACACACACAGCAAGCATATCCCTATCGGTCTCTGCAACGTCGTCACATTCCTCCCATAGGGGGCGAGTAACTGAGACGGTGATATGGAAGAAGAGAGGAAAAGGAGGGGGAACAGCATAGTGGGCACCCATGTTAGAGATAGTGGGAATATAAACAGGGGGAATGACTGAAAATGAGAGAAAGCAAATACAAAAACAAACAAATGCAATCTGAAGTTTTGCAAAAAACTGAAGAATCAAAGAAATGGGCCACCCTTATTTCCAACACTTTAATAACAAACCTTGTTAGAGGAAGACGCTGCCTCCTGGTAATCACTGACTGCTAGCGTGACTGATAGTGTCACACACACCTCACCTTGACTACACACAAACACACAGCAATGCATGCACACTAATACACATCCCAGCCGAACATACACATTGCTCATTATCTGGCTCCCGCGTTGTTTGTTTTGGGGATATTTATTACGTTTGTTTTGATGTAAGATGTTTTTGTAAGACACTTGAGAATGTTTTTTAATCTTAACTTTGAAATGTCATTTTTTGCCTCATGTTTTTTTTTTTACAGTTTTATCACAGAACAAATATTAATACAGTTATAAAAGCAAAGACTTCACTTAACCAAACTGAAGCAAAGCTGTGCTAAAACACCACTCCAGTGAAATAACATCCGGCCTCTTTTCTACATCTAGATATGATACCCAGAGCCTGCAGAAGAAGCAGATTGATTAATTATAGATGTATATAAACAAGTGGGAATTGCTGCACTTTTCTAACGTCAATGCAACATTTAACATGTCTTAAAAGCTCAATCTTTTGATGTTCTCATTACCCTGATGAAGACTTTTTTTTTAAAAGGCTACTAAATATACAATTACTCTGAAGGCCACATTGAAGATTTTAGGTATTTAGTTGAAACATGACTGATCTGAATGTGTTGTACATTCAATCAGCATACTGTACATATAACTAAAAGACAAGCCAAGTGTAAAGCCAAGGAACGTCCTGTACTAACTCTCATGTACTCTCACAGTGATCATAGGTAGTCGTGCGGGGAGGAAAGAAATAAAAGATCTGTGCAGCAAATTAAAATTGACTTTTTATGAGGTGGTGTCGACACCTTCTACATAAAAGTCTGACACGGACAGCAACTCTGCATGTTGGAGTGCAATCTCCCCACTTCTTCTTTCCGTGGTGCTGAAATGTGATCTTCACCTGGAACATGTCCTCAAGGAGGGAAACAAGCCCTGCGCTGATCACGGCACAGTCTAATAAACCTGTATTACACGGCTCCTCCAATATAGCCATCTTCACCAGGGAGGCAGAGGTGTTAATGTATTCCTGTGCAGCATTCCCTCATGTGCAGCTAACCCCCGCTGAGCAGGGCGAGCTTCATCAGGGCCATAATGGCTGATTTGATTTAAAGAGATCCAATTACCCTCAACAATAGAGTGATTTGATTGTTTACTGATGGAGAAGGGAGAGTGTTATTGAAGTAAAATTGGAGGTAATTGTCTCAGGGAGATGTGGGGCAAGATGAAATGACTTTCGGAGGATAAAGGTATCGGGGTTTGGGTCCCTGAAGTGGGCTTCTGTATTCTTATGGTACCAAAAGCTTCTGGCTGATATGTTTTTATTAAGCCTTTCTGGGTTATATGAGTGTGATTAAGGCTGTATCAAAGCCATGTTATGTACAATGGAACGTACCACAGTAATAATAGGGTAGTTTCACTCGGAAATATTCTTTGATTTCTATGAAAGAAACTGAGACTGCTGTTTTCAAGGACTAATCTAACACTTATACTCTCATGTAAAGCCAGGTGGATGTATTGTGTGTATCTCTTAAAAGGTGAAGCACTCAACATAATGACACCCCAATGTGTTAGGTCGACATCAGTGACATTTTTACTATAACACAATTACGAGGTGCCATACTGTAGCTACGGTTAAAATATTCAGCGACAAAAGGAGAATTTCAATGCCTCTGTTATTTCCCGGGAGGGATTTATTAAGTAGTTCATCACATTGTCGAGAGGGGGCGCCAGATTCAAAGCAACAATGAAGTTGGTTTATGATTTGTGGGAATATTGCTTTATTGAAAACATAAAAGTGATGTGCTTTGGATGTCAGCCCGTGAGAGCTCAAACTGAGTATAAGACTGTACACCAGAATTATAGCAACACACAAACCCTGGAGATGCTCTCAAACATCAAAATGGTCAGTTAGGGGGAGAGAGGAGCATTTGATTGGCACTAATTTGACTTTTCCCCCAATTTATGTAATCCAAATCATGAAAAAAGTACAGTATGCTAATGAGTTCTGGATTATGGGCTCAGTTGGAATGCAGCTAAAAAGAAGTATTAATCACATACTGTACACACACACACACACACACACACACACACACACACACACACACACACACACACACACACACACACACACACACACACACACACACACACACACACACACACACACACACACACACACACACACACACACACACACACACACACACACACACCACACACCTGCAGGACTCAATTATCAACAACCTGGCATCCTCATCATGTCATAAAAGATATGAATGACCTCCATAGTCTGCAAAGTGAGGTGTTCCATTTTAATTTATGTATAAATAAATAAATAAATGTTTAAATGAATAATAAACTAAGAGAAATGCAGAGGAGAGTACTAACAGATGAAACACAGCAGGTTTAAGCAGGTCAGAAATGAAGGTAAATTGGAAAGCGGCATGGCGTCACTTCCCTGTCGTAAAATATTCTGCCTTCTTGTGTTTGCTGCTTTTCACACCAGTTATATCTCACCCTCTGTGTCTCTTTGATGTTTGTGGGTGACAGGTTTACAGCCTGAACTGCAGAGGAGGGAGAGATACAGAAAGGCAGGGATTTCTTTCCCCTCTGCAAATAACTTGTGGCTTCATTAAAGAAGAAGAAGCCTGCTTGGTGACACCTACACTGTAGATGTAGATGCACACAGTGTCAAAGGGTGGTTGCATTGTGATGGTTGGGTAAAGCTACACAGCACAACTTCACTATGATGATTAGTGAAGTCAGTACAAGTGGATGCATTTTGTTGAATAAAATGACACGGGCACACTTTTGAATATGATAAAGTCCTTTGAAATAGAAAACTGAGAGAAACTTGATGTGTCTTTGCCAGAGAATAAATCGGATCCTCAAGGGACAGTTGTTAGACCCAAAAAAAAAAATCATCGCCGCATGACAGCCCTCTCTTCCTCCTCCATATTTCTTTTTCTTTTTTTAATGTTTCTATTCCTCTGTCTGTCATGCTCCCAGTCTGGCACAGTGGAGCAGAGGACGGAGAATGCCAGAGACAAAGTGTGCCGATAAAAGACATACCAGACGCTCGCACACAAGAGAGTCATTCTGAAGGCGACACAGATATTTCATAAACTACCAAGCAACAGGGGCAGAGAAGTGTGTGTCAACTTAGTGTGAGTCAGTGGCCACTCTTGTCTTTTGGCTTGTTAGTCTTCCAAAGTTGGTTAAGCTCGCCAAGGTGCAATCTTGGTGCGGGTCACAAAAACAAAACATATGTGTCAATGTACTAAAATGTGTGTTTGACAGCCCATGTATGCGTGTTACAGCCGCAACACACAAATAACTGCAATCATGCAATTTGTGACATCCCTGACGCACACTAGTTCAGTTTCCACAGTAACACTCCCTAGCACTGATGTCATCAATGCAAGACACAAAGAGGGAATCTGCGAGAGCGGGAAGGGTGGGCGTTATGAGCTCATGTCTGAAACAGCATGGAGAGGGGTGGGGCGGGATGAACGGATGAAAAGGATGATAAAGGAGGAAGGAAAAGAAAGAAAGAAGCAAAATGAGATGGAGATAATACTCATGTTGAAGACAAGAAGGTGGGAACAACATTGTGAAGTGAAACTGAGGGGAGGGGGGTGGGAATGGACATTTGAGCCAATAAGCGGTGTGGTGACAAGAGAAGAAGACAAAGAAATACAAGGAGAAGGAGTGAAAAATGGAGTAAGAGAAGAAGAAAGGAAAATGAAAGCCTTTGTTCTCAACCTGGGGTCCAGACATGAGGGGTTTGCAAGATAAATGCTGGGGGTCGCCATTATTTAGATGTGGGACGTTTTTTTTTTTACATTACATCTCCCACACCAGTGATATCAACCACCTTAGAATACTTTTTTAATTCAGTGTCTGTGTGATCATTAAGGTGTGTCCTAGTGAGTTTTGATGGGGTTTCTAGAGGGTAAGAGGGGTGGAAAAAGTCACGGAAAGCAACAAAATGCCTGGAGAACATTTGACAAGGCTTAGGTGCTCGTTTTTCAAAGTAAAGACAATGAAATAAAACTGTCATCACAAACAAGGCATTTTTTTATTTATTAATCAGCGCAGTCAGGATAATCAGTCAAAATCAGCAGCAGGGGGAGGCGTGCAGAAACAGCTGATTGCGTTTGAATCTCTCGCTCGTTGACAGTCCCTACAATGTTGAAAAGGTGAGGCTGACTACTTATTTTCATTCTTTGGGGTTTTACATTTTCACAAAATAATACTCCTAATTTTAGTGGTCACCAGTACTACAACAGTCAAACAATTACTATTTATATTTGTTCTCTGCATTCAGAAAAAGAGCAGTCATCTGAAGGTGTTTTCAATTGCTGTGATGCAAACAGAACCGATGAGATTCTACACCTACTCAAACTCTGCCGTGCACACAAACATGAAAGGTGGTGTGAAGCCAAAGGAAACCATTTTGAGCTTTGTTTCATGTTAGTAGCCAGCAAATATTTAAAAGCTGGCTAGTTAGATTTAGTTTAAGTAACTTTACATCTCTTATTCAGTACAATCCCCAGTATACTGTAAGAATAATATCTATTTTGTGCATTCTTCACTTTTCATTAAACAGTAACCTTTGTTTGGATTTGTTTGCGACCACAGCATGTGTTTATTGGGACCTTTAGTAATGAATGGTTGCAGTTTTTGGCATTCCAGTGCTGTTCCCAATTCATGTGTGTCAAATTACCATCTGTAAGTAAATGGGGAAGAATTGCGCTGACAGACTGTGTAGCAGTGAATGGGACTCGTTTATTGCTACACAGGCGTACAGTGCATTATGCAAATCAAAAACTATGAAGGGGGTGAAATCAGGAGAGAGACAAAAACGGTGACAGATGAGAAGAATCATTCTCAGCGACATCAATATGCCACTAAATCACATTAAAGAGGAATTGGAATATAAGCATACATATGTGGTGACGTCTTTATTCCTCCTCTTTCTCATCTTCAAACCCATTCAGTCTCTCTGCTCTTCTCCATCATATCTAGCCTCGTGCCTCTCTTGCTTCTTCCCTCCTGTTATCCAGTCTAACAGTGCTTTCCAGAGGATTTGACACACTGAGGTTATTGTGTGCGAAAGATAATTCTCATCTCCACTCACTCTAATGCAAACTACCATTCCCCCAAGATGCCGCCAAACACACCGGCACTAACAGCTTCTGACACACTATCGCACAAGTTTTAAGAGACAAGGATTTGGCGCTTCATTTTCAGAAAGGTGATTTACTCGAGATTAGCCATGCAAAATGATATTATAATAGGGTGGAGCTTTGATCTGACAAAGACCCACAAACTGCTCTGTGAAATTGCTTCGTCACTTGGTGTTGAACTGTTGTTTTGCAGAATAAAAAGGTGTTTTACTCTGAGGTTGGAGTCACTGTGGTGAATAAAGCTTGTGAACACAGGCCAAATGGAGCTTGTCTCTTAGGAACCCCTGGCCTCTACCTCTTTTCTGTCGACATGTATCAAATCAAACCTTGCCAAGAGCAAAGGCTCGACCCTGACTGATCTCTCTCATCCCCCCCCCCCCTCTCCATTTTCCCTTTTCATCTCTGAGACTTTCTGTGTTTCTCTGACTTTGTGTGTCATTAACTGTTTCTTTCTGCCTCATTAACCAACAACATATAGGAACAGATATAATATCACAGCTGATTATGAAAGTAAACTAAGGATATATTGCACTAATATTGATACATTTGACTTGATTTCACACATAATAAAATATATCTAGCTTAACAGAGACATGTTACCAATTGATATTGAATTAATGGATGCATGATAAGACAATCCCACTGAGAATAAAAAGCCCGCTCTGCAGCTCCTGAATGTATCTCATTAGTTAAGAAAACCAAAGCAATGCTTTTTGCTCCCAAGTCAGCGTCCTCTTGCCTCTCCATTGACACCCTTGATGTCTGTTGAGTTTGTCGATATATATACAAATATCTGGGCTTTTGGTTGGACAGAAATCTAAACTTTAAACACCACATTGAAGTTCTAACTAAGAAATTGAAATTCACTCTTGGCTTCCTTTACAGACTTAAACGTTGTTTTTCAACTTCTTCCCATAAAAGGTTGGTCTCCTGTCCCAGCTTGACTATGGTGATACAATCTATAGATTTGTCTGTCCCACTGTTTTGGCCAAACTTGACCCACTGTACCATGCTGCACTGCTGATATATATCAAATGCACCCTATAGGACTCATCATTGCACACTGTATAGCCTGGATGGTCCTCACTTAGTATGCGTAGGATGCAGCATTGGTTTTTATTAATGTATAAAGCCATTTTAGGTAAGCTTCCACTGTATATATGTGCCAGATTTGCTCCAGTTTGTGACTCTTACAACCTCAGATCCAGTGCCTGGATACGGTTCCAGGTACCTGCCGTGCAGACTGAGGCTGGAAGTCTTTCTTATTATGGTCCTTGGTCTTGGAATGACCTTCAATCACGCCTCAAACTGACGGCACTTGTCCCTATAGCCTGTTTTAAATTGAAGTTGTCTGAGGTCCTTACCACCAGCTGCTCTTGCAGTAATAAGTACCTTACTTACTGTCCCAAATGTGCACAATGTAGTGACTGCTTTTCATCTTTTTGTTTACTTAGTTGTGTTCTCTGTATTTTATATGTCTGTGTTATGTGTAAGAATGTGTAACGTTGCTGCCTTCTTGTCCAGGTCAGCATTGTAAATGAGATTTTTGTCTCAATGTTTTCACCTGGTTAAATAAAGAAATAAAAAATAGTTTTGTTTACTATAAAATCACAACAATGCTGTTTTTTTATTGGCCAAAAACACAAAGAGACAAATTGACAGTGTCTGATGAAACTAAATATCCAGAAACTTTAAGAAAAGCTGGATGACAAACAAGATGTTTGGATGTAATGTGTATAAGGGATGGACGGGATGGACGGGAGGAGGAGTACAGAGCGCTGGTGGGTGATTTTGTTGAGTGGACTGGAAGAAATCATCTGCTTCTGAATGTGGCCAAGACCAGAGAGATGGTCATTGATTTCAGGAGGAAGAGGACATCTCCTCCTCTGCCCCTGTGCATTCTAGGAGAGGATGTGGCAGTTGTGGAGGTCTACAAGTACCTGGGAGTGCACTTAGACAATGGGCTGAACTGGAGGATCAACACTGACGCTGTGTACAAGAAGGGGATGAGCCGACTCTATTTTCTGAGGAAGCTGAGATCCTTCAACGTATGCAGTAAGATGCTGAAGATCTTCTATCAGTCTGTGGTGGCTAGTGCACTCTTCTTTGCTGCGGTCTGCTGGGGGGGCAGCATCAGAGCCGGTGACACCAGCAGGATCAATAAACTGATCAGGAAAGCTGGGTCAGTCATCGGCATCAAGCTGGACCCCTTTGAAGCTGTGGTGGAGAGGAGGACACTGAACAGGCTGTTGTCCATCATGGATAACCCCACCCATCCTCTCCACCTGCAGCTGGACAGTCAACGGAGCTCCTTCTCCAACAGACTGCTGCAGCTCCCCTGTCACAAGGACAGATACTGGAAAACATTCCTGCCCACTGCAATAACACTGTACAACAAATCACCTCTGGCTGGAAGAGAACTCTCTGCTCCATAGTTTCTCTTGGAATAAAACCACGTTGTACATTTTACTCTATAATCTGTTCAATATTTATACTCCATATTCCATATATTTTGAATATATATATATATTTGTATATATATATATAATATCTGCATGTATATTTTCTATTTCGACATGTATATTTTATATTTTATTTTTATTTCTATTCTTGTATATTTTGTAGTTTTGTTTTATTTTAACATGCCTTTTATGCTGCTGTAACAACAACAATTTCCCAATTTGGGATCAATAAAGTACTATCTATCTATCTATCTATCTATCTATCTATCTATCTATCTATCTATCTATCTATCTATCTATCTATAGAGACTTGTCTGCTGGACATAAGAACATGATAAAGGCCAGTTTAGGAGTCTTTCAAACACTTAATACTCAAATGGCTTAAGAAGTTTTCTGGTTTTTGAAGAAAACTGACCCAAGAAATTCCTGTGTCCAAACTACCTATTGGCTTTATAAGACAGTTAATAATAATGTTAACTGCAAGACTGTCAAATCCACAATAATCTCTCTCAAGATCTCTTTTGCCTAGGTGTATCTGATTTTCATCAAATCTGCCAACAAAGCACTGATGATGCCAGTCAAAACTACACATGGGAATGATGGTCCATAATCTCTTTTTGTTTTTTCTCTTTCATCAGCCTATCTTTATCTGATTGTCTGTGTCTGAGACCTCTGGGAAATAACACTGGGAGAGATTATCACACGCAGGATTTAAACCATGTTATTCTGATGCTGAATAACTCAAGTAGGTATTCAAATGAAAATGCCAAACAAATTTGAATTTATTTTTGCTGTGAATGTGCAAGTAATTACATTATTCAATTAGCCTGTGTGTTTTGCCTGCCATCTTCTCTACGAAGCACAAATTCATTACATTTTCTACCTCTCTTTCTATTAATCTCCTTTTTATTTGTCTCTTCTTGGCAAGCTAATGGCTTTAAAATACGAAATAATTAATAACATATTACCTCTAATATTTTAATCAAATAGGGGAACAATTGAATGATTTCCACGGCAAAAATGATTAAATTCAAATGAAAAAGAATATATTTTCAGTTTGAGCAAGTGATTCAGTAAGACTTTAAAAAAGCCACCTGAAAGAGGAAGTTGCTCTAGGAATATAATACTGTATTATAGTTTTAATTTAAAATAAATACTTTTAAATAAACCCAGATATCTGTAAGTTTGCATTTAATGGAATGGCAATCCTAGGGACGACATGTGAAGGTCCTTTTCAACCTTTTAAAGGAAGAAATAAACAAATTATGCACCTGTAAGGATTTCTCCACCTCATTTGATATTCAACTGACTTGCCGACACATCTGCAGGTGCATTGTAGAACAAAACAAACAAACAAACATAAGCAAAGACCCTTCAGATCAGACTGATAAGTCTCTTTTTGTGAAGGCTTCATTATCCTGTAATCTGCTGCTGTGTGCCTGAGAGACCTTCACATTATGGGCGTGTTGAGCTTTGCCGGCGGCATTCCCTGTCGTTCTTACAGCAGACAAAAACCCAGAGAGGCTCCACGAGGGTATCAGGGTTGCTATAGAAACCACTGAGCCCACCAGGAAAACGAGATAATCGGAGATACCAGCAACGGAGAGAGGTGATGTCACATGTGCACATACTGTATGTGAACACACACACATTTTTAGACAAAGAAAGGAACGCAATACAAAAGTTTCCTAATGTGGGAGGTTGAGATCTCTGATGCTATCAGTCAGTTAGCCTGAATGAGGCTGACTCTTGACTACAGCTTGCTTTTTACAGCCCAAAGCAAGCCGCTGATTTGATCTCAGTTGCTTTCAATGTCTCTCACATTCTGTTCACACTTTTCCTCTAAGCACACATATTGATATTTCTGTTATCCCCCTAACATACCCCCTGATGTCTTTACTTATTAGCTTCTACAACAAGCACAACTTGGTCTTCTTTAAGATGAGTTTGCTCAAAAAGAAACTGCACAGCCATCCTATTTCCAAGATTATGTTAATGTTGACAGCTGCAGGTTAATTGTAGACACCATGAGCACATGTACAGCCTCATTCAAAATTACAGCTCATTATAGAGAGTTGATCCTAGTCAGGTGAGTCATCATGCTTTATTACAATGAGGTGACTACAGGCTGACATTAGTATTGAATCATGACTAATTGGTGGAACTGGCCACAGGGTTCACCCTTGTGTTACATCACTGTAACGCAAGCTTGACATGCATACTCTAAATGAGAACAATGTGACAGAAAGAGGAGAAGTAAAAAGGCTATGAGAGAATGAAATTAGAGATTATATCTGAGAAACAGTGCAGGTGGCCATATTCATGATAGTGAAAAGATAAAAAATGCCAGTGATTGATGCAAATATTGGATATAATCTGTGTGGAAGTTTTTCCACTACTCACCAATCAGCTCCTTGTTCCTGATGTCCAGGGCCATGTTTCTGAGAGCGGTGGCCACGGCACACACCACCTTGTCGTTGTCTATCCTCAGCAGCTCCACCAGGATGGGGAGGCCTTTGTCCTTGCGCACAGCAGCCCGGATGTACACCGACCACTGAGGGGGGAAATCAGTGGAAAGATGGTTAAATGCATGAAAAGATAAGAGAGGGAAAGGCATCAAACAATATTTAAACCATCATCGTTACTTGCTTATGACACTTGTTAGATTCCCCTTGTTAGGAACTCACTGTGTCCATGCCTGTGCATTGTGTATCTGGTTATTTTCAATCCAGACATTTTCATTCTTTAAAGTGGACCTATCATGTTATATTTGAACAATATATTGTAGGGCCATACCTATATAAAACATGTCTGTTTAGTTTTTTTTTTCAAAATACCAAACAGATCATGCATTTTAGCCATGCCTCATTTCGCTCTATTTGCTCTTTTCCAGCCCTGTTTTTGCAAGGGCTGATTCTGTGACGTAGCTTTAATGCAAATGAGCTGCAGCTGACCACGCCCCCCTGCAGGAGAGGGGAGCGTGCTTTGAGATCAGCTGCTGGGCTGTCAGAAGAGGGGGAGAAAAAGAGATCTCCGTCCTCCGTGTTTTATTCTTATATGATTATATAGAATCATTATTCATTTGTTTTAAAGCTCAATAAATAACAAAGAAGACCTTTCACCGGCACTTTTCTAATTTTGTCCGGAAGATTTAAACTTTAACGGACATCTTGACCGGCGAAAAAAAATCTAACTGAAACTCTGCCGCACGGTCCCCTCGTTCCTTGGAAGAGGCGGAGAGGTGGGTGTTTGTCATCTGCTGGTGGACTAACCGGAGAGAATTACAGTGCTTGCCTCGACGGGGAGGGATTGCATTGAATTAAAGCAGCAGGAGCAAACGCTTGCCTCGGGGAGGGAGAAAAAGAGCCACAGCGGAGAATAAACAGAAGGGCAACCATGGCAACCATGCGCGGGAAGTCTTCTTCGCTGCTTTTGTGGCAGACTACAGCGCCACTTACAGGCCTGGCATATGTACTACAGCGTCTCCAGCGCTTTCGAGCAGCAGTGGCCGGCCGTGGCCCAACCCCACATTCCCCTGATAGGTGGAGAGTTGTCCATATAGGCGGAGCTCCTCGTTCCTGACGTCAGAGAATTTTAAAATCTGTATCAGTCTGTATCAGATCCGTTGCAGCCCCATTTTGAGAGATTTGGGTATGGAGGAAAAGAGAGAGGGTTGTGTTTTCTGACACTTGGTGAGTTCCCTGACACACCGGGGACACATATTCATGTATAAAAGACGTACAAAAGTGCATTTTGCATGATAGGTCCCCTTTAACTGTTTTATTTTCATCATGCTGACTATTTTCTTTCATCCTGACAGACCAGCAGATTGTGTATCAAGTGGTTGCCGTCGAGAGAAAGGGGAAAAGAGACGGATGAAGCACAATGGGCGAGGTCGAGTGGGAGATGTTATATTCAGGGTCATTATGAGAGAGGCTGAGGCATTACACAGGTTAGTAAGTGATATACTGTAAGAGGGAGAATTGTGTGAACCAGAGAGAAGAGATCTGAGCTATGAGACCACTCTATCCTCCCTCAATTACTATCAAGGTACATTTCAATTGAGTACTCGTACCTTAAAGGCTCAAGTGCTGCGCCTTGTGGGTGAACTGTGGAGGAATGGGGATGTGCTAAATTTGGATAGACCTGGATATCTATCTATATAATCTACCTTAATAATCATGCTTTTTACTGTCGTGTCTATTTTGGTCTCTTTATTGAATTTCCCTTTGGTGAGAATAAAGTCCATCTATCTATCAATCTAGAGTAGTGACGTGTAAAGCTTACAGATTCAGGGTGTGTTAAGGGTTAAACAATGCTTTTCTTACAGCTTTAAATGGGCAAACTATGCTTCATATAAGCATTTTAGAAAAAAAAGACCTTTGACGAAAATACTCCTAATCTATTAGCCAAAAGCTTAGTAAACAGATAAGTAAACTCTCAAAGTCAGGAGTACACTCCACATAGCACGCACACACACACACACACACACACACACACACACACACACACACACACACACACACACACACACACACACACACACACACACACACACACACACACACACACACACACACACACACACACACACACACACACACACACACACACACACACACACACACACACACACACACACACACACACACACACACACACACACACACACTGAAGGCCACCTGCCCCCATCATTTCCTCCTTCTCCCTCGTCTTCCCGTAGCCTCCTCTTTCATTTTCCTCCTTCTTTGTCAATTCCACTACTAATGGAAACACTCACAAAATCAAATACAAACATATCCCACACACATTAACAGCACCACAGAGACATCCCACAGTGTGCTTCCACAGTCAAAGTTATCACGTACACCAACACAACCACAACCTTTTGACCCAATAAACACGTCCATCAACGTTCCCACACAGCCTATTTACAACCAACAATGTCTGATGCACTTTCCCAAGGTCATGCCAAGATGAAGCCATGACACTTTCTGCTTTTTACCCTATATACACCTCCCTCAAGGCTAGAGCTACCAATACTCTCCAATATGACCGCCTGACTCATTCATTATTACCATCTAGCTGTTTCCATCACTCAGCTGCTGTTGAACCCTGGCTCTACTCCCCTGTGTGTTCAGGCTTTGAGCCTTTACATTATTACAGCAATTGCATTGCTGCTGAACAATATGATATACTATGGAACACATAAAATCATGGGATTGTGCTTGAAATATTTCAAAGTCAGCTGGATGGTGGAGTGAACAAATAGAACATTATTCTGTTTGATTCGGTCATTGAGCTGTTTTTCTTCTGCATACTGTATACTGCGACTGAATCAGCCTCTGAATGTGAATTAAAACTCAAATGAACCGAATGATCAGGGTTGAAAATGTTCGTGTCTGCACACACACTCAATCTGCCTTATTGTCACCATGATTTCAGGTATTTCACACATGCATTACAGTGTCGTTTGATTACCTGTTCGAAGGACCTTATGTTGAATCATATTTCCTATGATTTCACCACTAGTATCCAACGATGTGTGACAAAGAAGTAAAAAAGAAAAGAAAAGATAAGACAGAAAGGTTGGGACATTTTGTAGTAATCCTTTACCTTCCAGCTGCCTGCGGCCAGGTTCTGCAGAGCACCGGCTGCTCCCTCCAGGGTGTCAGGGTTTGAGCATTCAGACAGCAGGGTGAGGTAGGGCTTGACGATGGTGGGGTGCCACAGCATCTGAACTCCTTTGGGGGGCTCCGCTGTGTCCGGAAAGGGGCCCACGCCATCCCACTGGGAAAGAGCACACAGAATGAACGGGTTTTAGTGTTTTAAAGCTAACCTCTATCAATGGAACATTATTTCCAGCAATGGCCATTTAAAGTGTTTCAACTCTGACCACACCAAGCAGAAGCTGGGATTCCAAACCAATACAGCAGAATTCACAAAAGAAAGATAGTTGTGGATGAGTATTCTCATGTGTCTAAGTGCATGCATTACTACATCTCCACTCAGTACACCCTGACCTCTTCAAAAGTCAAAGAGACACTGAGTAAATCGCTCCCTGTCACCCTGCTATTTAGAAGAGAAAGGAGATGAAGAAAGAGGTGGGAAAGGGCAAACATTAGAAGGAGATGCATGTGAAAACAGAAAATACATGAGAATGATTCACTCCTACATTACGCTTTGAGAAATCAACCTAAAGCTCCCACTCCCCTCTTCCCCTTCACATCCATCCTCCTCCTCCTCTGCTCCACTAGAATGGAGTCCCTTGATGTTTGATCCTCATGGTTGAGTGACATGCCCACACCTCTCAGCTAACTCTCCTTCTCTCTCTCCTCTTTCATTTCTATTTATCTCCGCTCTTTTCTCTCCAGCTTGTCATTAATATCTTGTCCCCCTTTTTTTCTCCCGTTGATGCCTTTTCTCCAACTCTCCATTGACTTCTTTCTTGCTTGCCTCGCTCACTCCCTAATTTCTTATTCTATTTCCATCCTTCTCTCTCCAGTTCTCAGTTTTTCCTCTCCCTATCGACCTTCTCTGTTTCGCTCTGCTGCCTCCCCCCCTCCGCTGTCTCAAGTTACACTATGCTAGTGTGTGTCTTCGGAGAGGTGTTGTGGAGTGTGTGAGGCTGTGCGTGTGTGTGCATGTTTTCATCTATACATAGATTCTCTGAACATAAAATCAAAGGCATATTATAAGCTGAAGTGTGTAGAGGCACTATAATAAGAGACAACTCGTTCACATTGGAGTACTCTCTGTTGCCTGAAGACATCCTACACACCAAATATGAATGTATAATGTTAAATTGCGTATCTACAATTCTCTAAAGATTAAGCATAGCAAACTTTTTTTGATGTATTTTTTCATTAGTGTGGGCAGAACTCAAATCAGATAAAAAGGCAAATTCCATACCGTCTTTCTAAATAATACTTTTTTTCCCTCTTAGAATATTCCAGATAGTGAAAATGTGTGTGTGTGTGTGTGTGTGTGTGTTCCAGTATCCATTAGGAGTGTTTAGGTGCAGCTCCCATGCTGCTCTTGGCTTTGGTATCTGAATCTCTAATAAATGATTAAGTAGGCTACATTAGCGTATAACTGCCCGAGTCTCTTTCTCTCTTTCAGTCCCTCTATCCATCTCTCTTTGCGTCATCCTTTACGAGCACACATCGTACCACAAGTCTTTCTCTCTGTCCTAGTCTCTTGGCTCCTACCCTTTTCTTACTGGCATGCTGCTCTTTCTGTATTACTGTCTATTCCTAAATGGATGCAAAAATGAATTTATAAACCGTACATGCAAACACAGACAAAGAGTTCTATCATCTGACCTGATTAAGCTCTGTATTCGCCGTTATTTTGAGTAAAGCTGGAGCTCAGGTGGGATTCAGGTTTGGTTATTTTTTAAACGTTATTTATAAATAATGAATCTCTTCCTGTCTCTTCTCTCTCTGTCTGTGTACATGGTGTGTGTCCATGTGTGTCATGTGTTTTAAAGGGGACCTATTATGCAAAATCCACTTGTTCATGTATTTTCTACATCAACACGTGTCCCCTCTTCTTCATGTCTCTTCTACATCAACACGTGTCCCCTCTTCTTCATGTCTCTTCTACATCAACACGTGTCCCCTCTGTGTAAAGAGATTCTGAAAGTTTCAGGAAAAAAGATTCTCTCACTTTTTGTCCTGATCCATTTATATAAAAACCTGTCTGAAAATGAGCTGATCAAATTTTGGCCACTTAATGATGTCATAACGATTTGTTTGCTCGTGTAATCATTAGCCAATCACCAACCAAGGTAACCCCCCCCCCACCTTATCACCTGAATCTCCTCCTAGAGCACCATTGTGTTCTTTTTAACCAAATATCTCTCAGAGGGGCGTGGGGAGTGGCTCCTTATTTTCATCTAAAGTAACAGACAGAGAATCAGCACTTTTGAAACAGGGCTGAAACAGAGGGGATTATGGGTAATGCTGCAATGATCTGTTTGGTATTTGGAGCCAAACACTTCAGAGACATGTTTTGCATATATCTGAGACCTATAATATATTGATGAAAAACAGTATAATAGGGGACCTTTAATAAGATACCAAAAAGCCTATTGGGAAGAGGGAAAAAGACACAGCGTCTCAAATATCAGTCCGTTGGGTGTTAAAGGTCCCATGTCATGCTTTTCCGGTTATTACCCGTCCCCTGTGTTATGAAGGTTTTTCTGCATGTAAACGGTGTGCAGAGTCACAAACCCTCAAAGTACACCCTGTAGCGAGTAAAACTCTAACACAGAAAATACCTCCCCAAAACGCCTCGTTGGAGATACGTCATTGTCCATTTGATTCTTCCATTTCGTTCCGGGTACGGCATGATGTCAAGCCGTACCCGGAACGAAATGGACCAATCCGTGGAGCCGTTACGTTACGTCCGCGGAGCCGTTACGTTAAGCCCCCGCTGATTGGTCCAAATTGACCAATCCACGGACTTCCTCACACCCACATCTGTGTGCAGGGAGCAGGCAGCTCAGCTGATTTCTCCTCCCTGTGCAGGCTGATAACAGACAGTTGGGATCGCGGTGAAATTCTCTCTGCAGACCCATTCTCTCTGCAGACCCATTCTCACAGCGTTTATCAACCTTTTTCTTACTCAATATCAAGCCACACTTATTGTTTTTACTTCGGCTGTGACTTTGTGTGTGCTCAGGATGAGTTTGGCTATGTATCGCTAACAAGGAAACAACACCTCCACGGAGCTCAGCGCGATTCACAACGTCCCGACCAATCAGAGCACACTGTGCTCACAGGGAGGGTGGGGGCTGGAGCTATTGGAGCTACAACGAGCCGTTAAAGGCAAAGAGTGAAATTCAGTGAATACACGTAGTTTACAGAGATGCTGTATGAGAAACCAATGTGAGTTTGGAAAATTGCACAATATAAATCTATTCTAGTCGACCTCAACAATGGAAATATGATCAGTGGAAATGGCCATGACATGGGCCCTTTAATGACTCGACTACACTCTGTATTTTTGTCTTGGTTTCTGGACGGTGGATAATGCACACTCACAGCCTAAGAAGTCTGCAGGGGATTGATTGCAGGAGAAAACCTGAGGTCTGCTCCCTGGAGAGAAGTCCAACTTTATATCAAAAATAAAAGACTTGAAAGCAAGGGAGAGGGAAGGTAAAAATAAACTGAGATTGAAGAAGCTTTTTATGAGAAAAATGGAGTTAAAAAGTTTCAAACACATTTTAAACTACAGTACAATTGGCATACAAGCCAAAGCTTTTCAACTCAGCTTGCAAAAAAGTGAGTGATCTGTGATTTTTATCTTTGTTTCCATCATTTAGACATGTCCCTGTTGAAGGCACAGCTGCTTCCTCCACGGCGTTCCTGATTCATCATGAAAGTGGTCTTCTTTTTGCACCCATGTGTATAAATACAGATGGGGGTACAAATGAAAGTAAAAACCAGGATAAACAAGTGGAGACACATAATGAATGCGGATGCTTCCATACAATGCACAAGGGGCTCCCTGAATACTTTTAGTACGAAATGTATTTGAATCATATTCTATAGGCTTTGCAATAACATCATCCCAACGCAATTCACCGCCTATGGGAGCGTTGGGATAGATTTTCCACCACCCTCATCAAAACACCAAAGGAGAAGAGTACTGTTACCCCAGTAGAGTACCACACACCTCTGGAATCTGTGCCAAGAAACCTCAAAGCTTTTCGAGTCGTCCAACACCAAAACCTTTTGCCTTTATTGGAATGATTGAAGATGCATATATTTTATTCTTAGTGTCGATGACATCCATTTAGATCTCCATTATTTTATTATGTTCTTACCTGATCAGATCCCTTCTTTTTCTTCTTCTTCTTGCCCCAGCAGCCAGAGCTCTCTCCGTCGCGGCCGTTGGCGTCACAGAGCAGGCCGTCCAGCTCCTCCAACCCCACCTGCTGGCCGTGAGACGTCTCCGCAGCCAGACGGTACGACAGGTTCCTCAGGATGCACACACAGTTCTCCACAGTCTGGAGATAAAGAGAGTCAGGAGAGATGAAGCCAGGCAGGAGGGGGAGGAGGAAAAGGAAATGAAAATTAAATAGAAATACATTTAGGGTTTGAGATTTGTGTTTGATGCTATTTAATGAAACATCTCGCTTGAAAACACAAAGTCAAAGCGTGCTGATAAAAAAACGCCCACTCTCACACTTTTATTTTATTGGCCTTCCACCCCCACCCACTAGCCAGACAGATGGAGCAAGTGAGAGACGGAAAAGAAAAAGAGCCATTGTCTTACGGGAAATGTGCTTCTGTGTTTTGTTAGCTTTGACTTTGAAATGAGATTAGATGAAACCCAGGTAAATGAGGAAAAATAACAAGACCAATATATTGTCACGCCCTATTAAACAGTAAGTTTAGTTGCGAACCCACCAGTGTGTGTGCACATGAGAAAAAATAAATCCTTACAGTGTATGGTGTCTATGCTTAAGTGTGTACTTTCTCAGAGTGTGTGTACTGCCTTGCGTATGTTTAGTATCACTGACAAAAGGGGAGTCACAGAGTCAACAGAGTGGAAATTAACAAAGACAAATCATCAATCTTCTCTCTGTCTGACCGTCGGTACACACAAAAACAACTAAGGAGTATAATTGAACAGCCTCAAGAGACGCACCAAACAAAACAATGTCTCACTCCAGCGAGCTGCAGTCATGTCTGAAATACTATTCACATGCTATTATAGAAGGGTGTAGGAGAAGTAATATCATCTATTTACAATTTACTTTGACATTTCATGTTTCGATTTGGTATTTCACATTTATTCGCTACGCTCTGTTCTTTCACCTTACACGGTTTAGAGGCTAAAAGACTGTTGATTTCTGTTTTAAAATGAATATGTGGCATTTATTTTCTGTCAGTGGTCGAGGTCAGTTACTGAACATCAGCCCGAAAATAGAAATTCCACTCACATTGATTGCGTAAGAATCTACAATATTAAACTCATAAAAGACCAAATGTATTTCTGTTTATGAAAGGATTTGTCCTTCTGACCTTGTGCTTCCTTCCCCACTGAGCTTTTATAATGTCTGTGTCCATAACATGCATCTGGGGCACTTTACGACATACATTAATGGTCTTGCAGCATACTTCTTCCTGCAGTAGTAAAACATATCTAATGTTAAAAATCGACATCATATAATCTATAATATGTCAGCATCATATTGGTTTTGTACGTAGATTGATGTGCTTAGTATAATAGGTCTTGCACCATCGTTTCAAATGACTGTATCCGTTAAGTTAATTGTCTCTTAGCTGTGTGTCAGTACATACTGTGAAACCAATTTAAGTCTTTCTCACATCTGTCTAATTCCTTAAAGCATAATAGTAGTAATCTGTAGATTGTGTGTAATGGCACAATCAACCATAAAACATAATTGTCACATTACATGTAGTGTATATTCCTCTGATCTTGCACATTTATGTCTGGATCTGTGAACATGAAAGGAAAAGAGGAAAGAGCCGAGACCGTCTCGATGATCAAAATGTGAAACGTGGAGAATCCTGAGAGTGCTGGTGAAGGGATTTTATGTGAAGCACTAACTGAGACCAAACTCATTATATAATAATATGGGCACATAAACTGGCAGACAATCAGGTATAATGTAACTTGTAAGCCAAACTTGCATTAACATCCTCATCTGGTGCTTTTCAGCAATATCTGCTTCGACCAATGTCAGAAATAAAAAAGATTTTTGTATCTGCACAAAGTATTGGTAAAGTGGAGCTGGTGGTTATCAATCATATGCCTTTGACTTCTAAGGCTCTATTTGTCTGTTAATTAAAGCCAGTACAAAATGAACACACGGCTAATGTGCAGAACGGTTTCAGCAGTGACCACGTATTGGTTCACCTGCCAATCAGCCTTTGTTACCGTGGCGACAGCAGTACTCCTCTGGTGACTGCAGTCAGATGGTGAAGAGGGGCTGGCGGTTAAGCAGTGATTAAGGATGGCCATTTAGAGAGGCTGGGAGACGGGGAGACCTTGAGGAGTCAGCCATCCATAACACTGTGTACATAGTATTGACTGGCCCCCACACTGCGTCACCAACACACACATATACACTCCATGCCAACATCCTCACAAGGAAAATCACAACGGCAACATAAACCCGCTCAACTTTGCATACTGGCGGCCGAGCTAATTTGGCCAAGAAGTGCTGCAACACTTTGATTTGAGAGGTTTCATTTTCCATAAATAAAACATGTTGATGAAGTAGAGTTGAAAACTAAAACTCCTCTCCCTTGGGGCTGCTGCCAATGAAAGGAAGTGCAGTCAGGGTTGTTCTCACCTACTGTGAAGCAAGATAAATGTGTGTCTACAAGTGAGAGAAGGGAACAATGTTCTCTCTTGCAGCAAAACCTCAGGATTTATGTGAAAATACATATTTACTTTATAACAGTCTTTTATTACAGTGCAGAATGGGTCGAGGTGGAACGACAGATAAGAGAATGGATGAATTTATGCAGTCACTGTCAAGTACGTCATAAAAACACAAGCCAAATGTCCAGGAAAACACACACACACACACACACCTTGCTGTCGATCTCGCTGCTGCCCAGAGACGTCTGGATGACGTAGAGCAGAGCATCTGTCAGCCCGTCACACTCCCTCATCCTTCGTCTCGCCTCTTCACCTGCGGAGCTTACATTCCTGCAACACACACACACACAGAAACACTGGTCAGAATATGCATGTATTGTGTTTGCCAAACAGAAAGAGAAAAAACAAATGGGCAAAGCTAAGAGAGTTGGTGAGGAGTTAAGATAAGACGGGAAGACAGATGAACGACAAACAGAAAGCTGGTAACGAGAAGTGTAGAAAGACAAAGGCAGAGAAAGAGAGAGCAAACCGGGGAACACTGGCAGCTCTCCCTAAACTAAACAATTCAAACTGGAACATTGAAATTCTGGATACATCTCAATCTATGCCCCTGAAGGCTCGCTTCAATTTAAAGCACTTGACTAGAGTCCAAAAAAACAGCAGCTTTAGTCAGACGGTTGGATCCTGAACTTCACAGCCGACACAAACACCAATGCTGCTTTGATCATTTCACAATATTGTACCGTTTATTATTAGGACATTTGCCAGTATAATGCACTTTTAATGCAGAATTGTAATTGAACTGAAGGTACAGGTGGGTGGCGCTGGGTTTTGTTTGGGTTTCAACGTGGAGCTGAGGCTCACTCAGTCCAAGACATTGACTCATTTTCCTGTGTCAATATAATAAATATGAAACCGAGGTGTGTGGCACGAGAGATTTAATATTGGATTTAATTTCCTTAACAAAATAAAAAATAGACACAGCTAGATTTGTATGTAACTTAAAAAATAACATGATTTATTATCCGTTGACCAGAGCATAAGAATGCTTACACATTTGTATGATTAATGTAAATTCATTAGGAATTACTTACACATTAACATATGCTAAAACTAGTTACGATGGTCGATACTATCAAATATGCATGTATAAAAAGGAAATACATTTTCAACCTGAATACATGCGTGTAAAGGAGACAAGCCAGAGAAAGGGGAGAAGAGATCATTTTTAAAAACGAATTTGTATTTGTGCTAAATATATAATACGACAGGTTTGTACTCCAAACACAGGAAACTTCACACACAGGTTTTTGTCTTAGAAGTTCCTCAAGTTCATTTTCAAAGACATCTTTATAAACTCCCTCAATCGCTGCTCAAAAATAGGCATCACTGAAACACAGAGGCAAGAAATATTTCTGTGTGAGAATAGAGCGTGTATCATGCTGTAGACAGACTTTAGGGAAATCAATATAAGAGCCATAACGGCACAGTCTGTGTGTCTTTATATACTCACAACCACTCACCATATTTCCTCAGCAAAGTCGCAATGTGCAACATCAATTCTTGTCAATTCTGTTCTAAGTCACAATGGAAGAGAGGCGTCCTCTAAAATGTTTATGACACAGTATTGTCACCATTAGTGTATTGATGGCTGTAGAATGGGAACACGTTGCTCAGGTGAGGCAGGTGCACTTAAGTGGATGAGGTTATTACACGGTACATCCTCTGGGGGCCAGAATGGAGGGCTACAATTGTTGCAGAGATCACGAAAAGACAACTATTGGCTGCCTCAGTATTCATTTATTTTCTGCTTTTAACGGAATACAAGACATGTATTACTCAGGACCCGTTTTCATGATGTCTACTTGTTAAACTACACTATTGATCCATACGTTTGTAGCCTAACTTCCTTAATTTGAATTGCACAGGGGCTAATATTTTGTGGCTAACTGTACTTGAACTTATCTTTATTTTCATACAGTCGTGTAGCTCATAGTGCTACAATGAATATCATTTTGCGAGACAAAACATCAATTAAATAAATAATTCAAATAATAATAGAATAAATAGGACAAGAGATAGAAAAAGTATTAATGCCAAACATTTAGACGTAAAAGAAGAGGTACCGTATGTAAATGACGCACATAAAGAAATGACTTAGAGGTTTTCTGAAAATGTCCCATGATGCTGTAACACATGTAGCAAAGTTTGCTAACATGATTATATATAGGTATAATACGTGTGAATATACTGCCATGGCGTTGATGTATATTATATTTGGTTTTAACACCATATGCCGCCTTATTCAGGAGGGGATATAGGTGCAGACAGCTGGTATAACAGAGGGAAAGAAATCAAAGGAATTAACAAACCAATTACTGAAGTTTGTTCACGAGTTTAAACAGCTCTCTTAAAAGGTGAAATGTCAGAAAAACAGACGAGGCAGACAATGGAGGTGTGAACGAGGAGACGACGTTATGGTATGAATGAATAAGATCATCCATCACATTGGCATTATAAAGAGATCCCAGCTGTGCCACCACTCCATGAGATGAGGTCAATCATTTATTGTACTGATGAGAAAGAGAGAAACGAGCGAGAGCGACGAAGACACAGCAACTCAATTAAAACTTTGAGAGAAGGTCAAGTCATTTTCACCCGCCTTGAATGCTAATGGGGAAACAAGCACACGATGCAAATCCCGCTTAACAGAGAAAGATTCCTGAGTGAAAACGGCGAGAACACTTCCACTTGACTGATGTTTAAGTACCAAAGAAAGAGAGTGGGGGTTATTTATTTAACGCTTCACCTTAAACATGCTGACTTCTGAGCTTTCCATACATTTTTTATCTGATTTCTTATCAATGGATGGATAAAGGGACCCGGCTATGCTACAAAATATGTCAATGTTAACTTTAGAGACAGAAAGATCCCTGCTTCTTTTGTATATTGAGTGGACAACGACTTAGTACAGAAAGGGAACAAATAAATGACGTTAAGGCACTTCTACTGATGAACCAACACTTTGCAAGTTGCTGCTTCTTTATCATAAATCTCCAATGTTCATTACATGCTGTTTTCTCTTTCTGTGTTTACATAGAGATACAAGGGTGCAGTTGTAAGGCCTTCCAAATCAGCTTTCTATTGAATCTTTTATTAGACTAACGACACCATTTCATGCAAGCTCAGTTTGTCACTTAGTCAAACTTTGCTGAAAAAGTGGCTTTAATTTTCTCAGACCATGTGATGTAGAAGCATGATTCTGAAACGGTATGTCTTATTACTTTCCTTAATTGTATTCAACACACAATGTTTTCTTTTTCAGACTTAAAGCTATACAACTAGAACAATGACATCCATGTGGATTGTGCATCAATGCAACCAGTTGAAGGAAAGGGTACATTTGTTGACTGATTTCATTCATGGCCTTGCTAAACAGCACTGGGCGATGATGTTTATAAAATACAAAGCAATTCTCAATACTTTTATGCTCCAAGGTCTAAGACATAATGTGGCACATAGCATAGGTAGTATGCTGTCCATGCTAATTCATGTGCAATCTTTTAAATACTTAAGACATTAAAATATTCTGATGTTCTTGTACGATGTCATGTCCGCAATTACATGTTCTGCTTTTGTCTCTGTGGACACAATGCCCCACGGAGAGGAACATTGCCATGAGTGTGTTTGTGTGTGTATAGTGAGAAAGGCTGTGGATGTGCCTGTGTCTGTATCTGTGCCTGTTGGTCTAGTGCAGGGGTCGGCAACCCGCAGCTCCGGGGCCGCATGCGGCTCTTTAAGCCCTCTGCTCTGGCGCCCTTGAGCTTAGACAAAAATAAGAAGGAAATAAAATACAAATATTTGTAGGACTATTTATATTTTGTTGCATGGTTTGAAAATGTTTCGTATCTTGTATTTTGAGGTGATACTGTGACACTTAAAAAAAAAAACGGTTTTAATTGGGTCAACTAAAATATGCGTCACATCCTGCTACGGTCCCGCGCAAGCGCCTTTTCCTGCAGGTGAATAACCTGACCCCCGGCTCGATGAGCGAACTATGGAGGAACACAGAGGGTTTAATTCAGCGTGGACAGAGTTATCTGCTTTCACAGCAAACGATGCTGGCTTACCGGTAGGTTTGATATGTGGAGAGAAGTTGTCAAAGGAGCTGCAGCTTTACGTATTGGAGGAAAAACACGGAAGAGGAAGACAGCTGACGATCTCCAGTCATAATTACATTTGTTAACTATGTCTATGTTTTATTTATTTTAAAGTGGGCCCATTTTAATTTGATTTATTTTCTTCAAATGTGCAGAGGACTCCCCAAGTGCCGTGTTTAATTTATTTTAAAGTATGCCTGTGTATTTTTTACAAGAGTAATTTGTTTATTATTAGAGGTAAACAGTTTGTAATAAATAACAAATGCAAAAAAACTGTAGTTTTCGTCTATGATATAACAATATATACAGCTTTATAAGCTATCAACCTATCAAATATGTTTTGCGGCTCCAGACAAAAGAAATTGGTGGAAAAGGGGGAAAAATGGCTCTTTTGGTCACAAAGGTTGCAGACCCCTGGTCTAGTGATTCTGTAATGAAGCATGACATATTGTGCCTTTCTACAACACGCCTCTCCTTCTGTGCTAGTTACTGACAAACGCACAGAGGCCAGGATTTCTTGTGCAGAAAATAGCCTGCAAACTTTTTTTCCGAGTGTAATGTGTTCTCAGGTGTCCTCACATCTCGCTGTGTTGCTTCAAAGAATATTTATATATTGCTAGCTTGTTTGTTTGAGTCAGCTTCCTCACTCTAACATAAGGGATTTATGGACCCTGGAAACATAATCTGAGCATATGGTTATCGCTCGCAGAGAGGGATATGGAGCGATAGAGAGCAGATCAAACGGCATATTTCATAAGCAAATGAAGGATGAGTATGGATGGTGACATTTTTAGCAGTGTGTCTTTGCATC
Organism: Trematomus bernacchii; assembly: GCF_902827165.1. Lineage (NCBI taxonomy): Eukaryota > Metazoa > Chordata > Actinopteri > Perciformes > Nototheniidae > Trematomus > Trematomus bernacchii. The sequence continues at coordinate 4,040,987 of NW_022987616.1, read as the reverse complement.
AACACTAAAAACACTTTGCTTTGAAAGCGTGTGTGTGCGTATGTGTGTGTGTGAATGACGTCCTTACATTTAACCGGTAATCTCTACAATTTAATGAGTCCATTACAGGCTAACACTTCATCTGATGTCACTCTTCATTAATCCAGCCTAACTCATTAGCCAACCTCGTTAAATAATTACCTACTGAGCAAAAAAACACAGAACTTGATTAAGCATCCTATTCAGAATTTAAAAGTTGTTAACTTAGCTGAAGTTAAATAACAGGAGAGGGCCATTGTTGCCAGTGCAAATGAGCCAAAGCCATTTCCCAAACTCCCTACATGGTCCTAGAAAAAGAAGAAAACATGACCTCATCATATAATATCCATCAAGAGTCAGATGCTGGAATTTGTTTAAACTCACAATATTTTCACACATGTCTTTTTAGGGAATCTATCACTAAAGAACAGAATTTTTCTGAATCAGATTGTAAAATGTTCCAGTAGCCTGATTGGTGAATCACAGTAATCCCAGTCAAATGGTAAAAAACAATAGTACGTTCTGAAAAGTAGCGAAGTGCCAAAAAGTTCACTAACAAGCTTCCTGGTGTCTGCAGGATCTGTCTGTACAGTCATTAAAGCATGGTCAACATTGACGTTGTTTTCCCACCAATTACACTGTTTAAAAGATACTAGACAGGTTATACATTTTTCATTCCACATTGATTTTCCTCTCCAGGGTATAGTGTACCTGAAGAAATCAGTTGGGAGTCACTGAGCAAATCACACGCTAGTCACTCTGTACAATTGTACTTGTTGAGGATTCGTGCAACATGTACGGGAAGGAAGTGAACACGAGTGAGTCTCAGACAGATGGCTCTCTAGTGTTGCTCAAGGAACAAATGACCACAGAGTGACTTTGTCTCAAAGAGCTGCTGTGTGGTAACTCTGCACAAGTATCTGACCACTTGTATGTGTGTGTATGTGTGTGTGTGTGTGTGTGTGTGTGTGTGTGTGTGTGTGTGTGTGTGTGTATGTGTGTGTGTGTGTGTGTGTGTGTGTGTGTGTGTGTGTGTGTGGGTGTGTGAGTGAAAGAGAACAGGGGGTGAGGCAGCAGTCGGTAATCAACAGACAAACAAACTATTAATATCAATAAAGCAAATATGGAATAAAAAGTTATTTGTGACTACTTATTCTTAATTCATCTAATCCATCACTGCATTGTGGGTGTCTGAAGGGAAGCAAACTGTAAGTGTTTATGAGTGAGTGGGTGATCCCGATAAGCAGAGAACTAGCACAGAAACACACACACACACACACACACACACACACACACACACACACACACACACACACACACACACACACACACACACACACACACACACACACACACACACACACACACACACACACACACACACACACACACACACACACACACACACACACACACACACACACACACACACACACACCAACAGTGTATAGAGACAGCAGGTTGGCTGTAAACCAACAACCTGCAGGGAGGTAAACAGCCACTGAATGGAGGATATAGAAACCCTTAACAGGAGACCATGTGTCTGGCCTGATAACACGGCATGTGTGTGTGAGCGGGCAAAAGTGTGAATAGGGAGGGGCCTTAAATTCCCACCAATCGATTAGACAGCATATGGGTCCATCAGCATCATTAGCTGCTTGGCCCACGTTTTATATATTCACACCCAAAGTAACAAACATGAAAGACATCACACACTAGCACACAGCCCGTATTTGAAACACCTGATGCCCTGACACCAGTTCATTCCCATTATCATATGCAACTCCCCCTTGCCGGGTGTGATTTCTGAGATTGATTCATTTTTCGCGGCAGGGAAACGTGTGCCTGCATGTGAACACACACGCGTTTAGAGGGATGTATGAAGTACTCAGATCGTTTATTTAAGTAAAAATAGCTATATTTAAGTAAAAATAGCTATATTTAATTGTAAAAATAGTACAAAAGTACCATCAAATATACTTAAAGTACCAAAGGTGAAAGTACTCGTTATGCATAATGGCCCATTTCCAAATAATATAAATTAAAAACACTGGAATATAATAATGTATGCATTAATTTCATCCCAGCTGGTAAATGTAGAACTTATTTTAATTACTTTACATATCATTCTGCTGTATATTTAAACCTATAATTATGTGTTAACATGTTTATGTATTAGTTGATTTATATGTGTTATCAGCTAATAACTTGAGTCTAACTCAAGTTAAAGGATACATGTAAATGATAAACCAGATAAATGTAGTAGAACAAAAGTACAGAACATGTAGTAGAGAAGAATAATAAAGTGGCATAACATTTAAATAAGTAAAGAACAAGTAACTCAAAATTGTACTTTAGTTGAGTACTTGAGTAAATGTACTTTGTTATATTCCACCACATCGTGTACAAACATACACATATAGTGCACAGGTACATGCACGCTCAAAGACACACACACAAAAGAGATATATCAGTGTTCAGGGCTTGTACACACTGAAGAAGGATAGACACACACACACAGACACAGCACAGGGATAATGGGAGAGGTGAGAGGTCTGAAATTGAGCTGAGGCACACTGGGACCTGAACACTGTGGCCTTGTGTCACTTTAACCCCCCCACAACAGACCGTGAGATAGAAAACAACCCTGGAGAGCAGCAGCAACACCTTCATTACTCTCTGTGTCTCCGCTAGGTTTTCTGAGATCCTGTTAGTCTCTCCCTCTCGTTGTTCACCACTTCTTCATTCTCTCTGTTCTTATCTTTCCAACTTTTCTTCTTCTCTAACAGCTTGTAACAGCTTTTACAATTTGATCTGTAGCTTCACAATGTGGAGCAGAGCACTGACGGCATCATTTATCTTTCCCCTACATCTTCAGGAAGACACACACTGACAAACACACACATATTAAAGTCTTATAAACTCCTTAGTGTGTGAGGATATAATAGTTTTGATATAACAGTTGAAAGTCTACACATGTCACTGGAAAAAAACGGATTATTAAGTCTTAAAAGTTTTAGGCTTTGGGATACACAAACAAATATAATGAACATCAACAATGTTCACATTTATGCGTTAAACAAATATTCACAAAACCTAGGAAGCATCTGCCGTCTTCTCTTGCACAACATTGAACACATTACTTTCAAAAAATGAGTTATTTCAAGTAAGGAAAAACATTTTCTTTCATTTTTACCCCCACTGGTATCTAGCCAGGCAGATGATGAGATTTTATTTCAAGAGTTTGACAGTGACAGTTCAGCGGAGTTAAATTTAGTTTGTGACATGTAAATAATTGAAAAGAGAAATTTGAAAAACTCAAAAAGCTCAAAAGGAAACTCTTTCCTATCTGCATATCAAGAGGGCTTAGATGGGAATACGTGTGTTGGGTGAACTAACTCTTTTGATTTTGACTCGACTCTTTTCTGGTGTCATGATTGACACAAGTACCATTGCTAACTATTTTGTGGATTATTTTTAATAATGTGTCATTTAATTATATATATGGCTAGCAAAATGTATGAATTTACTCAACATCAGAACACATCAGTTTGAATTTTGGACAGTTTACATTAACTTTTAGTATTGATCTTCTAGTGACAATAACCTATTGGTTTATCCTCTCAATTCCATCCACAAACAGTTGCAAAGCAAGAGTTATATCAGCACTGCAGCGCTCTGACTCATCCCAGCACAACACTCACCGACATTAGGACTTTCCCTTCGATGTAATATTTATTGCAAGCTATTAGTGGACTGAATTCGATTTATACAGGTGTTTGTGATATTGAGTTATTATGTATAATCATCTTGTCCTGTACCCCGGGCCCCATGGCAGTTCCTGTTCTGATCCATTAGAGTGCTGACAACAAAAGGCAGAGAGGTTTGTAACAGAAAACTAGCCTGGATTTGACCTTCCAAGCGCTTATTTAATTGCATCGAAGCAATGCACCTGGCACTGCAAGCTGTGGTTAGAAATTAGAATATATATCAAAGTGGTGCACGACTGTAGGTCCTCTGAGGTGAGGAACTATTGTAGTGCAGAAAACATACAGACATTTACAAGAGCTTTGAGGATGTTAGGTTTAAAATGTTATACTGTTGAAATAAATAACATTTAGAATAGTGCGAGTGTTGACTCAGTCTCTCGTTGACTGGCAGGAGATTTATATTTGACTTGTCAGACAGCAACCAGAGAATTCTGCCTCAAAAGAAATTTGGAAAGATTACTATTTTCCAAGCGGGTATTCTAAGTGATTACAAACGGAACAATTACCTGAGCACCTGGGAGCCTTTGCTTTGATATGTTGCTTGCGCACACACATGCACACAATGTAGCACCTTGCACACACACTTATTGGAGAACATACCAAAACCTGTTTGTAACATCTTCAGAATAGCTTTGAAATGCCTTTGAGAGACACTCAATAGCTTGAGATAAGCATGCATACAGCTTGAGAGAAGCTCTGCAAAGCGAGCGGGGTGAGGTCTAATCCAGAGCTGCTGCTGCTGCTGCTGCTGCTGGGTGATGGAGGGCCGGCTCAAAGACAGGCGGCCGCGGACATGGAGGTTTTTTTCTAAACCAGTTTCAGTCCTCTGTGGATTTGCTGTTATTGTCTGTACTGTACGTAGGAGAACAGATGTTGTTGTACGGGATCAAGAGCTCCTTCTGTACTTGGGACATACTCGTAAAAAACAGAAAGTCTGTGCAGAGCAATCCACAAAAGTTTGAATTTCACCTTTTGTCAAATAATGCTTGGGATTATCTGTTCTGGATTTAACAAAGGATGACTGACATGTTTGACCATACAAAGAGCTAATGTGGCTACGAGGTAAAGGTGTATCGATTAACGCTATACTGGATGTACTCTACAACCCTTCCCATACTATTTTCGGTCAAAATTGACCGGTGTGTTTTGCACAGTGATATCTCTGGAACCCCTTATCCAATTTTGATGGTTGACATCTCATTTGAACAGTCAAAGCAAGTCGAATCAAGGGGTGACAGACAGAATGACACCAGGGGTGAATTTAATGTTATAATTGTGCAGTAAGTTCAAAGATAGTGCTTACTGTACATGACTGTATATTATATAAATGCTTGCCATGTAGGCTGTGTTTACTGGAGATGGAAATGCTTTAGTTGGTGTTGTAGCTGAGATTCTTCCCGTTCCAATGATGTATAGGATGTATTGATTAGATACAAGCAAGTCAGTGTTTCATTGTGTACTTTCAAACTACAGTATATGGTCCGGATCCACCGGTGGGCCCATCAAGTTCAGCATTCACTGCATTCACTGTGATGAATATAAAATAAGACACTGATACTGTTTTCCTCAATGAACATTTAGAGAAAAATAAATATTCAGGGCTCTTCTCCCTCAGGGGCCTCTCCCTCAGGGGCCTCTCCCTCAGGGGCCTCTTCCTGGTCTGTTGACTGTTGGTCAGGCTCATAGTCTGGATCGCTGTTGTCTTCCATTTCTGAGACATGTCTGGTTCAATCTCCTCTTCATCTGGTTCAAAACATTTGTCCAGAGCCTCTCTGACAGAAAACCGCCTACTCATTGTGTCAATGAGACAAATGTGAGCAAGGCACAAATATAACTGCATGAGAGACAGTAATGGAGGGGCACAGAGCTCGCACCTGTGAGAAGGTATGATACATTGTATCACACAGCGCGAGAAAGTGAGAGGTTCCCGTAACTTAGAGCACATTGTTTTGTCTGGAAGGTGTGGGGGGACATAAGCACAAGAAGTGTGTGTGTGAGAGAGAGAGAGTGTGTGTGAGAGTGTGTCTGTGTGTGTGAGAGAGAGTGTGTGTGAGAGTGTGTCTGTGTGTGTGTCTGTGTGTGTGTGTACATTGCGACAAAGTGAGAGGTTCCCGTAACTTAGAGTAAATTGTTTTATCTGGAAGGTGTGGGGGGACATAAGCACAAGAAGTGTGTGTGTGGTGTGTGAGAGAGAGAGAGAGAGAGAGAGAGAGAGAGAGAGAGAGAGAGAGAGATAGAGAGTGTGTGTGTGTGGGTGTGTATGGTGTGTGTGTGTGTGTGTGTGTGTGTGTGTGGTGTGCGTGTGTGTGTGTGTGTGTGTGTGTGTGTGTGTGTGTGTGTGTGTAGATGTTTTCTATCTGCAGGATGAACATAATACACTCATACCCATTCATTTCCTATGGCGGTCAACATCATGGGTGTTTCACTGTTGAATAAATCACTAAGAAATCAATGCAAGTGGTGATCATCAATTGTATATGTCCAGATGCCTAGTGTGGAGGATAACATAAGGTCTTGAGGCAATTGGATGAAAAACACAATATTTATGATCAAAAACAAAGTAACTCGGTCACTTTTGACCCGAAACGCAAGAGAAGGGTTAAACAGTTGAATGCAAATACAAACTTTTTCTTTGACTCAAATAGACAAATGTCTTCTAAAAGGTTATGTAAAACTGGTCTGTTGTGTGCACACTGTTAAAGTTTCTCCGTCTGATGAATCCATTTTAAGTGTGTTTATCAGTGATGCTTGAACTCCTCCGACCTCTGAACACAGTGTTCTACACAACTGTGAGTTGTCCTTCATTATTTCCAGCTTGAAAAAGCGAACATACTTCATCGGCAACAAAATGTCTTGACGCACAAAGAACTCGTACAATTGGAGGAGTTGTTGCTATGGCTCCCAGCACAAGTTAGTGAGGGAGAGAGATAGAGTGAATGAGTGAAAGGGAGATAGGGGAACAACTGTGCACAGAGTATTGTGTAGAGTTTATGAATAAATGCATGTATAATCACACAGCGGTGAACATTCAAAGGATACAACATTCATTATCACACACATAAGAATTGTCTCATTACGGAAAATCTTAGCAACAGAGAAACAGAAGAAAACAAAGAAGGCAGATTCACATACAGAGTTCACGGCTCTGTGTTGTACTGTTATGAATGAGTGGGAGATTAAAGAAGAGAAAGGAAGGCAAACAGTGCCTTGACATTACTGTCAACTATAGGTGTGTGTGTTTGTGTGTGTGCTGCTGTTACCTGAGGCAGCCTGTAGCATTGCGCAGCACCTGCGAGGTGTGAAGATGGAGCTTGCGGTCGTCATGGTGATTGGGGGAGGAGTCCCAGTTGGAGTGGGGGATGATGACGCTGTTGGTCAGCACGGCCAGGGCGTCCTGGATGATCGGCATCTTCAGAGCATCGCATGACGACAGGTTCCACAGCACACCTGCACAGAAAGAAATATACATTTAAAGGTCATTTATTTTAACCATTATTTTGTAAAGGGTGTTACAGAAAAAGTGACTTTGTTGTCAAAAATACTTGGTTACATTTGATCAAATTGTTTCTGTTTGCCCCCAGAGAAAACTTTTTTTCCCCCCATATAGTGTTTATTAAGTATTAAAGACATTTTAGTTTTTTCTTGCAACTAAACTATCATGTGAAACTCTTTACGCCAAAATAAAACCATACCGCATCTCCTTAACATCACCATTTTATAATTTTGACTGTTTAACATCCTGTCCAGGCTGCAATGTAAATTCCTTATTTTTAATCTCTCTTTTATTACTGCTCCTGTCAAAACTGTATTCTCGAAGCCCAGCTAAGTGAAGACAGTACTCTTTCCCACTTTTTAACATGTCTTTCATATGCAGATATATTATGAAATGTGGTTCCATTAACCTCTCTCAGTCTTTTATTCAAGAATAAAACAAAGAATAAAACAAAGTACAGAATATTTGTAAAATCTGAGAACAATTTTCTGTTGGTCCAGGCGGAAAGCCAGCTTTCCAACGAATGCATCACTTATTAACTGTGTTGTGGAGAGCACACACGCACACACAGCAAGTTAATGTTATGTACGCTCCTGTATTGGCAAGTTTGTATGTACACAGGATATTTTCAATCACTTGCAAGAAACACACACACACACACACACACACACACACACACACACACACACACACACACACACACACACACCACACACACACACACACACACACACACACACACACACACACACACACACACACACACACACACACACACACACACACACACACACACACACACACACACACACACACACACACACACACACACACACACACACACACACACACACACACACACACACACACACACACACACACACACACACTTCTTATCAGATGGAATACCAGATGCCTCTTTGCAGACGTATGACAGCGGTAGCCTTGTTGGTCAACTGTGACACACACACATTCACACACACCATCAGCATTCTTGCATTCAACATATGTTGAAAAGTCTCTGCTGCTTGCACTGGTCACCCCTGCAGAGAGAGCAAGTGCTACACAAACAGATTTAGTAACAATGAGCAAAGAATGTGTGAATCAGAGGGTGACAGGCATGAAAGACACAGAAATAGAAAACTAATGAGAGGAAGAGAGCTGGAGAAGTGTGATGGTTTAGGAACAGATTGAGAAGACTCATGCAACACCTTTTTATATGACAAATAAAAAAATGCAGTTTTAAAGGTCACCGTCTTTCACATATCTTGTCTCTGAGACAGCTGTAGCGGGTCGTAGATGACAGACGTCATTCATTTGCACAGTTACAACACAAATAGAATATGGTCAATACTCTAGACATAATGTGCTCTGTGCAATGGACCGTGTTCACAGAGTCTGTCAGCGGGCTGAGAGATGTCCTGTTCATTCCACAATACAATGTGCATCTAATGTCTTGTTAGATGCTAGCGCAAATGAAACAGAAGGGTGGCAGGGAACAGCCATTAGTGAATATAGATACCGTCTGTCATCTGAACAATAGCACTACTGAAAAGAAGCAAGACACTGAATTCATAAAGCTCAAAGGAAGGCTGCTTTGGAGATAGGATTGACATTTGACCTGCTTCTATACAATGGCAAATTAAAAGAGATGTTTTGGTTTAGAGACATAACTAAACTGTAAAAGATCCTGAGGCATTCACTGAAAATAAGGGGAGTGATAGAGAGTCAGAGACCAACATATTACACTATGCAAGACAGAGAGATTAAAGTGTGAGTGTGGGAAAAGTTAAAAAGAGAAAAAGAAGGCATGACAATCTGTGTGTGCATGTGTGTGTATGAGTTAGAGAAGCATGCGAGGACAAGAAGAGGAGGGTGATAATAACAGGATGACCTTGTATGCTGTTTGGCAGCAATCAAGTGCTCACACTGTATGGGTGTGTGAGTGTGTGAGTGTGTGTGAGAGGGGGGGGGGGGAGCGTGGCAACATTTGCCTTCACTTTCACTAATCCGCCTCTTGTTTCACATCTCGAGTCCCTCTCCTTCCTCTCATGGGTTCTTTTCAAACCAAGGTAAAAGCTCCATCATCAACAAACACACGATGGCAGACATATTCGGCAAAACACTTCACTTTCAAACATCTCTTTGTATCTCTCTTTTCACTGTGTTGGTCTACTTCTCAAGTGGGAAGGGTTGTCAGTGTGTGATTGCAATCAGGTAAAAACAGGGATGTGTGTTTGCGACAAGAACATGTAATGTCTCCTTTGGCTTCTCTAGAAAAAGCACAGACATGACAAAAACACAATGGATGTGAGGGGATGTGGTCATGTCATTATTTCGCAGACGGAGACGAAGAAAATATTTTAACAGAAGGAGGATACACAAAGGAATAGACTCCTCAGTGTTTTCTAGGGCAAGGACATTTTGTCTGCCACGTCTAACATTGGTCAAATTCAAGGTTGACACACACACACACACACACACACACACACACACACACACACACACACACACACACACACACACACACACACACACACACACACACACACACACACACACACACACACACACACACACCACACACCACACACACACACACACACACACACACACGCACACACACACACGCTCACACACACACACCTGCCTGCTCTAGAAACATAGATCTGTAATGCTTCGCTAAGCCCAGTGTCCTTAAGGGTATACCATCAGGTGTTCAACAGACAAGGACATCAGGCTGGAGTGTGTGTGTGTGTGTGTGTGTGTGTGTGTGTGTGTGTGTGTGTGTGTGTGTGTGTGTGTGTGTGTGTGTGTGTGTGTGTGTGTGTGTGTGTGTGTGTGTGTGTGTGTGTGTGCTTCCTCCTTCCTATCTCCCTCCTCTGAGTTCCCCTCAGACGCTTGACGGACAGTTTCCTCAGAGCTGGGTGGTTTGGGGAAATAGGGAGATGATTGCATGAATTCATGAATAAATGAGAGTGTGACTTGTATGGGCAGAGTGAGACCTGTTAGGCCTCAAGTGGCAATGTTTTATTAAACAGCCTTCATCTGTGTGTCTCTAAGTGAATAAGTTAGCTGCGGGGTCAGAGCCCGGTAATGAGAAAAGCCAAAGAAGACAAATACCATAGCTAATGTGTGTACAAAAAACTGTAAACGAGAAATAAAACAAAGAAATATTGATTTTAGATTAAATTATAGGTGACAGCATGTTAACAAATGCTGACCCCAGAGTCACACAACTTCCCGTCCTGCAGTCACTTTGTGGGAAACATTTGTCAGCTCTAGGTTAGGTCCTGTATCTTGGGTAAATTGTCACTGCTTATAGTGGAGGTTTCATTCCCACCAGGGCCTCCCACAGTGAAAATGCTGCAGAGACATTTCTGCAGGACACTAACAATTGGATAGCATAGCAGCAGCAGTCGGAAAAAGTCAAACTGGTGAGGGCATCCTGTTCCCCCACAGGAATCTCGTAATGACTGTGATGGAGCTTTGTCCTCAGGCATTTTATAAAGAAGGTTACGAGCTTTGGCTTAAATTAAAATGGCTTTGGCAAATACTGCAGTAATGGGGGCATTTGGACATGGAGCAGTGATTGATGCCTTGAAGGAACAGAAGGAAAGGTGAATACATTCCAGTAAAATATGGCAGCAGTATTACTTCACTATGTCGGTTAGTTATTGGCAGCATCAGCTTGGTGTCATTCCAACACTGCTGTGCAATGCATGGAATATCAATCAGCACTTTGAAATTAGCTAAAATGTTCATTTGTCCCCAGTTTGGAAAAATAGATAGCACATATAACTCAAGATGTTTGCACCAATGCTCCACTTTTGAACAATTTCCTCAGCAGTTGCCTCTCAGTTTAGCCTTTGGGAGCAGGCAGGCGCTGCAGCGGGCTGTGCCACGGTCCACTGCCTCAAGGTGAGCCCATGAGTAAGGATAGCATCTCCTATTGACACCCAAGCCTCGGCATCGACCACACTTTGACTGACAGGCCCGGAAGCCTTGACTTCGTCCTATCTACCTCACACTGAGACCCAGGGAAGCCAATAAAGATTGTCTATATTTAAACTTCAGAAGCGTCAGGGAGATAGGGTAAATTGTTGAGGGAAGGTTTTTCTGGTCACCAAAAAAAGAAAATGATGCCCCGTCTCAATTCCCCCGTCCTAAACAGATTCTTAAATCACAGAGAATAGGGAAGGGCTTTGACGAAGCTGACAACACAGAGGCAGTAATGAGGAGGCTGATTTGTTATGACTCTAGCACAACCACTCTCTTCAAACCCAGCCGTTGAGGATTGTGTCTATTGATGTCATTTCAGCATGCACCACTGCTCCTGATGAACCACACCAACTGCCATTGCTGTCAAATCATTTAGCCACCAATTAGTAGTGAAGGTCAAGCTCTGAGAGGAATGTAATTTGGCAATAGATCTAATGCCTTTGTGCTACATATAAATGAAGAAGAGCAAATGATCTGCTAGATGAATCTGTCTTTTTGCAAAGCCTACTCCACTTTTGGCTTGTGAACATTACAGGGTTCATATTATGATCATGCCAGGTCCATATTTGTATTTTACGGTTTTACTAGAACATGTTCACGTGGTTTAATATTCAAAGAACCAAACACTATCTCATAATGTTCCCCTTAAGTCTGGCAAAAACACTCAAATACACTCCTAATTGAATTACTGAATATTTATGCAAGAGTTTCTAATGGCAAATCAGAGCTCCAGCAGGGTCTTCCAGCAGGCAAATGAAGATAGACTTCAGAATAGAGTTGTACTGTCATGAAAGCAATTGAGATGTGGAGTTCAATGCTAAGTATCAGAGTAAACAGACAACAGGGGAGAGTATGCATGACGCTGATTCAGTCAGCCAGCAGCAGGGAACAGGAAGAGCCAGGGAAAGAGAGAGGTTGTGTGCATAATGACTATTTATACAAGTCAGAGCTCAAAATATGATGCAGTATGACTTGCAGGGCAATTTATTAATTTGTTACTCCTTACAAACACTCTCCAAGCAATGTTTTAATCTTTCAGTGTCTTAAGAGCTTTTAAGATATTCTTTAAGGTGCCAGAATGTCCCTAAAGGCAAAGTCTGATGACTATCATCACTGACACGTATAGCTTAGCGTCAACACTGAGTTCTATGTGAATTTTAATGATGCTTCTTTATCTGGTATAAAAAACACTACTTCCTTATTTTCTCCCCTTCCTATCTTCATCTTTCCTCCACAATCAGTCCTTGTGCCCATCTTCCTTACCCTGCCTATTAATCACTGTTATTCAATCCATTTTTTATTTTGTCTGTATTTTGGGTGTTAAAAGAGAGAATCAAAAAAACTCCTCACTGGCCCCCTGGCTGTCATTGTTGTTATCTGCCAGGTCTCCTCAGTGAGCAAGTGACCTGCGGGTGAGATGCGTTTTGGGATGGATGTTTGAGCGTGTGTGTGTGTGAGTGTGTGTGTGTGTGTGTGTGTGTGTGATGGCGCTTGAAGATGAGCTTTGTTCAGCTGAAGAAAATGGGGTCAGGAGTCAAATTGAACATGAGCGGGCTGCACCGACTTTATCTCAGTTTTCTTTGTGCGCACGTGTGTTTCTGTGTGTCAGTTGGAATCTATATCTGTTGGCAGGAGAGAATGAGCGTGATTGTACTTTATCTTTGGGAAAGTCCAATCCTCTTGTAGCAGCGTGCACGCGTGTCTCTTATCTCAGGACTAACCTGGTGCAACCAAGAGGGCTTTTGTCTGAGCAAAGAGCGAGAAACATCGGTGATACAAGTGCAGATAAATACCATCCAGACCAATGTGATGCAAGTCACTGAGCCACAAGAAGAGCAGCATGCAATATGGACACATCAGAGGGAAGAAAAAGAGAACATAAGAACATATACAGTGAAGGAAATGACTGTTCATTTCATTGTAAGTGGGTAAACTTACTAAATCGGCAGGGGATCAAATACTTATTTCCTCCACTGTAAGTAGGAGGAATAATAAAACTAGGAGAGATTAGGTGACAAAAAAGGAAAAGATGATATATAAAATAACTGTCTTTCTTCTGTCCACTTTTTAAGGTAGACAGGCTCAAATATGATGACTTGCTAAGTATCACATACAGTATGTTAGCCTTTATAGACTGAACCCTGTGACACATGCTCCCAAACAACATTTGACACACACAAACACACACACACACACACACACACACACACACACACACACACACACACACACACACACACACACACACACACACACACACACACCACACACACACACACACACACACACACACACACACACACACACACACACACACACACACACACACACACACACACACACACACACACACACACACACACACACACACACACACACACACACACACTGAGGTTCATCATTATTACCTTTCCTGAGGCAAAAGCAGCAGTCCCATGCTGGAATATAACTGTAGCTGCATATTTAGATTACATTATTGGGGTGGTGTGTGTGTGAGTGTGAGCGGCGGTGAGTCTGTGTTAGTGTTTGCTGCTGCACTAAAGGGCCTCTAGTTGAATATGAAATTCTTAGTGGGAGGCATATTGCTTAATATTTCAGCAGAAATGGAGATCAAATTAGATCAGCTAATGTAATGTATGTTTGCTTATGTAGGTGGGTGTCACATATTTTGCCTACACAGATATGTGCACGCATTTCCAAAATAAGTACTGTTCATCTGAGTGTGAATGCATGTGTACATATACAGTAAGTTGGTGTGTATATCTAAGTTTGTGTGTGGGTGCTCTACTCAATGTATGTCTCTACTCAGTCTAGTGGAATAACTTGTTCTGCTCATGGCCTTAAGGTTAAATCAAGATTGACCAGTGTTTCTAAAACACAACACTTGCTGGTAGGGATGCACACACATTCTTGTGATTCTTTGCAGCCCCCACGCAAAAAAAGGTATATTAGAAAAACAGAAGACGCATAACAAAACATTTCTGAAGAGAAATGATGCTCAAAAAAGAGTGCCTCTGTGCTTTTGCTGCATTCTTTACAGAAGTTATGCCTGAGAGTCTGAATGTTAAATAGTTTGGCATATGAAGGAGCTGAAGATGAACAGCCTTGGTGTCTGAACAGTGAATAGTAACCTTTTGTGAAGAAGATTCTTTCAGAGTTACATTTATAAATTCTCCAATATATAACATCACTCTTCTTTCTTGCTTGGAATGTGTGTATGCCTCCTGTGTGTGTGTAAGTATGTATGATTCATAACTACCGCAGTTTTACATTTAAACGTTTTTAAAGTCTTAGATTTACCATATCTAGATCACTTATAAAAGGTCAGAAGGGTAATAAGTCATGAAGTTGCCTAGTAGATTCCAGCAATAGTGTGTGTATATGCAGCCGGACCTCATATCAAATGATGTCCACTAATTCACATAAAAGTGTGCATTACACACACATGTGTACACCATTATAACCTCTCCCGAGGCAATGCAGCAGCGGAGTCTTGCTGAAAAATAGCTGACCCATCATAAACATGCGAGGCAGGTTCTGTGAGGTGTAAGTTTGCCGCAGTACCTGTGACCAGCTCTCTGATTTCCACATCTCCGGTCTTTCTCAGCAGGCGGACCAAGGCAGGGATCCCCCCGCAGTTCTTCAGGGCCACTTTGTTCTCGTCGTTGGCCTTGCCGTACACCAGGTTCCTCAAGGCTCCGCAGGCGCTGCGGTGCACCTCGCTCATCCTGTGGTCCAGCAGGTCCACCAGCAGCTGGATGCCTCCTTGTCTGCGGATCTGAGGATACAAACAAATTAAATTATATACAACAACAAAAAGATCATCAAATACATTTCCAGCCACCAGGAAAATGGCCAACAGTTGTACAGTCAAGTGTGTGTGTGTGTGTGTGTGTGTGTGTGTGTGTGCGTGCGTGTGGCTTACAGTACCCTTCAGTCCTGCCAATCAGATTAACAACCCGTTGTGCACTAATTAAAGATCCTATAACACAGCTAATGAATGTGTTTCACAAAATGACACTTAATTATACTGATGAGGGTGGGGGGGTGCAACGCAAGCTTTGCTGATAATCGGAAAATATATGACGCAATATATTTTCGTCTGTACTGTAGCTCTACGCGTCTCCGATCCTGCTTCTCAGTATTTCCCATTTGAACTCGTCTTTTTCTTCCTCCATTTTAATTCATGTAATGTCTGTTTCTGTGTATGTTTGTTTTCATCCTGTCTGCATTTTTCTGTTTCAGTTGTCTGGTTCATTTCTCCTTCAATGACCATGCATAAACACATCACTACTGACATGTTTGGCTTCTGCTAACTGAAAAGGAAAATAGCTCGGAAGCACAACTGCTTCTTCAAATAGACAACAAAGGCTCAAGTGATTTATAAGATGTGCGATTTAAAAAATGCACCATGCATAATGGGGAAGTTCCGTGCATACAATACAATACAGCTTTATTTATATAGCACTTTAAACCTCCAGACCAAAGTGCTGTACAGGCAAATAAACAAAACAAAACATACAAAAAGTAACACAGCTCAGCTCACACACCATAAAACAAGTACAAGTAAAAACAATAGACAATTTAAAAGCAATAAAAGCAACGCTCTAAAATATGTTAATACGCTAAGGAGAAGAGGTGGGTTTTAATAAGCGCTTTAAAAGCAGGCAGTGTGGCGGCCTGTCTGATGTGCAGGGGCAGATCGTTCCACAGTGTGGGAGAAGCACCGGCCCCCTCTGAGCTTTGACTTGGCTTTGGGCACATTCAGGAGCAGCTGATCCGCTGACCTGAGAGGGTGGTTGGGTGTTATAATTCAATACATATTGTAAATGTTATAATATGTATAGTTTAGAGATATTAAACTTTAATACAAATAAAATGTGAATATATCTATATAAATATAGTAAGGGTTAGGTAGCAGCTCAGAAAGATATGGTGGGCTCATACCATTTAGGGATTTCAAAGTAAATAAAAGGATTTTGAAATGAATCCTAAAATGTATTGGCAGCCAGTGGAGCGAAGCCAAAATGATTTATGTATGCAAATAATAAATAATAAAGAGGCATTTGTGGTCCCTACTCTTTACCCTAGAAACATTTGAAAATGTTAAAGAGAAGAGAGCATGCTGGTAACTTGTTATGTATAATAAAATATAAAGAATACATAATGCACACACTAGTTCTGAATCTTATAATTCAATACATATTGTAAATGTTATAATATTCATAGTTTAGAGATATTAAACTTTAATACAAATAAAATGTGAATATATCTATATAAATATAAATACATTGATAATAAAAAAATATGATAACAGCTACGACCCAATATCTTCCACACACTAATAGTATCAGTCCATCATCGAGTGAATCCAGTTTATATTGCTCATTAGGTCAAGTTGCAGACCATAAGGTTTGACCATGTAATTGAAACATATAATAACGATACACTGAGGAAATGTAAGGCCTTGTAAAAGTGTTCCATTAGTGAAGTAGTAAACTGCTGGTTCCATCTGGATCTCGAATATCAATGAATAAAGTGAAAACTAAATGGCAATTCAGTGTGATTATCAGGCTATAAACTTAATGTTGCAGGTGCAATCTACAAAATGCAAGCCTTAATTACCAAATAAGGATAAAAACAGATGCTGAAACCAAAGAGGAGAAAGCTTAATGGATTGTGTGACTTCCCCAAAAGTCAAGAAAGCTGTCAAGAAATGTGAATATTATTTTCATGTATTTTATAAAAGCCTGTCCGTAGCAAAGAAAAAGGCCCATATACTAGTGGCCTCCCTTTTCTGTTCAAGCGAGCGGGTATTTCCCTATTCTCTACTACTACTGTCTCTTCTGGATGTATTCTTTACGTGTTGCTTTATTTGCTATTTACATACACAAAAAGAGACACTAGAGTAGAGCGAAACAAACAAGCAAATCAGTGCAGATTAATGAGTTTATCCTGATTCTGTGAGCACAGTGGGGATCACAATGAGGGCACTCTGGTGTTACCCATTATGCCTCCACCCTATGGTGTTACACGTACTGCCTTCTCTCTATGCTGTGCCTTTTAACCCCCCCCCCACATCCCTTTCTACAGTGGGGATCTTCATTCGCCTTAGGGGGCCAGAGAGCTTACAGCCAGCCGTGTTTTGTCCAATCAACAGGGGTGTAGTACTAATCACCAGAAACAGGCTGCTGTGATCACCAGGAGACTAATACCAGCACGGATAGAGCAACTAGTGTGTGAGTGAGCGTGTTTGCATGTCTGTGTGTGTGTGTGTGTGCATGTGTGTGTGTGTGTGTGTTTGAGAAATATAGATTGAGAGAGAGCAGAGAGAGAGCATGTTTCTCACATTTCCACTTTTATTGAATCTCTGGAGTACTGCGACAGAGTTACTCATCCAGATAACTTGGAAAAAAGTTTTTCACAGTTAACTGCGTAATCGTGCTTCTTGAAACCCTCTTATTTTTTCTGCATGTTCTCCCCCAGACCTGGTACATTAAACAGTGGAAAATAATTCCTGGTGTCTGTTTAATCGTGAAGCACCAGATGGGTGGAGTGTACCGTGCAGACATGTTGACAGGAACAGTAAAGTGCAATGAATCCTCTTCCAAGCCTTCTCCCGTGATTATCACTGGCACTCATTGTTTTGTCTCCTGTGGAAACCTCACACATCTGGCATGGGTAAGCCACAGAGAAATGAAAAAAGAGCGCACAATAAGTGTTTTCAACTTTGATTTATTCATAGGGAAAACAAATGCTTAATGCGAGGCAGGTGTGGAGACAAAATGAGTGTGAAAGTAAAGAGAGAAAAAGAGTAAGGAAGTGATGGAGGGCATGGAGAGGATGGAGGTGTTTGATGACACAGCAGGAGTTTATCGAGCAAAATGACTTTGCTTATCTTTTCAATTAAAATGGATTAAGGGAGGCAATGAATGGCAAACTAACCTTGCTCCATTGGCCTCACCATTTTCTCAGCCTGATTCGCTGTACCTCTCATGCCCTCCAGTCGTCACCTCTGCTCCCCTTCCCTTCTCCCTGTACCGATCTCTCCTTCTCCCCTCTCCTCTTTAAGCTTGTGTCACAGTTAATCTGTTATTCCATAAAAGCCATAGTGCTATTACTTTGTATTGCCTCTGAGCTACCTACAAGGCTTGCCAACACCGCTGAGTCTGTTCCTGTCTTCCATGCAAAGAAGATTAGGAGCGCAGATTGATTTGTCTTTGTCTCCCACTGTTCCGCGGCGGCCACGGGTGTTGGTAACCCATAGCGACAGCATTGCCGTGGTAACAGTTAGCAGTGGTGAAAGCGGGGATTGTGGGAATCAGATGTGCTGCCGGCATCAAATCTGGCAGTGGAACAAAAAGCAGTGACACATACCTGGGTTGGTGGCATATGAAGCCTGAAAAGTGACTCACCACATATGGAACGTCAGCATTAATCAGCAGCACAGATTGAGAGTGAGAAGTGGGTGTGAGGACATGTGACATCTGCCATGCATGTGCACACTCATGCATGGGCCTCAACGCCTCGTGGCATGACAGTCACCTTACCTACTTTTGGGCAAGCCCTGTTTTCTAGATTTAATTTACCTTTGATAATGGCTATCAATAATACAATGTTTCGCTTAATTTCATTTATGTTTATTTTATACTGAGAAAGGTTAAGCAAACGAGCGTGGTTCAGATTCAAACTTGACTCAAATTTAGCCGCAATACCAGGTGAGCTACAAGACAACCCCAAGAGCTTTTGTTTTTACCTGACACTTAGCCTCGAGCTAACTGCATTTAAGAGCTTTCCACCTTGGGCTAATTGGGTTCTTGGCTCTTTGCTAACATTTCCCTTTGGAGACTTCTAAACTGGGCCACACTTGGCATTAACCTATAGTTTCATAACACTGTTCTGAGGCAGCTCATTTTTCAGCAGTATCAACAACGGAGAAAACCTACCTCAATAAATACACTAGAGGCTCTGACGTTTAAAGAGTACGGCAACAGAGGCCACAAAAACACAACTCTCCTCAGCAGGGGATAGGGATATGTGCTTATTAATCCCAGTCTGTGTATGCTTTGATGAGTGGGTGGTCCCCAGTAGTTTCATACTAACATATGACCAATTAGTCAGATGAAGACCCATTTCAAAGTGTTTTTGTCACCAGGTTATGGATAGTGAAGGGAAATGTTGCTGAGATGATGGATGAGTAACTTATAAGGATAGCCTAACTCTAAATGCTCTAGACCACTAACCCAAGGTGAAACCAGACTTATTCCCTGAAGGTCACCTGAAGGCTAGTTAAGCTGTTATAAAAGAGATTAGGACGTTTTGCTTGACAAAGAAAATTATACCATTGATGAAAGGCAGTTTTTCTCACTGAAATATGTCTCTGAAAATTGTAAAAAGGCAATAAAGGATAATCTGAAGTCCCTGAAGGACTACTAGCATGTTTTTGTATAGGTGGTGAGAATTGACACAAGGTTTCTAAGCCATTCCTTTTCCTTTCTCTATCTTTAAACACTCAGAATGGTACACAGTTATCAAAGGGGAAAATATGGTCTGCAATGTGTAAAAAGTGGGACAAGCATGCAATATTATTACAGTATTTGCTACGGAACATTTGCTGTGTCTTTTTTCATCCTTCATGCTGATGCCTGTTGTACAGATATTCACAGCTTGCAGATTGCACAGTTCACGCTCTACAAATCAAAAACAACATTCTGTAAACATATTGACTTTACCTTATTGGCTTTCTTACCGTAATATAAAATGCAATTCTTACTGAGAATACAATTTAACTTAACATTCCTGTATTGATACTACACTGTATAATCAAGCAGGTCCGCTGTAAAAAGAAATGTTTTCACATCCTAAAAAGGTGGGAGGAGAAATTAAAACCATTGATAACAGAATAAAGTGAGATAGGAAGAGAGTGATATATGATGTGTGAAGTAAATAAAGTAGATCTGTGTAAGAAAGAGAGGGGAGGGTGGGGGTGTGACACAGGGGGCACGTTCCTCTCCCTTCAACCGGTCTGTTGGATAAATGGATATCGACAAGGCTGCTACACAAAATGAATTACTGATGTGACTGAACTTTAGTCTGACAGTGTGTGTGTGTGTGTGCTTGTGTTTTGGTGTGGCTAAAGGGGATGCATGAGCTGACATGTCAATGGGCTTGTGTGTGTGCTTAGTACACACAAGGTTACTGTTTGTGTGTGTAGTACGGTGTGTGTGTGTCTGGGGCAGTAATAAATGATGCTGAAGATGAGTTTGCCAAGCTGCCTCTGTGGTCAACTGTAATCTGAGCTGGGGCCATACCTCCATCTGTCCTGACACACACACACACACACACACACACACACACACACACACACACACACACACACACACACACACACACACACACACACACCACACACACACAACACACCACACACACACACACACACACACACCACACACACACACACACACACACACACACACACACACACACACACACACACACACACACACACACACACACACACACACACACACACACACACACACACACACACACACACACACACACACACACACAGGATAACAGGAAGTCATATTTTCCCGTTTACCAGTTGTCTCTCTTTTACTGTGCCTGTCTATAACCTCTCTCCTCGTCTCCTCCACTCTTTTGTCCCTGTTGAGCATCTATTTCGCTACAAATAGCCGCCATGTTGTGGCTGTATTTAGCTGCTCAGTGTGTCCCCTGCCATCTGTGTATGTCTGGCTGACTGAAAACAAGAAAAAAGTCTTTAGATCAGGGCTAATAACAAATAGCTGCTATCTAAGGATTGGATGCACACTTTTCTTTTGTTAAACAGTTATTTAACTATCACTCAAATCCATCAAGTCACACTACAGTACCTCTTAGAAATGACATTAAAAAGCAGATCACTAATAAAAATACATGTACCTCATCTATGCCTTTTAGAATCATGAAAACATGATGTCTTTGCTGTCTTTGTTGGTAGCAAATAGAGTCAAAGTTAAACTTGTTTTATTAAGTTCAAGTCAAGTTACTTCATTATCTGTGAAGTGCTTACGCATTGTGATATATAATATGTTTTTCTGTGTAAAAGTGGAAAGAAGGTCGTGCAGAAAAAAAACTCTTCAACTCTGAAACTTGTTGAAAAGAAAGAACACGAGCTCTGTCACAACCTTGAAAATCCGCCAAAACACTCAAGATGTTCACAAAGAAAGACGTTTATTTCTCACTCGAACTTTCTTTTACATTTCCTTTGATATACTGACTGATATAAAGAAGATGTGAGGAAAACACGTTGATTAGAGTCAAGATGTCTGAAGATGAGCTCCATCAATAATGTGAGGACTCTACAATATAATGCACACATTTCTGTTAAGGCTTCTTGAGGTGATCGATCACAATGCGTTAAGAGGTACTGATGAGAACACTTCAGAAACGAAGGGCAGGAAGCAGGAGGATTGTTTCATTCTCAAATGTGACAAGACAAATATAAATGCTAAACTCTGGTGCACATGCTACATTTTGTCATGGTAAACACGAGGCAGAGTGTGCATGTGGAGGTATGTGTGCATGTGGAGGTATGTGTGTACAGTAAATGCCTGCTTTTGTTTGATGTGATGCAAAGCGGTAATTTTGGCTGCTTGATATCTGTTCAAGATTTAATTTGTGTAAATAGTGTTTAGCAGCGCCTTGGGCCTTGAACGAGACAATCAAACAGACTGATGAAGGCAGGCCAACGTTTCCCCTGTCAATACACAATTGCTATTTTCTCCATTGTTGGACACCTCCATTCAGGCAATAATTACACCCATTATAGAAGACACGAACACTTAGGTTTCTTTCAGAGCTACAGAGATGAGGGGGTGGAGAGGAGAGTAAGGTTTTGTTTTTTTGTATTCAAGTGTGATTGAATTTTTGTATCTGCATATTTGTGAGTCTTTGTTTGTAAAAGAGGTTAAGTGGGTCGTTGTGAATGAACATTAGCTGCTTCTTCGTATTTAATTGCCTTCATGGGAAATTCTTTTATTTATTCTTTTGTATTCCTGTTTGCATATAGAGCTTTTAGGATTGTGTTTTAATTGTGTTTTTTAGTGTGCACGTCATTCCGGTGTCTGTTGCTTTGTATGTGCATGAATGAGCACTTTAGCCACGTGACATCACATTGATGATGCAGTATCATCCATTGACCAACTCTACTGAATTTGTTTTGGGATGAAGAAACATATTCTGGATGCTGTGTCTGTATGTGTGTATGTGTGTGTGTGTGTGTGTGTGTGTGTGTGTGTGTGTGTGTGTGTGTGTGTGTGTGTGTGTGTGTGTGTGTGTGTGTGTGTGTGGTGTGTGTGTGTGTGTGTGTGTGTGTGTGTGTGTGTGTGTGTGTGTGTGTGTGTGTGTGTGCATTGTGTGTGTGTATGTGTGTGTGTGCACTGCTAGGGTTTATAAGAGCTTTCCGACGGGGCTTCCCTCCTAAATTGCTTTTGAGAGACACACTAGTGACTTTGGGACTAATTGAACTTCACTGCCACTATAGATACTACTCAATAGATGGCGCAGCTTAGAGATGGAGTTGCAGCATGCTTCATCATACAGAATCGTAAAAATGGTAAGTTGAAGAACTATTTATTGGAGGCGAATGTTGCGGTAAATGCAAAACAGCCCAAGGAGTTTTAACTCAAAATAAGTTATTCACTTATACACACCTTTTATGGCTTTGATCGTCCATGTTACG
The DNA here is from genome assembly GCF_902827165.1 of Trematomus bernacchii. Taxonomy (NCBI): domain Eukaryota; kingdom Metazoa; phylum Chordata; class Actinopteri; order Perciformes; family Nototheniidae; genus Trematomus; species Trematomus bernacchii. Next base: position 4,017,955 of record NW_022987616.1, on the reverse strand, counting down.
ATTATTCCCATCTCTACTGCACTGTTAGTGATCAAATACTCACACAACACTGAAAACACACACAGACACAAACCTCGGCTTTGATCTTGTTGTCTCCGAAGCAGAGATGCTGTAGGTAGGCAGCAGCGTTGGACTGCACCGATGGGAACTGATGCTGTAACATCTGGATCACCTCTGGCAGCTCCGGATCTCTCCACCCAAACTCTCTGCACAGAACCAGACAGACAGAGAGACACTTTGATTCCTGCAGCACTTTAACAAAGCATCTCACCAAAACACAGGAGATTTCCTCAAAGTAGTCCAATCAAATCACAGACTCTTTTTCCAACATTCACAAAGCTACATGCATTCACGTTCACTTACATGCTTACACAATATACACAAAGGAAGACCTACATGTGGATAAAAAGGCAGAGTTTGATTGACAGATATTTTTTTTAATGAAAACAACGACTTTGTTTTGTTTTCACCCAAAGAGCTCTGTTATAATTGGAGACGGCTTTATAAGTTAAGCAACACAGCGGGAAAGAAGTGATGGAAATTGCATATTGAATGCCCAATTTGTCAAAACATTGTCATTTCCACCTGTCACAGTTGCAGGAAATGAGAGAAAGTGGTGATGACGCCAGCATGTTAAATCGAAAGCATCGATGAACAACTCAACCAGTAAATGGAGAAAAATATGGGCTCAAATTGGGTTTGCAAATCACTTAAAAGGAGTTAGATTTTCCTTTTAAAAACAACTTAGTGATTTGAACAGGCCTTAACTCTTTATGTAAATATAATTCAACATATAGTGAGTTCAATAAAAGCTTTACAAATGTGTTAAAGTATTAGATATGTAGCATACAAAGGCTTCAAGAAGATCCAAAGTAAAAAAGGCACGGCAATTTATTGTCTGCAGGGTTTCACTGGCTTGTAAAACTGCAGTGAAAAAACAACAATAGCTACAGTAGAGATGAATGTGTTGAACATCCATCTGAATCATTGGGATGTCGTGAAACACAATGCAACCAAGGTAATACTAAGAGAAGTCCGTAAATACTTTGGAGAAAACTTAAAATAGGGGTAAAAAGTTGAAATGATTGCACAGCACTGCCTTACTGCATGCATGCTGTCTGAGTTATGTTATATACTTTCTACTATTAGGAGTTTACCCTCCTATGAGCACACTGTCCATTGGTAACACTCAGGTAATGGTCTTCTTTATTGTATTATCCCATGCTGAGAATTGTTTTACTTCGGTCCCCCAAGTAATACAATTATTAACGTGCAAGAAAGTGTTGGCGACTGCGTGTGTACACATGTTCTGAGTTTCTGCACACTTTAACGTAATATTTGTTCCAATAACCGCTCTGTAAGCTGTCTCTCTGTAACTTCCTCTCTTTCCCGTCGTCTCAATAAAGTCAACTCTCAATGCGATCTGAAGAAAACCTATGTTGAAATTGTAGCCTCTCCCATCGATTGTGCTGTTGGAGGATTGATTTGGTTGTTTCTAGATCCATGCTCACCGTTCTGTGCCAACATGCGGCTCACTGTAATCCCCATCAAGCTATCGTGAAAAACAACATTGATAGCTCAAACTCCCCAAACATGAAAATGTGGTAAATACGGGACAATTGACCTGCTTGGAGGGTTCAAACTGATGGGGTGGAGGATTGCGTGTGTGCCAGTGTTTTTGTTGCGGAAAATGAAGCCACAATACCACACGTCCATCTCTGTCAGATGAAGCGAATGCGGCCTGGGAAACATCTGAGAGGAGCGGCGCGTTCACGGGGAGCAAACATGGCTCTCAAAGATAAAGCAAGCTCCAGTGTGGACCGCTCTTTATCTGCCAAATGATAAGTGTTCACTGCGAGAAAGCAGGACTGAAGGAGGGAGGTAGAGGAGAGATAGAGAGAGGGAGGAAGAGGGAGGGATTCCCAAGGCATTTAGGGGATTTAGGAGAAGAGCCCCTCAAACAACACCCCTTAAATCACACAGCCAGATACCATCAGGCCAGTTTGTTTGTTTATGTGCATGCGTGTGTGTGTGTGTGTGTGTGTGTGTGTGTGTGTGTGTGTGTGTGAGTGTGTGGCTAGATTAAGATAAGATCATGATGTGTGTTTATGTGGACACAATCTGTGGCTGTTTGTCTTGTGTGAGTGTGTCGCTGTCAGTGTGTGTGTGTGTGTGTGTGTCTGCACGGATGTTTTCATATTCATCTGTGTCTGTACTTCAGCGTATGTATTTATGTATTTGACAATGTGTCAAAGTGCATGATTGTGCATGTGTCTGTGTGTGCGTTTGAGCCTGTGTGTGTCATCCACTCCCTAGCAGCCTCCCAGCTCTGTCAGTGTGGTTAATAGAAAGCAGAGTGATCTGCTGATAAGATAAGCATCATGGCTCGCCATTAATTAAAAACCCCTGGTAGCGAGAGAGACAGAGTGAGAGGAACAGAGCAGGAGGGAGACACAGAGGGAGAATAAAAATGAGGAAGCAGAGTTTAGGGAACAGCAGAGCATTCAAAGGCAATTGTTGGTACAACTGGCAAGAGGAAACTGGTGGGAGAGCGGAAAATGAGAAAAGAGATGGAAAAAGATGAAAACAACCCTCAGATGAGATGCCAGTCATGTCAACACAGGTGCTAGAGAGAGCTACAGCGATGGTAGACAACGCTAGGCGACAAGCCAACGACGGAAAACAGCGGGACGCAAACAGAGAGGGTCACATGAGGGAGAACTTATCAAAGAAGAACTGCCAACAAAAAACAGCAGAGCTCACCATAAATATCCACACGACTTTTGAAGAATCTGCAACACAAAGTGCTGCAGCTTGCGTGCCATATTCTTACGTTATTATTTTATGCTTTGTGTGCTAATAAATGTCACGGAGAACAATTTGTTGACTTGCCTTTTCCAATCTGGAGCTACATGTTCCTAATACGACACATTGGTGGGTACGGGAATAAATGAAATGCAGCACAGAGCTCCGTGTTCCTGCCTAGATGGGATGCTTTGCCATTTCTTGAGGCGTGCGGAGGCGTGATGCAGCAAAATACTTTGAATGGAAAAAAAACGAGGTATTGCAGGAGAGCAGAGTGACAGACAGAGAATAAAGACAGGTGGCAAATGGGGTTTGTGGGGGAGGAAGGGTGGATGCAGAGACAGAGTGATATAACTGGGAAAGAAAGGGCTGTTGTGTGATAGTGGGGCTTTGATGAAGGTACACACAAACGCACATGCACGGGGGAGGCAAACTGCGATAGAAGAGTACAACACATGCAAGAATTATCAAAGGGTTTCTTTCTTTTCATATTCTTCTCTTCATATCTCACTCTTTTCATGTCCAGGTCTCATGAGACAGCTGAACCTCAATGTGAAATCCCAACATGACCACTGGTACATGGATACATGTATGTACGCACACACAGTGAGAAAACAAAGCTAATGTAACAAGAAAGAAAACGCTGATTACACACAACTCAGTGTTTATCCACGTTGATTTCTACACAGATTGGCCGATTGTTGCTGTGAATAACTTCCGCCTGGTGGAGGAAAGCTGAAGGCCGAGGGACAGACATGAGTGACAGCGATACATCTCCCCTCTGCTGCATCATTCATTGTCATGTTCCCTGTATCCCTGAACTCAAACGGATGAAATGGCAGAGGCAAAGCGTGGAAGGATGAATTATGTAATGGAGAATGTGATAAATAACTATAAAGCTGGAAAGAAAATAAATAAATAAAAAACATGAGTGCCATTGGGTTATGAAGTTTATTGTCCCGTATTCATGAAGAGTCAAACTGCACATAAAGGCAGCTGAGTGGAATGGCCTTGGATAAAGTCGATGAATTATACATTTATACCTGTCATCGGACATACAATATATTACAGCAACACCAAAAACACAGACACCATGGAAAAGATCAAATGGGCCGCTGGGTGCCATTCATCCCTCAAGAGACTTTGAGTCACCAAATGTCAAACACCAGTGGCTGAAAAGCGAGGCGCTGAACTGCTCATCTGCCATTGTTGGATTTTGGTTTCAGGTGATGTCACTCTCATGCAATACATGACTGCAAAAAAAGCCAATAACCCAGGGTCAGGCAAGTACGTGCATTTCATTTTTATTTTGCCTGCAATATTGAAAAACATGGACCATGATACCATTAGCTACATGTGTTGCAAGAGAAACCAGGACTGACAACATAAGTAGTATTAAAAAAGCCTTATTCAGGAACAACAGTGCAACACTGCAGTGTGTTATAAATCTTTATCTTCACAACATTTTTGAAAACACAAGAGCCCATGATTTGGGTCTCCTAACCCAAATCACATCCATCAGCAGGGACCACAATGCATCTGGAGTGACAGCTCCACACAAGAAGCCTGTCCCGCTGGCCCTAATCTGATTGGACAAGGCACGTCATGTCTCTTAACTGATAGGAGGGTCAGGAATGCACCGACTGGCAGTGTGCATACCAGAGCAGATGCTAATTAGGACCTGAGCATCAATCTTCATCACTGCGTTGGGATGGAGGGGTGCAGAGAGAGAGAGAGAGAGAGAAAGGGGCAATATGAGAGAAAAGATAGAAGAAAAAAGAAGGAAGAAGAACAGCAGAAAGAGAGAAAATGCAATTTCGGTAATTTATTACGTTGGTGATCAAATTGTCTCGTGTTTCTCCCTTGGAGCTGAATAAGACTCTGACTGAGGAGCGAATGGCGCAATTTTCAAATATTGCCTATTAAATCATGCTAGCAGTCAGTACTCACCTTTTTCCTCATCCTCTCTTTCTCTTTCTCTCTCACTATGTGTATCCTCGCTTTCCTTCCAAGACATACTTAAAACTGTTTATTTTTATATTTTCTTCCTATGGATGGCAATCATCATGTTTAATACATGCTTGAGTCTATAGTTTGTACAAGTGTGGTTGTGATCCGAGCATTTTACACTGCAGTTGTGTGCTATTGTTGTCACGTCTATGCATGTGTGTGTGTTTGTGTATGCTCTTAGGTTGAGTTCATTAGGGAAGTCAATACGACGAACAGACTTTGGCTATTCCATATAACAGCGGTCAGAATAAGTTGTAGGTGAAGATTCACATTGACTCAAAGTGCAGAGCCTGGCCTCTTTAATTAAAAGCACAACTTAATTAAGATGCTATCCAGGAAAAAAGCCAAGTCTGTTGATGTGCCCGTCTGATAAAAGCTTGAATTGTAACTTTACATGTCTCATTGGCCAGGGCGGTTGTATTCATCTGGTGCAGAAGGTGGTGCTACTGGACATGAGCAAGCAGTGAGAATGTATGTGAGGTTAGGTTTTATTGCAACAACCTACTGCCTCACAATCTCAAGTTCATTTATTTCATTAAAGGTAGGGTAGGTAAGTTTGAGAAACCGGCTCGAGATCGTTAGAATTTGAAAATACACAACCGGAGAAAATCTCCCACTTCCTTATAGAGCCCCTCCTCCAACACACACGAACGCGCACATGACCAATGAGGGCACGAGATAAGTTTGTGCACAGATGGAAGGCTGACAGGCAGGTAGGCCATCCAGTTATTTTAGCCGGGCCGGCTCAGATGATTGGTCGTGCTTTTTACAGTACTACGGCTTCCACAGATGACATTTTTTTATGGATTTTTTGTCAAAGCACTTTAGATATTCATTGCTATCGGGATGTTAAGAGCATTCCATGGAATATAACACAAAGTGTATCTCGAGCCGGTTTCTCAAACTTACCTACCCTACCTTTAAATTCAAAAAGGGTCACACTTGCCATTTATATTTGTTTCCCGTCTTGTGACATTATTAAATGAATCTGTGTCGGCAGCATATTAATGTAACAACAGCCAAAACAGAAAGCACAAATACTACCAACTCTTCTTGCTTCAAGTCAACACTGCGTGAAGAAAGATATCCTTAAACTGTGAAATATCTTTATACTCTGTATACATGTGATACCATTGGGTCAACTCAGTGGAATAGCCTCCCTACTGAGATACGGGATTGTCCCACTCTCAATAGTTTTAAAGGACAAGTTAAAGAATGGTTGAGCAACAAACAGACGTGTAATCACCGCTAAATGCACTTTAACACAGGGGTATCTCCTCTTGCACTTTATGTAGCACTTTTATCTTCTCCTGCACTTTATATACCATAGCTTGCCATGTGGTAAATGCTTGTATGCTGCTCATGCTCTTTCTGCATGTCATGTATTTATGTTTGCTATGTATATAAATGTCATGTTCTTGTATGTTGTATGTGAGGGGACTGCGGATGGAAATGAGCTTAAAGCTAAAATCCGGCTCATTTACGCTTGTAAGCATTATTTTGTTTTAAAGTGTTCATCGATGTGCATTGTCCCGGTTCAAATAAACGATTAAATGAAAATGAAAGACTCAGTGCTATTGATTTCAATGTGTTTTGATAGTATCAACAGCTTCTCCACACTTTATGTAAAAAATTAAGCATTAAAGCTGCCACAGCGTTATTACAAATAAGTTGACAAATGATTGCAATATCCACCATGTCCCACATCATTTCTGTGTTATCTTGACCGTATGGCCTTTAACAATGTTGCTCTGTTACAGCTGGAAGACCCAAACACAAATCCCCACCACAGTAAATGGGATCAATGAAAGGTTGGGGGAGAGAAAGGGTGATGCTCATAACAGCCAGGCAGACAGATGGGATAGGTAGAGACGGGAGGATGGAGCCTGGGATGAAACCCATCCAAAAATAAACAGTGGACAAAAAAATGCAATGAAAACACCCGATCTTCTGTCACCTTCCTCCTCCTCCTAACCTTCTAACCTTTTAACTTTTATCCATGTATTTTTTCTTTTAATGTTTATTTTATTATCTTTTCTTTTTAATGACTGATTTTAAATGCCATTTTTAAAATGTCTTCCATTTTTGTAAAGCACTTTGAATTACCTTGTGTTGAAAGGTGCTATATAAATAAACTTACCTTGCCTTGCCTTCTGCTCCCCGGTTACTGATGGGTAAATTGAAATGACTAATCACATATCACCTCTCTCGATGGAAATAGAAAAGAAGTGAGATGGTAGTGTTATTTTCTACACATAAGATATATCACGAAGACAAAGAAGAGGAATAGTGGAGAGGCAAAACGGTTTATAAGAGCAACAGAGAGCAAAGGAGATCAATGATTAATTGAATGTACAGAGGTAGAGTAGTCTCTTCATCACTTCACTATGAGAAGCCACATGTTACTTTCCTCTTCACCTCCCTTTGTCTGCAAATATCACCACCCCTGTTTCCGTCTCCCTCTTTCTTAGATGAGTCTAGAGTTTTCTTCCAACAGAAGCCCATGCAGCAACCACACAGACGGAGAGAAAAATCAATACGCTTTCTCTAAAGCATCTTCCAGCTGAGAATGGGAGGCTCAGGAGGTTGAATAAAAGCGAACAAAGGACAGAAAGAGAAGAAAGACAGGAGTTGAATGACACTGAGTAACATGACGGAGACTCACATGGGGATGAAATGTACTGTAGGTCCCTAGCAACCTAAAGTATTTCTCCAACAACTCTTATAATTATATTATGTTATGTACTATTGTAGATAACATTGCTTTTAAGTGCATTTGATGTAATAAAAAGTAGTAGCATTAAAACCAGTTGCTTCCTGCATTTTAAAATGTGAAGACAAAAAAAGTGTATTAATGATAAGCTGATTGGCAAACAATTATTAGCCAAAAATGTATTTCATGAGGAGAACAATCTGTCACTAACCACTTTCCAGTCTTTAAAGCTGCACAATTTTCTTGATAGCTTGATTTTCAAGTAGGACACTGCCCTTCAATTCCTAAGTTGGTAAGAGAAATAATTATGATTATAAATCCCAAGAGAATTCCCATTCTCCGCTCAGTTCTTTCACTGTGTCCATTAAACTGCTCTACTAGCTAAATCAGTCATCAGTTTACAGCCGTTTTCTACTCGAAAATGAAAGTGTAAAAATATAATTTCAGAGTGTTTGTGTGAGAGGCAGGCATGGGTGGGGCTTGTGAAGGGAAACATTAGTGTGCAGAGCCATTGAGCGATTTGCCAGAGTAAGGAAAACACAAACACCGGCACTAGTCCTTGCAATTAGCTGAACACACAGAATCGGAGGCCAAATCGAATACGGCATTAGGCTGACAGACAGGTGTTCATTTATATACACACACCGAGAGGAGGGCACACATACACAGTGAATTGAATATATAAACAAACTGCAGTCAAGCAAAGGCATGCACACTCACCTAAACATTCAATAAAGCACACGCACATACAGACCTATACAAGCGCACACCCTGGCATATTGCATAGTCTTTGAAGACACAACATGCACCCTCCTGTCCACAAAGAGGCGTACACACATATTCACGCAGCTATTATCTCACATTTGCTGATCGGTAATTTTCAGCCGGTGGCAGATTTCCCCCGTTACACAGTGCAATTACTGGATGTTTACACAGCCAAACAATAGGCCAGTGAAACATACACTCATTCAAACATTCATTAGACAGGTCAATAGAAACTGAGGTGACCTAGACTATTACAATGTATCATAAAACTCATTAAGATTGAGCTGAGTATTGTTCTTTGTCTGAAGCAGGAATAAGGCCCAATCTATCCAATCGAAACATAATTTGGTTGTAACAACAGATTCAGTGAAGTACAATGTAGTTTAAATGGACCTTATAAAGCGGCTTCTCTCATTGGGAATGACTTCTGTACTCTACTATGTCAAAAGTAGAAAACCGTAGTTTAATTTGACTGGATATCGCTACAAGGACGTCTGTTCTGTTTAAAACAGGAGAGATGTTGCCTGATTGTTACAGTTCTCATTAATATCCTATATTGATGAACCTTTCTTATCTAAGAGGGCCAAACTGTAGCATAAACTTTAATACAAAAATGGTCCTGCAGAAGAAGAGTGGCTATGGGCTGATATACAGAAGCAATTGTAAGAGTTTGTATTAATAGAACTAATTTAACAATCCTGGCAGTTTTTTTGTCTTTCTCCAAAAGTTCCAAGCATCAAAAGTGAAGATAAGTGGTGAGAAGTACAATTTTGTACCCCAATTTTTGAGATGAGTAATAACAGCCCTCTTTAGACTTGGGTGGGTTTTTGCACACAGTGATGAAAGAACTGACACCAGTGAGCCATCATCAGCAGAATGCACTGCGAGGATGTCCGATAAGACTAAAAAGAACCACTCAAACATCAGCAATGATGCAGCACAAGAGAAAAAATTGACCAATCAAATCCCCATCGACCACACTCAGCCAACCGTAGTGCAGGCAGAAGATTAGGCTGGTGGATGAAGGAGAGCTGGCTGAAAAATTACAGCCCCATTGTCTGTTGATTTGCAAGCCAAGATGCAATCATATCAAAGAGTCTGCTGTGGCCTCTGAATGACAAACAGGAAAGGTGAGCTATTTTTACTGTGATTATGCTAATGAGGATGCTAGCCTACGTGTGTGTGTGTGTGTGTGTGTGTGTGTGTGTGTGTGTGTGTGTGTGTGTGTGTTCAATGCATGCCCCATTATGCCTTAAAGGAGAGGTGTCATGCTTCTCCGGTTATTACCCGTCCCCTTGTGTGTTATGAAGGTTTTTATGCATGTAAACGGTGTGCAGAGTCAAAACCCTCAAAGTACACCCTGTAGCGAGTAAAACTCTAACACAGAAAATACCTCCCCAAAACGCCTCGTTGGAGATACGTCACTGCCCATTTGATTCTTCCATTTAGTTCCGGGTACGGCATGATGTCAAGCGGTACCCGGAACGAAATGGACCAATCCCGAAGAGCCGTTACGTTACGTCCGCGGAGCCGTTACGTTAAGCCCCCGCTGATTGGTCCAAATTGACCGATCCACGGACTTCCTCACACACACATCTGTGTGCAGGGAGCAGGCAGCTCAGCTGATTTCTCCTCCCTGTGCAGGCTGATAACAGACAGTTGGGATCGCGGCAAAATTCTCTCTGCAGACCCATTCTCACAGCGTTTATCAACCTTTTTCTTACTCAATATCAAGCCACACTTATTGTTTTTACTTCGGATGTGACTTTGTGTGTGCTCAGGATGAGTTTGGCTGTGTTTCGCTATGTATCCTAAACAAGGAAACAACACCTCCACGGAGCTCAGCGCGATTCACAACGTCCCGACCAATCAGAGCACACTGTGCTCACAGGGAGGGTGGGGGCTATTGGAGCTACAACGAGCCGTGAAAGGCAGATAGTGAAATTCAGTGAATACAAGTAGTTTACAGAGATGCTGTATGAGAAACCAATGTGAGTTTGGAAAAATGCACAGTATAAATCTATTTTAGTAGACCTCAACAATGGAATTATGATCAGTGGAAATGGCCATGACACCTCTCCTTTAACACTGTCAGTTTGTGCACCAAGCAACCACAAATTATCTAGAATTATTCTGCCATGAGAATATCACACTGATAAGGTCATGTTGGACATTAGCACAGTCTACAATGTTTGTGTGTGAAGACACGTGTATGTGTGTGTATGCACATGCACCTAATGCATTCATTCCCTGTCAGATTCACATGACAGAGCAAGACATTTAGTACAGAGGTCAAAAACCTGGGCTGAAGCTAAAGAAGGGGGATGAATAGCCAGACAACATATATGTACACACTTTCTTTCCCTCCCTCTGTCTGTATTCATTTCCCTTACTGTAGCTATCTTTCTCACCCACAAACACACAAACAAACACACATGCACACAGATGTCCGTGTGAAATCCACAAATTCACAAATGTGTGTGTGTGTAACCAGTATAAGGGAAATTGGGTTTCTCATTAACATGGCGTTTAAGAAACCAGGTTACTGCAGAGAAAAAACTGTTAATTAGGTGCATGTATAATATTGTATATACACTGGCTCACTCCCTTTAAGTGGGTCTCCTCTGAAGGCATCTCCCATAGTCAGACCTTTCTCCACACTTAGCTTTAGCACTCTACCAGCGAGAACTCTTCTAAAAGACGACTTATAAGCACTATCTAGATCCCATAAGTCAAACTACTCCATTGGATTTGAAGAGAGATCATTAAGTTTTACAACACAGCCTTTGACTTCTCCTTGGCTCTCCAACAAGTAAAATGAATAAATGGTACTTCTGACTGAGGCTCAGGTTTTCTGTCCCAAGGAATTGTGATTGGTTAACTATCTCAGGAATATATTTGCAAATAAAATAACATGGTGCATGTATACCTTGAAATCATCACTATAACCATAATAATCAAACATATAATCGAGCTCAAGGTCTGCTGTTTCCAACTTTTTCCCCCAAGAATATTCAAACAGTAGGTGACTGTGTAGCTCTTTGATATCTAACCCCAAATGGCTCTGTAATTCATTTTTTATCTGCCTCTGCCCAGGCATTACAGAGTCATTTTTAACTCAGTTTACATTTCACCTTGAGGTGACTAAACTCTCCTTGGGCGATGTGTGAGAATGGGTGTGGGCATATTCATATTTCAGTATTGCCTTGTGCGCGGCATGTTTGTGTATGAGGGAGAGGGATAGTGTAATCAGCAAAGTGACGCAAGAGGGAAGAAAAACTAATAAACCAGTGATTAGCTTACGCATCTGCTATTCTCATTAGTTCACACTGGGGTAATAATACAGCAGGAAAGTGGTAGCAGTACTGTATCTGCTAAAAGCTGTGCAAGACAATAACAAAAAACACTCATATGAAGCTGACAATGGAGATGAAGACATTTAGATTAAGAAAATAGAAGAAAAAAACATTAAAATTATCAAATAAAAAAGAAGATGGGGTCATGGGATTATAAAAGTGACTACAAGATCAGTAGTATAACTTAATGTCATGTCTTACTGGCTTTTTACCACTATTTTTGACTGCTTCTATATGCAGGACATGCAGTGTTTTACAGTAAATCACAATAACTATTATAAACATGATTAAATGAGACTTTTGTGAATGTGATTATTTTTGATTGAGCAGAATGTAATAGTTCAGGAACATAGCCAGCTGCACATCAATATATTTTGACATTTCATGTGACAATGTGCAAGCTAAAAAAGCCTTACACTCGCAAAAATACACCCTTCAAAAGCGGATTATGTTTGACTAAAAGCAGTCATCCACTTGGAGGATTTGAAGGAGTGGAGGAAGGAGAGGAATAAGGAATAGAGTTGTGCAATAAAAACATCACATGCTGGCTCATGCAATAACACGGAGTACAGACTACATTCACGCTGGGTTCACAAAACTTAAAGTGAAATGGAAGCTTTCCCAGCATAATGTGTACAACTACGCAAACACCTTCCATCAGAGTGAAGGTGACAGTTAAGTATGCTTATTTCTACTTTGTTAATCAGTTGGATCTGAAGGTTTTGCGTATTACCCGCCTGATATTCACTGTGCAACTTTACAATGATAGAATTGACTGCATGCATTCTCCAAAGTGATATAATTTGGTAAGAAAACAACATTTTTCCAAATGTTCACCCATCCTTGTAATATGATTGCTGGCATGACAGCAAACCCCATGATGGAATAGGAGTGAAATGATCACCTAGCTTGATCAATGCTTGTTTGACAGCTCAGCTACAGCTACACAGCAAGGACATCGAGCGGCTGAAATGTACTCTGAGGTTGCATTTACACTGGTAGCATAGCAAGTGAACCAATTAGTACTCCTTTCCATATACAAAGACATCTAATTATGACAGTATTAGTGGCAAAATGGCACAAGCTGCCATATACATTTGCCTGTAATATTGATCTACCCTGACGTAAATAAGGTCCTCATCTCACAAGATGCAGACGTTGGCATTGACAAATGGCATTTCAAGAGTGTAAAATCAGTGAAGTGATTCGGGCAAATACACAGACGCTACAAAACGTACACATGGGAAAAGCAAACATAATCATGCATGAATGCACTTGTAACTTATTACAGTATGTGCCAGTGCCCACGGAAACAACCACACACACACACACACACACACACACACACACACACACACACACACACACACACACACACACACACACACACACACACACACACACACACACACACACACACACACACACACACACACACACACACACACACACACACACACACACACACACACACACACACACACACACACACACACACACACACACACACACACACACACACACATTCACTAAAAGGGGTAAGACACCAACAACCTTGCCCAATGACTCATACGAGAGCCTGTCCTGCATCTACTGCTCGATTCACAACTCTCTTTCTCCCACACTCTCACTCTATATAAATATATCCATCGCCATCTCCATTTTCACTCCCTCTTTTTGCCGTAATTATACCAAGATTAATGTCTCACTTGAGTCACGGTCAGAATGAGGCATGTTTCTGGCTGAATTGACAGCCTTTATTGATATTATGAGGTGAAGCCCATGCACACTCACACACGCGCACACAAACACACACTGAGATGTAAACACACACGCAGGACTATCGTCAGCATGGTGCGTAGAGACTTAGGAATGACTTTATACCCTGAGGCAAAAAGGGGGGAAAGATTGATAGAGGTGTAGCGAGCAGGAAAAAGAGGCAGAGGAAGAAAGTGTGGGAAAGAGAGAGGGATTAAAAAAGAGGTGAAGAATAGACAGGCTGCTTTCATAGACACAAAGCACAACAGGGGGGAGTGTAGGAGGGCTGTGTGTTTAGCCTGAAAGTGAGGGAGAAAACACTGCGGCACTGGATGAATGCCTACACCTCCCAACCCATCATCACTGTCGAGCCTTCTCCACCAGCACAAGTGTGATGGAGGGATGGGGAGAGATGGAGCGATGGATGCATGATGGAGGAGTGTTTTCTAAATTGAGTCAGCACCCCTAGGATGCATGAGAGTTACTTTATCATGACTCAAGAAAAAAAGAAATTGGCTTGACTTTGCAGAACATAAGCGGGGGTCCATGATCAGACTGGCAGCGATTCCCGGGATACAAATAAATAACGAAACAAACGATACAGTAGAAAAGCTACCTTGACTTGCGGTGTTTCTGCACACATTAAATAAATGTTGTTGGGCGTCCTGACAAGGGCTTCATTCAGCACTGCGTCATAAATAGATCAATTTTCATAACTGACTGATATGAATATAGTGGGCACAAATGAGTTCACAGGAAGGCCCTGAGCAGCTCCAGTGGAACAGTTGAGGGCCTTCCTTGAGGGTCCTACAGTGGTGAATGATAAGAAGGGATATTCAAATGCTGTTCACCTCCCTATCCACATTTCTCCTGACAGTCTGAGGATTAAAGCAATGGCATGTGATCCAGCAAGTTTGAAGACAGCGACACCATTTTTCTTTCAATATTTGTTTCATCCCTCTTTGTTTTCAATGGGCCTCAATGGAGAATGTATCCCTTTGTGTGTCAAAATCATATTTCAAATGATTTTGTAAGTCAAGAGGCAAAAGTGGATTTCTATGGTGGGCAAAAAGAGAACATTTATTTACAAGGAGGCAAAAGAGTTAGACTAGCAGACTAATAAAACATGAACATACTGTGCCTAGGCTTGTATCATCCTTACTACCTTGCCCAGTTAGCTACTGCTTCATCTTCTTCTACTGTTTGGAAACACACTAGTGAGTCAGTCCCCTTAATTGAACATGCCATGTGAAGGTTAAAGTAAGAACAATATTGGTTTGAGTTTCTGTGGGCATACACGTATATGTGTGAGTAGGCATGAAAGCGTTTTATTTTTGTAAGCGCACTTCCACAGGAAAGTATAAAGAGATGATTGTGATAACTGGTGTTTTCTATGTCTGCAGCAGCTGCTACCGACACGGCTGCATGGCTAAATGTGACCACCTATAACAAGAAACAATCTAATCATCATTTCAAATGAGAACAACAACCATGAAGAAAATGTGGCTTTCCTTATAGCTTTTTTCTCCTGGAGAAGTTACCTTTAAATACACTTGATTCCATGGTTTTCTATATTTCAAAATGCTTATTTATTCCTCCTGTATTTCTGTTCCACCATTTTGAGCTTTATTTTGTATTAGTTCTCCGGTAGTTGCCGAGTCCCGCTGGGTCCAATAACCAGCACTCAAAGCTTGATTTCCTTCCAGCAACTCCGCTGAAAGGTCAAGATCCCTCTCCTGGACATTAGTATACAACTCACTGACCTTAACATCCGCAGCCAATGGAAGACTGAGCCCTGTGCAAAGATTACACAGGCGTGCAAGATGAACAACTGCTTGACATTAATGTCTGTGGTGGATGTTAATAAAAAAGGTAATTAAAGACAAGATGCATTTCTCCGAGTGTAAAGTTGACAGAGCTGAGATCATGCAAGACTGCACTGAAGTCCAAGGGAAAATAAAATCTAAGTAGTGCTCTCTCGTGAGGGCAGTTATACTGATAGCACTGGGCTGCACATGCAACTGAATTCTACCAGAAATCATGTAAGATGTAGCCTATACTGACAGTAAGTGGTGCCCAGAGGTTTATATAGAGAAACGTTTGCCAAGATATGCTTTAAAAAGACACCCGAGCACACAAATCAAGACTTTTAATTTGCCTCAATAATAGCAGAAATGTTGAAGTGGTCCACAATGCGAAAATAATATCACAAAAAATACTTAAGACAACGTATAAGGGACAATTTGACTCC